>NC_091216.1:24969747-25124747 GCF_040958095.1 Procambarus clarkii | reverse complement strand
GGAAACCCGTCCCCCGACTCCGTCCCCCATCCCTTCCCCTGATCCGTCCACCGCCCCCCCCGTTTCCCGCCCATCCTCAAGCCCATTGTAAGAGGAAGCTAGCGGTTTGCGCTAGGAAATGTGTAATTATTTATGACGATATTAACCACATTCGTAAGCTCACACACACGCACATACGCTTATTATTATTATTATTAAACCCAGGCCCACATATATATAATGAAAGGAACAACGTTTTGGTCTGTCCTGGACCCTTAAGAAATCGTACCTGAGTCCAGGAGAGTCCTGGTGTATTCATTGTTTTAAACCACGATATTATGACTTATTATCTGCGTTATTATGATCATTATTACTAAGGGCATAAGGGCCTGTGACTGCTGGCCAGAAAAGCACCCTTTAGTTATTACAATTTCACCCCCAGATTACGTTCAGGTTATGTAGCCTCGTGAGCTCATGCGCCACTGGAAGTGTAGCTGGCATCTGCAAGAGTCTTTTTCCGGTTGCTTTGTCAGGACATTACTTCTCCCTAGATAGATATATAACCTCCCCCGCGGGCACAGTATCCAACAGCAACGCCGAGTAAACGCCATTAACCGTTGAATTAACGTTGATTTGACGTAGAAATAGCGCCAGGCAGCACTGAATATTGTGCCCCAGTGGGCGGGTCAACACCACCAGGTCCAAGAATGTTCACACCCACAGATCTCCTTCCTCCAGGATACCTTATCCTCCTTATACCTGAAGATGGAGTAAGTACACAGTTCACATGATCTTCAAGAGTAGGAGCCGCGTACTTAGTACTTGGTACCTGGAAGTGATCAGGATAATGATTTGGGATGGGACGGGGGAAAGGAATGGTGCTCAATCACTCGGACGGTCGAAAATTGAACGTCGACCTGCATAAAGCAAGAACGTCGCTCTACCGTCCAACCCAACCACTTTGCAACATGAGGCTGATAAATCCTGCTTAGATGTGAGGTCAGGTGAACTGCTTTCCTTGAAATTCCAATTTTGGTTTACTGAAATTAAATTTGATCAAAGTCAAATATACCAAACAGAAATCGAACTAAGATCACAAACGAGAACTAAACTATAAAGTTATCATAGGGAGATAACTTTAAGATCAAAATTACGACAACTAGACTGCAAAGAGGGAGAAGTTAAGTGAGGTTATATAGAGAGTGAGAGTAGCCTAGCCCACCTCGTCTCAGATAACTCCTCCCAATATTTGCTCTGCCTTAAACTGCATCTCTCAACCCCACCCCCACTCTCCCCCCTCCAAGCTCTCTCTCTACCCCCACCCCTGAGTGTGTACACATAAGTTTATGCATACATGTACGTGCTTGTACATCCATGATCAATGAGTTTTGGGATATCTGACTCTGACGCTCGCTTGAGTTGATATAGGATGACTGGAGCAAATATAGTTGGCTTTGGAGAGACAAAGAGATAGACCAAGAGACCAAAGTTTCTTCAAGAGGCTTCACGCTACACCAGCCTCAACAACCTTGAATTTTTTGTTTGAGTTTTTGTCATATATATATATATTTGATGCCCCCGAGCTCTTAGCGGAGTTTTCAGAGTACAAATATGCGAGGCTGACGCCAGAATGGTCGGCAGGTTCTTGTATTCTCTGTCGGGGCTCACAGAACCAACCAATCTGGTGTATGCTGTCTTCAGTTGGGCCACGAAGCTGAATGCTGTATTGTATCTTGTTCTTTAATTGTCGTAGTAATTATTTGTGTTATTATTTATGCTGTTTAGAAATTGTTGTTGTTATTTAGGGTCGCCAAATGATAGATAATAACATAGTGATATTGTCTGTCATTGTATCTATTGACGTGTTTATTTTACAGTGTTATTAGTAACAAAAAACGGTGTTAGATTGACGGGCAGTCTCAAACGATTACGGGGAGTGACAGGCAGTGTTCGTTAGAGGGAATGACAGACAGTACTAGACAGATATAGGGAGTGACAGGCAGTGTTCGTTAGAGGGAGTGACAGACAGTACTAGACAGAGGGAGTGACAGACAGTACTAGACAGAGGGAGTGACAGACAGTACTAGACAGAGGGAATGACAGACAGTACCAGACAGAGAGTGACAAGCAGTAGCCTAGTAAGGACTTCCGGGTTATCAGACAGTGCAGGACGAGGTACAGTAACTCCCTGCGCTCTCTACTTAAGATAACGAGTGGGTGACGCCAGGGCTGGTTAAGTGAGCACTACCTCACACACACACACACACACACACACACACACACACACACACACACACACACACACACACACACACACACACACACACACACACACACACACACACGAGTACAAGCACACAAGAGTGCTTTTGAGTGGCAACCTGCCCCAATCCCACTACCCTTTGTACACCTGACCGCCAGTACACTACATAATCGCTATGTCAGAAGTATGATAGATAATATATGATAGATAGTATGATATATATATATATATATATATATATATATATATATATATATATATATATATATATTACGGGCTCACCATAGCCCGTGCTACATGGAAATTTTGTTCCGGTAGCTGACTATTAAAACAACATGTATATCACGCGTGTTTGGCTTTTTATTCCCAGGTGCAGGTGACCAATGAGTAACGCTATCCTGGACTTGCTATCACGTAGTTGGGAGAGTGAGGTGGTTATCGCGCGTTTGGGGCCCCTGAGTGGTTCTGGCCGGCTCTCCCTACAGTGAGGTGGGTGTGTGTGTGTGTTTACTAGCGGGCTCTAGTTCTTGGGCCCGACTTGTTCATTTTATATGATGATTCTGTAAATTGTGTGATGATTTTGTAAATTCAGTGTTACTTGTGATACTTTTTGTAACTCCTGTAACTTGCACTCGAGTGGCTTGCACTCTAATTACTCGCACTCACATCTATTCTCAGAGCTTTCGTACATGCCTAAGAAGGTGAGAGCTTTATGCTAACGCCGCATATTATAATATTAGTCTTACATACGTAGGGCACAGAGTCTTGAAAGACTCCGGATTGAAATTCCTGAATCAAGTTCACGTTTATCGACTTAAGTGCGGTCCGTCTAATTACCGCAAGCTACACAAGCTTCACAAAGCTTCCTGGCAATACGTTAGTAATGAATAAATATGATATATTTACTCATTATAATGTTGGTGATGAATGTACAACACGAAAAAACATAATTTTAATCTGAAAAAGTATCTTTTTATGAAGAAATTAGACGAAAATAAAAAGCTGGTGACGCCAAATCAAGTCGACGATCCAAGCTTCGGTTAGGTTAGGTTTGGTTAAGTTAGGTTAGGTTAGGTTAGGTTAGGATAGGTTAGGTTAGGTTAGGTTAGGTCAGCCTAACCTAACATATCATATTTATTCATTACTAACGTATTGCCAGGAAGCTTTGTGAAGCCTGTGTAGCTTGTGGTAATTAGACGGACCCTTTAAGTGAATTATTGCGACATAGGAGGCAGGGGAGCCTAGTCCTGCCGCCCTTTTTTGAGGTGCTGAAAAAGACGGTTGGAAAAGAAAGAAAAAGAGGTGAAAAGAAAGCTCCCTGGTGATGGTACACCAGTTAGATATGAGGAGCTCCATATTTGCATACAATGCGCATATCGCTAAGGTGTGTGTGTGTCTTGTGAGAGAGAGAGATAAAGAGATTTGGTGCGGTATCTGTACCCTCTCTATCTCCCTCTCCCCCAGATCACTATCTGGGGGAATCTCAGTCCCATATAATCCGGATCTGTTGGCTGCTTCCCCTCCCCCCTCCCCCCCCACACCCCCTTTCAGAGGTGGGACGATAGTACCGGCCTCCTCCTCCTTCTCCTATCCGCCATTACCTTGCATGTGTTATGAGTGAACACTAGTAACCACTCGAACCATTCAGTGCCTCCTCTTAATATTTCACCATCTCTGGCCGGGCCAATCACGTTGATAACACAATTCCCGCCATAAGCGCGACGGTCTCGCTTCATGCAGGTCGGCGTTCAATCCCCCGACCGTCCAAGTGGTTAGGCACCATTCCTTTCCCCCGTCCCATCCCAAATCCTTATCCTGACCCCTTCCCAGTGCTATATAGTCGTAATGGCTTGGCGCTTTCCCCCTGATAATTCCCTCCCTCTCGCCATAAGCATCCTATCTCGCCAGGCAGATCTTATATATGCCATCGGCTTACAACCAAACATCCCGGGGGTTCGATCCCCCGAGCAGACACGTTTGTGCGGCACGTTTTCTTTCACCTGATACCTCTGTTCACCTAGCAGTAAATCAAGTGCCCGGGAATTTTTTTAGGCAATCGTTGTGGGCTGATATGGCAGCAAACACTCTCCAGGCGACCATATATCTTGGATAAGTCGATCCACAACATTGTCGCTTGGACCGTCGACTTCCTATGGTGTCACCTGCTGCATATTTACTTCTAATTTCGTTATGAAATTATATTATTTCAGAGTAAAAGTAGGTTTGATCATGTTCTGCCTTCAGCACCAACATTATGTGTCCGTGGTGTAGTGGTAAGACACTCGCCTGGCGTTCCGCGAGCGCAATGTCATGGGTTCGTATCCGGGCCGGGGAGGATTTACTGGGCGCAATTCCTTAACTGTAGTCTCTGTTTAACGCAACAGTAAAATGTGTACTTGGTTGTAACAACGATTCTTCGCGGAGGGGATTGTATTCCAGGGACCATAGGATTAAGGACTTGCCCGAAACGCTACGCGTACTAGTGGCTGTACAAGAATGTAACAACTCTTGTATATATCTCAAAAAAAAAGAAAAAAAAAATATAGTGAGTAAATATACCATAATTCTTCATTACTTACGTAATGCTAGAAGGATTTAGGTAAATTTGGGTAGATTTGGGTGATTCTATGGACGGCTACGAACTGCTTCCTGGGGATATGCGTCCGTGTATTAGTGACAAATATATGTACTAGATATAATAGAGGAAAAATAAATTGGTTAGACAGGCGGGGTCCAAGAGCTAATAGCTCGATTCTGCAGACACAAATAGTAAACACACACACACACAAAGCGTTATATGACAAAGAGTGCTGGGAAGACGGGACACCACGATCGTAGCTCTCATCCTGTAACTACACTTAGGTAATTACACTTAGGTAATTACACACGTGTATGTGTGTGTGTTAGTAGTTCGTAGCAGTTGATTAATTGACAGTTGAGAGGCGGGCCGATAGAGCAGAGCTCAACCCCCGCAAGCACAACTAGGTGAATACGAGAGGAGAGGTCAGTAGGACTCACCGTAAACAACACAGTCGCAACGCAAGTAAACACATTGTAAACTGTAAACACGAGAGCTTGAGGGAGAGGAAAGTCATATTTACCAACCCTGGGAGAGCTATGACAAACACCACACACAGAGGTGGTTGGGTACACTGCACCTTCCAAGACTGCCAGACGGTCTAGGCGCACGTGTGTGCGCCTGCTACTCGAGGCCTTATGAGAGTGGCTTGGATCTGGCAGGCTGTTGATAAAATTGTAGTCCTGTGTGAAACATGATGTTGACATTCCATAGAGTTGTGACTTTCCACCCCCCCCCCCCAGACAATTTCAGAGAGCTTGTATCAGCTCTGTGGGGTACTGGGCAGGGTTTAACAAGCATTTACGGTGAGGGTCGTTCAGTATACAGTTACGGTGAGACTCGTTCAGTTAAAACAGCCGGGCGAAGCCTGTAACAGCGGTTCGATCCTATCTTGAGGTTATCTTGAGATGATTTCGAGGCTTTAGTGTCCCCGCGGCCCGGTCCTCGACCAGGCCTCCACCCCCAGGAAGCAGCCCGTGACAGCTGACTAACTCCCAGGTACCTATTTACTGCTAGGTAACAGGGGCATTCAGGGTGAAAGAAACTCTGCCCATTTGTTTCTGCCTCGTGCGGGAATCGAACCCGCGCCACAGAATTACGAGTCCTGCGCGCTATCCACCAGGCTACGAGGCCCCTTTTGCCTATTCCGATTGATTGATGATTGATAAAGATTAAGCCACCTAAGAGATGGCACGGGCATGAATAGCCCGTAAGATCCTATTCTATTTACTATCCAGCCCGTCCTCATAAGCAAAGGGCCAAGGTCTATTCCATGCACCCGCCAACCCCCCCTGTTTATGAATGAAAAACGGTTGACACCAACCCGTCCTCGACTCAAGTCCATTACATCCAGCGGTCGACCCCACAGACGCATTCATAAATTTTAACATACTGTTCATTCAAAACGGGAATTTTCTCAAGTATAAATTAATATTATAATATATTAGCATATTGTGCATATATAGGCATAGGTTAGGTTAGGTTAGGTGTTTAGGTTCTGTTGGCGATTATTTGTATTTGTAGTACGTTGGTGAAGCATTTATAGCGTTGTGATTCGAACAAAATTCGTCAGTGAAGCACTTGTTCCGGATATGTTCGAACGTCAGCAGTTGTGAGTCGTGTGTAAACCGCTTTTCATTCATAAACAGGGGGTTTGGCGGGTGCATGGAATCACTTTTGGATCTTTGTTTGGAGGACGGGCTGGTTGACACACGACTCCCAATCGATCACGTTCGAACACTTCCAGAACAAGTGCTTCACTGACGAATTTTGTTTGAACCACAACGCTGTAAATGCTTCACCCACGTACTACAAATACAAATAATCGCCAACAGAACCTAAACCCCTAACCTAACCAGTGCCTAAATATGCACAAAATGCTAATATATAATAATATTCATTTATATTTGAAAAAATTCCTGTTTTGAATGAACAGCATGTTAAAAATGATGAATGCGTCTTTGGGGTCGACCGCCGGATAGAATGGACTTTGAGAACGGGTTAGACTATTCGTTCACGCTGGGTTGTTTTGACCCAATCCCAGGGGACGGGGATGAGGTGGAGGGGGGACGGTTCGGCCCTCTGCGGATAGGTGAGAGGGGGGGGATACGGTGAGCCAGAGCATTAACCCATTCTCCTGTTAAAATAGTACTTTTTGTACCTTTTTTTTTTATTATTATTATTATTTTCTACCACAGACGTGGCCACACATTTACAATGCTAACCAGCATATATACATTTTCTTCTGTCCTCCATGGACAGGGTTAGAGATCTGTTAAACATATAGTTCAGGGATTTATTGAACAATCAACCACAGAAGGTGATTCGGTACTTTTAAAATGCTAAGCTAACCTACATACGTAAATACATAGATTTTACATTCAGTCGAGAAATACATTCTCGTCTGTCTTACAGAGGTGACAATGCTGACAAAATTGTCAACCACAAAAATGTAAGTAACTTTAATGAAGGTTAAAGTGGAATACGTGGGAGCGTGTAAACTCTAAAGAAAAAACACAAGGAAAGTAACAGACCATATAAGAAGAAAGTAACAAGTCGTACGAGAGAAGAAAGTACCAGGTCGTACGAGAGAAGAAATTAACATAACAGGGGCAACTATAGACCAGTAACAAGTTACTCGAGGTAACGTGTTACTTAGGGGGTATCCAGGACCCACCAAGAGCGGCTGTCGACCTCTGTGTGTCTCAATATTTACAGAGCCTCCAAGATAAATCATTTCTGTATGAGTTCAGTCACCAGAGACTAGGCTATCTACCAATATTCTCATATCCCCGAGCTCTGGCGGAATATTTTCAAAGTGTTTATATAAAAAAGGACTATGTAGCAGGAATATTATGAAGGAACCACATAAAAACACAACTTGGAACTTTGTTGTGCTACATGACCCCCGGTATATTTAAGGAATGATAACAATCAGGTGTTAAGAGAGAGAGAGAGACACACACGTGGAGGGAGGCCGGTTTAGTAATTGTTTACATAAGACCTGGATGGGTCTATGACTTCACTTATGTGACCCTCCTCCTATCAACCTGACCTCAATAACGGATAAACTACTGAATTTGATAACAACGGCTGAAGCTGAAAAGAACATTAGAAGCTGGTTTATATTCGCTAACAGCTTCGTTCACAAACTGCCTTCAATTCACTAACAACTTCCTTCATTGGGAGCTCTATTCATTTCCAACCTGTATTCCAAACCCTTCCTGGGTCAACATAGCCAAAACACCTTACCTCACACTTATCTACTAGCCTAACACTGCACAAACCCCACAACACATATTAAAATTATTTGGCATTTGAGACAAAAGAAGAATAAAATATTCATCACGTCAGTTGGTTGTCAGATGTATAAATGAAAAATTAATTTATTTACATCACAAACAGACGATACATATACTTTCGTACATAGATGGAAGACGGTTTGTGTATTTAGAGGACGATTTCGGAGTGCAGCAGGAGGCTTTAGCCATTTGTGCTGTAGAGTACCTTCTACCGCTAATGTAGAGTACCTTCTACTGCTGTTGTAGAGTACCTTCTACTGCTGTTGTAGAGTACTTTCTACCGCTGTTGTAGAGTACCTTCTGCTTCTGCTGTTCTGTGTTGTTGAGTACTTTTTGCTGCTGTTGTCACTTGTTGAGTACCTTCTCTTGCTGTTGCGTGTTGTAGAGTACCTTCTGCTCCTGCTGTTCTGGGCCGAGGCCGCGCCACACCTGCCAGGGGTCATTGTAACCAACCCACAGCAGACAAATATTTTCCTTGATATGTAAATAAACGGTGGAGATCTGGAGTGATTGTGGTAGGGTTGGTCTCTTGTGTTGGTCCTTGCTTTGGGCCTCAAGGTGCCACCCAGATAATGGCTGATCGACAGCCTATAGGCGCCAGGAGTCGCGTCAACTGACTCGCCTCGAATTGGACTTTGTTTCCCCAGGGGCAGCTCACAGAGACTGGACTTGATTCCTCTAGGCACCCAACAGGGACTTCTTCCGCGATATTTAAATTTAGGAAAGCCCGTGAGTTATTTTGAAGAATAAAAAATGCATTATTAAAGAAATCTGGAATGTTTTCGTGATTTTTATTATTAAATTTGATATTGAATTAAAATTAAATTGTCTCTGGAAGGTTTGATGGCTTGACTTGGCTAGACGACCATATAGAATAACACACTTTCCAAATCGTTATACAAACTTGGTCCAGTTTTTGTGAATTTGTGATTGTCAGTCTTACGCATATACGCCTGTCAAGTCATACGCATTATTATAATAAATGTTATTTGTATAATTATTGTAATTGTAATTATTATTAGCTTTCGTAGTTCTCCATACAGCCTCGTAACTACCAATTCAGGACTCGTCTCCTCTGCCCTACTTTCTCCAATGCTTCCCCTATCAGCTCTCTGCTTTGCTAATATATATTTCTTTCATCGTCGTATTTTGTGTGCAATTAACTTTTCTGTCGCCAGTGATCTTTTATTCAGTATATTGTAAAATGAGTCTACTTTTTCAATGAGATTAAATTTAATAAAATTAATTCAAACTGAAACATAAGAATATAAGAACATGGGTCAGACTGCATCACTGATGCCTATCTTGAGATGATTTCGGGGCTTTTTTAGTGTCCCCGCGGCCCGGTTCTCGACCAGGCCTCCACCCCCAGGAAGCAGCCCGTGACAGCTGACTAACACCCAGGTACCTATTTTACTGCTAGGTAACAGGTAACAGTGAATCACTGCCTACTGGCAGTGATTCAAGCATTTCCACTCGTGTACCTATCCTATTTTAAAAAACTTACCAAGTTCTAACCGCAATAATGCTAATTGGTAATTTATACCACTCGTAATTACCAAACCAATTTTGTCTGTATTCCTTTAAAATCAGAATTTCTACGATTTATTTCATTTATTCCTTCTGACCTGGTTTGATACAATATTTATTTATTTATTTATATTCAAGAAGGTTCATGGGTTGTGAGAGCCTTATTTTCAGTTTCTTTTTTATTATGCACTCTATACACATCCCGTGGGCGGCGGTGAAAAGGGTTACAAAGGCACATATAATGGGTTCAGGAACTCCATAGTTCATTTAGCTAAGTAAGTGACAATCTTGTGAAGTTAGTTACACAATTATTTATATTACATATACATGTACATATAGATATACAATCATTTACACAAATACATATACATATCGATAATCTTTCTATATCACAAGTGATTCAATAACATTGATGTTCTTATATTCTTGCAAAGCCACTAACACGCACTGCGTTTCGGCTTTGTTTATCTTCCTCTTGTAAATGACCTTGAATCACTTGTTGACTGCTATCATATGTCTCTTGTCGTTGTTGTTGTTGTTGTTATAGATTCAGCTACTCGGAACAAGTTCCAAGTAGCACGGGCTATGGCGAGCCCGTAGTGGACTTACTTGGCATAGGAGCGGTGCTGAGCTCCTGTGCTGTAACTCTTGTCCTTCGGCTCGCAATAAAATGGATTGATTGATGAAGATTAAGCCACCCAAAAGGTGGCACGGGCATGAATAACCCGTAAGTGGTGGCCCATTTGAGCCATTACCAGTATCAATAGATGATACGGGAGATCTGTGGAGGTGCGACTGCACCCTGCGTGACGGGAGATGTCTCCCGTCAATAAAATGGAAGTAAAGTTTCTCCAAAGCTGTCTTCTTAAGAAAGGTGCCAAAGTTCATCCCCAAGGAAATTATAGCTGAGATATCAGATATCAGCTGGACAATGTTGAAATATGCGAATTTGAATGCGATAAATATCTTGTTATGATTAATGGAAATCTTGAGATGTATAACTGTTTAAAATATGGCAAAAATAAATCTTTAGAAACTGTACAAAAATTTAAAACAAAGTTAATCTTAGGCATTAGTACTGAACAGATATTAAAACAATAATATTTTGTTTAATAGATATTAAAAAAGTGAATATTTTGTTTTAGTAAGGCGAAGAGAAAGGGAGAAATATGAGTTTCGACTGGATGAAAGGTTATAACAGAGGGCTATAAATATGGTGGTAAATATGTCAACACATCATAGAACTCGACACAGCGGATACAAGTCAGATAAGTTCAAAATCAGAAAAGACCTGGGGACAGATTCACGAAGCAGTTACGCAAGTACTTACGAACATGCACATCTTTCTTCAATCTTTGACGGCTTTGGTTATATTTATTAAACATTACAAACCTGAAAAGCCTCCTAATCAACTGTTATTGTTGTTATAAACAGTCTTCTGGTGCTTCGGAGCTCATTAACTGTTTAATAATTGTAAACAAAGCCGCCAAAGATTAAAAAAAAGACGTACAGGTTCTTAAGTGCTTGTGTAACTGCTTCGTGAATCTGGCCCCTGGATAATTATCGGTTTGGAAATAGGGTTGCATATTTACGGAACACGTTTTTATGTAATTTTGTGGAGACATGGGGGGATAGGCCTATGTGTGGGTGTGTTTAGAGGGGGTGGGGGGGTTGTGGGCCACCAGCAATGAAGCAGACAACATGACATATCTCACGTAGGCCTGAGGCCTGTGGCCCAGCCTACTCTATTCCAATCCTCAACTGGAGAGGACTCCAATCAATTCGATACACAACTAATTAAAACTATTGCTCAGACTGCAGAATTGAAGATAGAAAACTGGTAAAATATAAAATAGAAAACTACAATTAACGGTCAAAATTAAGGAAAAGGACACGTTAAATGGTCGTAATTTAGAAGAAAACAATCTAAGCCTTCAAATTTGGGATAGTTTAACAGTAGGTCTTATTGAGTGTTCTCCAAATTATATTGGAAAGTGGATGTAGTGGGTGGTTAAGGAATAGGTGGTGGGGGACAGGGAGTTGATGGTTGGTGTGGGTAACCAGGGAGAGATTAGGGGGGTTGGTTTGGTGGGGCCTTGGTGGGGGGGGGGGGGGGGTTAATGGCGTCTGGTCCACCAGTAGGCATGCAGTGCTTGCTTGACTTTATATTTCCATTTACTTTTAACAAATAAAGCTGATGATTTCCATGTATATATGATTACACATTGTTGATAGGTCGTGTTGTAATTACACTCAGTGGGCTTGGCAATAATACTGTATTTTGAAGGGATTCTATAGCACTACGTCGTGGGAAATTAACTTACGAATCGATCACCGAATCGAAGCATATACGTCTCACCCCGAGAGAAAAGTATAAAAGATTAAATGTCTGTCATTCTCCATTCACAGCCTAGCCACCAGAGCGGGTGTTTCCTCTCTACATCCTCGCGTGTTTGAAGACAAGATATTTATGACTGAATTTGATATCACAAGCACGGGTCTACCTTGTGTTCGAAGACCACCAGCCACCAAGCTGTGTACATTATCATCACTAGTGGTATGTAGTTGTCTCTGATTTATTTGCTAGTTTTATTTATAACTGAATTTTATTTGGCTAGGTATTTGATTATTTTGAAATATTAATTAATTTAAGACATGTGTTTGTGTATGTTATATTTTACGTGATATATATTTCCTGTTGTCAAATAGTGTTCTTATCGGTATAATTTTCTCCTTGTTCCTTTATTGTTAACGTCCTTATTGCTGTGCATTGTTCGTAATGCGGGTCTTGACTACTATCTTGCCCCGAAGGCGTTGCACCACCTTGCGGTGTCAAGAACTTTTTGTATACATGGAATTTGAGTGACGCCACAAAGTGTCCTACTCGTTGGCTGTAAACAGCTGCCGTGGCTCTTCTCTCCATTGAATAACACTTGTCTCGTGTGTACAACAGTTTAGCTGTTCCAAGCTGTTGTTTTGAAGAACGTTTAAGTGCTGTTGTGGGAGCCAGACGGCGCCGACCACGTGACTACACCTCCTCCCTACTCGGCAATGATCGGCACGAAACATTACGATACAATTTAACCCGATTATTCCGAACTTGCGTATTGTATCGTCGAAAGACTTTTACGTACAAGCGCCACAGCTATATCCTCGCGAATCGCCACACAAACTAGCCATTTTGTAATGGTAAATTAGGGCAAAATAATGGGTTTTTGATAAGGGTGCGTGGTTACCGCCGGGGGAGGTGCGCGTGGATGGGCCGGGTGGCGCGGCCGGCGCTCCCTAGTGTGTTTACATCAGTGAGTGAGGCAGCATGAACCCCACAATTCTCTTCCTCGTCTCGGTATTGATAGTGACAACGCTTGGCACCGCTGACGGTAGGTGCTCTAGTGGCTTTGGCGTAGTTTAGAGGTGTCGGGCTTTGGTGTTTGTGCGTTAGGTTGGTAATTTTGTGTTTGTGGAGGGTTTTGTTGCGTGGTCTGTCCTTGACGGGCTTGTTGAGCTGTGTATGTATGGCGCCTTTTGAGGGGGGGACATCGTTTTCTTCCTGTTTGTTTACTTAGCTATGTGCGTTTGTGTGTATATCGACTCTTAGATATTATTGGGCTTCTTAATTAAGACGGCGTATAATCGTAGTTAACAGGCTATTACGCAGAGCTCGTGTTAACGCCTTACACACGTGAGCCTAACGGTATGGTGATTGTTCCTGGTAGTCTTGGGATTCCCCTTATAAGACAATTTTCCGTGTGGCATCACTAGTTGTAACCTTCTTAACTGGGAGGACAGGGGGGGGGGGGATCCTATACGGTATAAGCCATTATTTACTAAATTTATAAAATTATATGAAATTTGTACTAGTTTCAATCTGAACATGGGCGAAGTGGTAGACGCAAATGAAGTTTATACTACCTCATTAGTGTTTTTTTATAGTTTATTACGTATGTGTAGCGAGCTTAAATAAGTACTTTGACTATATCAATATAAAATTATGGTAATATTGGTTTAATACAGGGATGTAACTGACCTTATCAATGTGCACTTGGTTCCTATCGTGGTTTCAGAAAAGCTCGTACAGAGAATGGGGTGCTAAAATCATAAAGGCACTGAACTTTTACTGTATTTGGAAACATTTTAATTTTGCTAAGATAATGAAAGCCTCAAGTAGCCATTTTAGTCGTATTTGCAGTAGCTGAATAGATTCCAAACATGGCCACTGTTTTAACAATGAAATAGTTTAGTACATTATATAAATTGGGATCTAAACATAGCTGTAAGGTTGTGTAAATGAAAATACCAGGAAAGGTATGGCATCTCTAGATAATTTTAAAGCATAGATTTCGGTGATTTGGGTAGGGAAATTTTGGCCATGCGTTAGTTTAATTATGGTAATAGTTTCATTCATTCTAGCACTTTAGCTATAGTAATGTAATTCTACAATGTTCCAAGTTTTGGTACAGACCCGGTTACCGGATCCTTTCCCTTTCGGTTTACCGAATCCATATTCTACGCTTTACCGTAGTTTGGTTATTCCTCTAACTCCCATAGAGGTATCTCTAACATAACTGCAAGATATTTGCCTCGGCTGTGCAGCTGGCAGCCACGTGGCCTCCCAGGCATCGTACCCTGTAACCTATTGCCAAAAAGTCTCCTTCAAGCCGCGTACTTCACATTCCTCTCGGCGGGTGGTCTACATCTACACTCGCTACGTAACTTCTGCGTAATTTTGCGAAGATCTTGTCCAATAAAATGCTACATAGTTATCCCGACTTGGGCATTTTCAACATTCTTTTTACGCTGTCAAGGTTCGTAGTCTGTAGCCCCCCCCCCCTTTCCCGGTCTGTGAATTCTTAGTGTATTGTAAATATGTTCAGCTTTAAAAGTGTTGTGTTTCAGCTTTACAAATGTAAAAAGTGCTACTGTGGACTCTGAAAAAGTTTGAACCAATTGGTGGTGGTGGTTGTCAATTATAACGTGTTGGCGTCTTGGCATAACTATAATTTTGACTTGTGAATATAAACTTTTGCCAAATTAGTAAGACACTCCATGCAACTTGCATTTTCATTCCTCAGTGCAATAAGAAGCTAGTGACGATGCAACGACCAGAGCCACCCAGAGCCACCAGCGTAGCTGCAGCGCTATCCACAGCCCGATGGTCTATACCGTCAACGTGGGCCTCGGCCAACCGCAAGAAGGAATACAGCGTGTCGGACTCTTCGCCGTCATCGTCGCCGACGTCGTCGCTGCTAAACATCAGTATAAAGCAGAACTGGTGGTGCACCAGCTGTCGGCGGCCGAGGGAGGAATGCGAGTGTTTGTGTGTGATATCTTAAGAGCCACAGCATTATGTCGCTGCAGGTGGTGGTGTGGCTTTGGGCGAGGGAGCTCGTTGATCTCTCGTTTTCAGTAGACTGTCCTCGGGCAGGAAGCTAGAATAAATGTTCATTTGTAAAGTGCATGAAGTGCTGTACGTGTATTTAGTTAGTGACAAGGCCGTTGCTGACTGATGGCAATCAAAGATGGCATGACTTTCAATCTGAAAAATTAAAATACCTCGCAGGTAAAATAAAAATTTGGAGACTACAGATCGTCCAGGCTTTTGCATTGGTTAGTCTTGAGTTTTGATTCTCTTTAAATTCACTGTTTCATTATCTTAAGATAGTCATGAAACTTCCAATCTACTTCACACATTTGTATTTAATATTTATTGGAATTTTGTACTGTATTAAAGATACATTGGTATAGATGTCTCTTTAAATAGTAACCCTAATTTCTTCTGGACGTATGCAGTGGTAAGTTGTGCTTTAATGAGGCTATTCTCATGTGATCGATGAGGCTAATAAGGAGGTAATCACGAAGGTGTACTATTAGACAGTTAAATTACATTGCCGAAAGATATGGTGTAAACCGTCTGCTTCTGTAAGTGCTTCACGCTAAATTTTCACCCTGGTGTGAGTGCTCGTGCTAGCTAACGAATTGTAAATCTTCATGGTGACCTCCCTAGTATTAAAAACTTAATATCTAGTAATAAAAGGTGTTCTAACGTAATGTAACTTTACGTCAACATTTGGACCTTCATATGTAATCGCAAACATTTCATTGTCATGCATTTACTCAGAATCTGATAACATAATGTTATATAATAAACTAAGGTGTTAGTTTTAAGTTTCCCAGACTGCATTTGCACTTAAACCATTTCAGACCATCCCCCATATACATTTAGATCATAACATAAATGTTGCTCAATCTAGAATTTATTTTTTTATAAATACATTAATCAGTTTAACAATTCATAGTAGCTATTTATTGTTAGGTTTTAATGTGGTTACGAAGGTAATTGTTCCTCTAGTAGTTTCGATTTCCACTATTGTAGATAAAGTTTATGGCACGTGGATTACAGGTTGTGATAAAATTATCTTGACAGTTCTAGAGACCAATGATTTGGGAAACTGTACATTGTTGGTGCTCGCTGCTATTTTAATTGCACTAAAAGATGTGAAAGTACAGACTGGTGGGCATTGTTAGGAGCCTGCATTATGTAAGATGTTCCTGGTAGGGTGAAGAATATTAATTTCCATGTTTCCCAAAAGTGGCCAAAACACTTAATTTTAATAGCCTGTAAATTGGCTGTTTTTGACATATCTTGTAGCAGTTTTACACTGCAGCCCTACACATGCCTTATTAGTCCTTAAATTAAACATCTGGTATTGACAATTGCCTGTGTATATAGTTTAGTTTTGTTCCTATAGGCATTTAATATTTTGAAGTTTATATTGTACCTTAAGTTTAGCTAAAGGTAAGGTGCTGTAGATTTAGCTTGAGTAAAAGATGTGTGCACAGGCTTCACAGAATTAAGTGACAAGCCTTGCAATGTTTCAAGGATGTTTAGCTATAGTTTTTTACGTGAATTGGCTGCAGTATACTGCAGTAAAACAATGTATATACAGGTGCTCTTGTATTAAACTAATAAATTTAGTGTTATTTTTTTTCTTCCTTTATTTGCTTGAATGTAATTCGGATCTCTTTTGTTGCACTAATGTCTAAATGTAGATTAAAACAGGTTGATTTCGTGGTCAAAATCCCAATGTGCTTGTTTTACTGTTATAGGCCTATGAAAGGTCTGTCGGTTTAGATAAAACATTTTTACCACACTGGCTTGATATATTGGAAAAGTAAGATTTACATAAAATGCCTGAATGTTACATTTAAGATTGTGGATTCAAAAGGGTTTGGTATTGAGGGTATAGAAACAAGAATCCTGATACTGTGTGTAGATGTGAAATTTTTCAGCGGCTAGCAAGTTTGGCATAAAGCCTTAATCATGGCAACATATTAAGCTTGTGTTGAAAATATTACAGTATTCATCTGTAATAGCATTGAAGTCCCTCACTGAATGTGGTAAACTGGCAAAGATAATGCAGTTACTTTTTTTCTTAGAGCAAAATTTGCTGTGACTTAAGTACGACAAATACGACGGGTGTTTAGGTTAGTATTTTTAAATGTTTAGTTTCGTATGGAAAGCATGTACAATATTTGTAATTTGCAGTAAGTTAAAATATAATTAGCGTGGCCAATTCTCGCCTCAGGCTCGACTTGGGATAACTTGGTCCAACAGAATGTTGCTTGGAGCGGCCTGCATACCCACATGCCCACCACAGCCAGATTCTTTCAAGAAGTGCCAGACCAAAGTGGCTCTAGAATACATCCACCTTCGTTCCGACAATTATTTTATTAGGATGCTTAACTACTGGATCTTGTAAGGCATGCCTATTGAAGAAGCCCATAGTGTTGGGAAGTGGTGGTTGTGGGTAAAATTTGGTTTACATATTCAACCTTGACACGGCCACGGACGCTGAAACTGGCAATACATCATACGGAAGAGATGCACAGTTGTTGGTTGCACAAGTGTTCTGCCATAAATGTATTTATTTGGTAATATGTGCAGCCGAGCAGTTTTTATCCTTACTGCAGAAAGTATTTATTCTGGAAAACTATACTGATATTTAATTCTTTCGGAGGTAGGTAAAGTGTCGCGTGGGAGGCATAAGATAGTAGTCGAAGTAATTTAAACATTGAATAAGAACTAGAGCTCGAATAGCTGCTATATATTTTAACTTTAAAACATAATAGATTCCCAAATCTAAAGGCATAATATCCATTCATTCGTTGGTATGGAAGTTGGCGTATTATCCAGCCCCCTCTTCGTAAAGGGAGAAAGCGCCAAGCAATTAAGACTTCATAGCACATGGAAAGGACAAGGATTTAAGATGGTACGGAGGGGGATGGAATGGTGGCCAACCACTTTGACGGTCGGGGAGTCTTGGTAAATGACAAGGAATGGTTAGTCAAACCGCATCGCCATCTCTTGACCCCAGTGTACACACTTGATCATTAGTAACTCGCTAACACAAGTGGGCACACTTTAAGGAATTGAACATGCTCTACGACTCGCCAGAGCCAAACCCATTGTCGAACTGATTGTCCAGCTTGTGCAATTGTGTATCTAGTCATGTAACACTGTTTTTCCTTAAGTTAACATTGTAATTTTGTTATAGGCGTTCTGGTTCTGTTGGCAATTACTGGCCACACTGCATGTTGAAGAGGACATATTTGAGGATGCTGCATCCCCCCTCCCCCACTGGGAGGATGCTGCATCCCCCCTCCCCCACTGGGAGGTTGCTGCATCCCCTCCTCCCCCACTGGGAGGATGCTGCATCCCCCCCTCCCCCACTGGGAGGATGCTGCATCCCCCCCTCCCCCACTGGGAGGATGATGCATCCCCCCTCCTCCTCTGGGAGGATGCTGCATCCCCCCTCCCCCACTGGGAGGATGCTGCATCCCCTCCTCCCCCACTGGGAGGATGCTGCATCCCCCCCTCCCCCACTGGGAGGATGCTGCATCCCCCCCTCCCCCACTGGGAGGATGCTGCATCCCCCCCTCCCCCACTGGGAGGATGCTGCATCCCCCCCTCCCCCACTGGGAGGATGCTGCATCCCCCCCTCCCCCACTGGGAGGATGCTGCATCCCCCCCTCCCCCACTGGGAGGATGCTGCATCCCCCCCTCCCCCACTGGGAGGATGCTGCATCCCCCCCTCCCCCACTGGGAGGATGCTGCATCCCCCCCTCCCCCACTGGGAGGATGCTGCATCCCCCCCTCCCCCACTGGGAGGATGCTGCATCCCCCCCTCCCCCACTGGGAGGATGCTGCATCCCCACCTCCCCCACTGGGAGGATGCTGCATCCCCCCTCCCCCACTGGGAGGATGCTGCATCCCCCCCTCCCCCACTGGGAGGATGCTGCATCCCCCCCTCCCCCCACTGGGAGGCTGCTGCATCCCCCCTCCCCCACTGGGAGGCTGCTGCATCCCCCCTCCCCCACTGGGAGGATGCTGCATCCCCCCTCCCCCACTGGGAGGATGCTGCATCCCCCCTCCCCCACTGGGAGGCTGCTGCATCCCCCCCTCCCCCACTGGGAGGATGCTGCATCCCCCCCTCCCCCACTGGGAGGATGCTGCATCCCCCCCTCCCCCACTGGGAGGATGCTGCATCCCCCCCTCCCCCACTGGGAGGATGCTGCATCCCCCCCTCCCCCCACTGGGAGGATGCTGCATCCCCCCCTCCCCCCACTGGGAGGATGCTGCATCCCCCCTCCCCCCACTGGGAGGATGCTGCATCCCCACCTCCCCCACTGGGAGGATGCTGCATCCCCACCTCCCCCACTGGGAGGATGCTGCATCCCCCCCTCCCCCACTGGGAGGCTGCTGCATCCCCCCCTCCCCCACTGGGAGGATGCTGCATCCCCCCCTCCCCCACTGGGAGGCTGCTGCATCCCCCCTCCCCCACTGGGAGGATGCTGCATCCCCCCTCCCCCACTGGGAGGATGCTGCATCCCCCCCTCCCCCACTGGGAGGCTGCTGCATCCCCCCCTCCCCCACTGGGAGGATGCTGCATCCCCCCCTCCCCCACTGGGAGGATGCTGCATCCCCCCTCCCCCACTGGGAGGATGCTGCATCCCCCCTTCCCCACTGGGAGGATGCTGCATCCCCCCTCCCCCACTGGGAGGATGCTGCATCCCCCCCCCCCCTCCACTGGGAGGACGCAACCCCCTTTACTCATCGTCCTGCTGCGGTTACTTCACATACTTTGCTCAGTCTACCTTCCCCGGCCCCCCCCCCCATAAAAATCCCCAAATCCCTGGCCTGGATTTTTGTTCATACTTGATTGACGCGTCGTGTTCGTTTCCGCTAATTAGTTCTTGCAGTTGATATTTGCATTTTCTCACTTAAGTCGTTTAAGTCGTTATTGTAAAAGTTTTGTGCAAATATGTTCTGCCTGCAGAGCACGTTAAGAGATTCACTTGTTAGGCTTCTAGTGCCGAAGCCTCGCGATAAACCCACTACACATTACACCGTGCATCTAGATTGTATTCCACCAAGTTGTGCTTGTGGGGGTTGAGCTCTGGCTCTTTGGTCCCGTCTCTCAACTATCAATCAACTGGTGTACAGGTTCCTGAGCCTACTGGGCTCTTATCATATCTATACTGTATTTAAAACTGTGTATGGAGTCAGCCTCCACCATATCACTGCCTAATGCATTCCATTTGTCAACTACTGACACTAAAAAAGAATCGAATGTCTATAGCTCATTTGGGCACTTAATTTCGACCTGTGTCACCTAATGCCTCTGCCCCTTAAGTTAGTCTTTATATACCCTATCAATTCCTTTGAGAATGAATTTGTAATTGTCAGTAAGGAGCTGTTCCCGTGGTCATCAGGTGGATGAAGCTGGTGCAATACAGATGATCGTTGTCACCCATTGGCTCCCTCGCGGCCTTCACAGCAACCACTTGCTTCAACCATTCATCCTTCAAGACCTTTATTAGCACCTCCTGGTGGTGTCCAGGCCGGCTGGCAAGCGAGAGTGAAGGTTTTACTTAAAATAGATTCGTATACGAAGTAAGTTATATGGTATTAATAGAGAATTACATATAAATTAACATAAATGCCGATGTCGAGCCTGGTACTTTACTAGGAAGCTTTGAGGGCATCAGTAACAGCTCGAATAATGAGAATTAGGATATTGTTGTCTTGTCTATATGTTGGTATGATTAGATAAGCCTCATTTTGCCTTACAGAGATAAATCTGAGGATTATTGGCGGTAGCTGTCGTCTATAATAAGCTGGACATCGAAGAATTCCTTATCACATATAAACATCTAACATCAACCTAAGGTTTATTACCTTAAGGATAAGCTCAAGTGTCGGTCCTTATTTTGTGGACGGTACTCGGTACCTCGTCCCGCCATGCATTGCTGTAAAATAATAGTATTTGTCTAGAAAAAATTTATGATCGAAAATAGAGAAGGAAAATCTTGTGGTCAGGGGAATTATCTAATTGTTTCATGATCTAGTTTGCTTATGCTATCGGCTGTTGTTGTGTGTGCTGATAATGTGACCAATTGTGTAGACGTGTTCACTTAGTACTTGCCTAGCAGTGTTTGGATAAACTTTAGCTCCTGGATACCCTCCAGAGAGGGGCAGAGTAGGAGTGGATGAGCCATAGGACAAAGAGCCATTCTATGTCACATGGTGCAATATCTCCAACTTCGTGTGCTGTGTCATGTTCAGTCATTGTTGGCATCTACTTCCTCTTCCTCGAACTCGTTTCATTTAACTACTACCCGTAAGGAAGGCGTCCTTGTTGTCAATTTCCACCTACAAAATAAAATTTGTTTATCGTCTTGAAATTTATCGAGTTTACTCTCTTGAGCGCTTGGGGGTTGGGACTTGTCGCCTGTAGCCACCTGCCACAGGGAGCGGTAACTATACCTGATCCTGGCAACCACAAGTAGCATTGTCTGGTGGTGGACGTTTTGTGCTGCCCTTGTGCAGCATAGGTATCAGATCTAAAATATAAATAATCCATGTTTTCTCTATACCAGTCCTTTCAAGCCTCTGGGAATGTAATTTCGCTATCAAACCTGAATGTTTGAAACCTCATCCCACTGGGCACAGTATCCTAGAGCAACGTGGAATGAACGTCGTCCCCCCATTGATTCAACGCCACTCTTTTGCCCACAGGAATAGTTTTAACAATAGAGGTTGGGTACCCTAGGTATAGTTCAACTTAAGCATTTGCCCGCTTTTTTTTTATTATTAAGATATGAGGTACATCTGCATTAGTGCAGCTACCCTAGACTATATGAAGTGGAGTACAGTGTGTCAAAAAAAGATAACTAGGTGATGCTAAAAATCCCCATCACACAGGATGGTTAGTCATTTGCCCGGTAATCTGGTCAAATGGACAAAAACTAAGGGCTAATCTTGCCCGTTTTCGGTATATTTTTTTTTTTTTTTTGCAACAATTCCGCGACCAAGCCTAGAAGAGCCGGTTCATCTTTAAGTGGGTGGGTTACTTTAGTATTTTGTGGCTTAGTGGTGTACTGTTGCACATTATTGTCTTAAGAATCCATTATAATCTGATATCCGAGGAGAAATCAGACTTGTCTGTATACTGTTTATTTTACTGATGAGAATTAGTTGCAGGTTTAATTCTTGAATTAATTCAATTAATAATTAGCCTTTGATTAACCGGAGGATGACGAGGCGAGTGAGATTGTAGTTTGGGGCTCCGACCACCATGGATTTGTTGTAAATCCTGCGGTGTGAATTGGATTTCGGATTAGCTGGTTAAGTACATTAGTTTTGAGCATATGGTGAGGTTGTTTATCGGTTTGGATATTCGTGTTTGACCTGGATGGTAGGATTGGACTAGTCACCCTTGTTCGTAGATTTTAATGAGTCAATCGTTGATTCCGGTTTCCAGTTCATTCGGGGGAGTTCATTGAATATCCGGAGACATTATTGTTGAGTAACGAGTGTAACAAGCTCTAGTGTAATTGTAAATGACTTACGGATATGTTTTAAATATGTTTTAACATTATTGTTGATTGAGGAGGTCTACTAGAGTAGGAGGGGGGGGATTGGAATTGGATTAGAACTATCAGGGTAAAGCGCCAAGCCATTAGTACTATATAGCACTTGTAAAGAGTCGGATTAGGGATTTTGGGATAGGACGGGAATGCTGCCCAAATACTTGGACGGTCGGGGATTGAACGTCGACGTGTATGAAGCGAGACCGTTGCTGTACCGTCCAGTCCAAGTGGGGCCCTATACTTATGGCTGTGTGTGTATTTGTAAAGACTGTGTGTACCTTAATTATTTTACTAAAAAGCCTCGTGTATATTTTCCCCATTGCTGCTACATTGTGAAATTCAAAGTAAAAAATAGTCACTTGGAAATCTTAGAAATAAGCGGCAGCAAATAAAAACTATACCTAGACTTTATGGCTAGCATCAGGCAGATTTGGATATATTATTGACTGGAAGATAGCGATAATATTCCCGTGGAATATTTAAAGTCCCAGCTACATCCCTAATAACCTCTGAATATTAGGCATATTACAATTTAAATTTATTGGGAGTCGAGAGTCGTTACATTTTTACCGACTCCGGTAACTCTCAAATAGCCTCCGACTCTGGTAATCCAAGAAGAGTTAACAACTCTTAGTCTCCATGGTGTAGTGGTAAGACACTCGCCTGGCGTTCCGCGAGCGCTTTGTCATGGGTTCGTATCCTAGCCGGGGAGGATTTACTGGGCGCAAATCTTCAACTGTAGCCTCTGTTTAACTCAACAGTAAAATGTGTACTTGGTTGTAACAACGATTCTTCGCGGCGGGGATCGTATTCCAGGGACCTGCCCGAAACGCTACGCGTACTAGTGGCTGTACAAGAATGTAACAACTCTTGTATATATTGTATCTCAAAAAAACAACTCCACAGCCCTGCGCGTGTGTGTGTGTTACATCTAACCATGTAAAGAAGTGGTCTGGATTAGTATCCTTCAACTTGTTCAGTGTTTTTTAGTTTCGATGACATCAGGGCTATCATGTGTGCTTCACAGGGTTAAGTATTGTGGTCCTCAACATTTCCGGGTTTGAGAGTGGACTTGAGTTTTGGGATGAGTTTTATCACCGGTAAACTTTCACCAAAGTAGACACGTCTTTCCCATGATGGTCTCCAGGCTTGGATTCAGTAGTCCAAATGTGTGGTGAGGGAGGCACGCCAGAGACTAATACAAGTTGATTAACTACATTCTTTTCCTGGCAGTCAAAGATTTGTTTGTCATTGTCCAGGACATCACGAGGAGCAGCTAGTTTGCCTGCTGAACGAAAAGCTATCATGGCATAGTATGCAAACGACGAGTACAAAAAGAATAACATTAAAGAAAAACAAATTCAAACCAAGTCGAAATAATAGTAAGTCACTTCAAGTAAAAGCAGCAGTCTCCATTTTGCTCCATATCTCAGAGTACGGGTAGTTGTTTTGGTACTGTAAGAGAGAAATCAGTTAGTTTAGCTGTTACTTGTTCACTGCATTTCTATCAGTAGAGGTATTTTCTATGAAGGCGGGTGGGAAGGTATCCCAATAAACAGGGGGCTACTGACCACATGGAGGTGGGTGGGGGGCAGGGGATGCATGTCATTATTTGTGTTGGGGGGAGAAGCTATTTTAAACCTGACTTGTCAACACTCGTAAAAACCTTACCTTGTTTGTCAAGTTTTGTTGACCTTAAAGTGTTGTCTTGGTGATTTTTGGCAAGGCTTTCATCCTTGCCGTGCCGGGGACGATGTAAGGCTACCAGTCAATGGTTGACTATGTTTTACAGCAGTTTTTGCAACATTTGCACTGTAATATGTATTTGGGGGGTGTACCATACAAAATGTTTAGGCTAATGATTCACATTTTGAAGAGGATTTGTTGGAAGTGAAAGAATTAGATTGCGGCCTACTTTATAATCTTGTGAGACAATTAGTTATTTTTATTAAATACAACCGTTCTATGAAACTTAAATATAGAAAGTGGAAACTTAACAAATAGCGTAGCCTCGTCGTGTGAATTATACAATAAATATGAGAATTTAATATTGAATTTTGTCGTTCATTTGCGATTGAAATAGTTTTATGCTTGGTACCTTTTGACGAAGTGGTAATTATTTACCATTGTTGTGCTTTCCTGTCACAGCTATCGATTTCGTAGAGAATAATTGTTATTGTCAATAAGAAAATACATTAAATGCCGGTGATGGCAGCTCAGACCTGCTTGCCCCCAGAGGTCGGTGGCGCTAGTGTTGACTCCCACATCACTCATTCTCTTTGCTTTGGAAGAGACTTCCTTTTTTTCACCTGGAAATATTTATTGTGTAGAGAAGGTGTACTGAAGCAAGCTTCCGACTACCATGTCGGGTGTAAGGAAGGCGGAAGAGAAGTGGAGGGTATGGTAGGTGGCGGCCTCGTCTGACTTGGAGGCCAGCGTGGTGTCGAGGATCTTGTCCTCTGCCCTTACCTCCCTCAGCACCACTCACCTACATGGTTTCCTGCTGTCGGGGGGGGGATCTTGAGGTGTTTTCGGGGCTTAGCGTCCCCGCGGCCCGGTCCTCGACCAGGGTAGACAGTCTGAAGGTTCCCTCACCCTCTAGCTGTGAAGGGGACTGCATTTTCCAGGGCACAACCCACAATAGTTGGGGGGTATGGAAAATAAAAAAGTGCCCAAACGTCTCTGGTTATTTAGAATAACTCGCACATGCGTGTCAGGAAGGAAATGAATACCCGTGTGTAAGTGATTGGATCATTGAATTCATTGCTGTAATTGGTATCAAGATGCTAAAATTAGCCTATCCCAACCCCTGCACTGACGCCCTTCCCTGGAAACACAAACCGAAACTGTTTCTTTTCCGCTTGTTACAGCTAGTAATAAAGTTGTTACATCTTGGCTTAACGTGTTTGACGTATTAGAACGTTGTTACAACTTGCTATATTGGTTGTAATAACTGGTTATGTGTTAAAACTTGTTCGAACGTTTTACCAACGTCGTAGTCTCGGTGTGTGTTTGGCGGGTCCAAACCTTCTTTATTGAGGGGTCAGTATTTTCGCTAATGGGTTACCAAAAACTGCAACTGTACTCCATGTACATGATCTATCTCTGTCAAAAGACTATTATAACGGCACTCTCCTGTAAAATGGACATAACCCCTTACGAAGTCAGTATCCCCCAATCGCTTGGGGTGGACGGTAGAGCGAAGGTTTCCCTTCATGCAGGTCGGCGTTCAATCCCCGACCGTTCAAGTGGTTGATTGTTGCCGCCGAAGGCGGCTAGTTTATGATGCACTCCATACTCATCCTGTGAGCGGTAGCGCAAAAAAGGATTACAGAGGGCACAAAAGGTCTTTATCAAACCTCAACGGAGATGATTACGTTATTAACAGTTAAATCTCTCCTGCACATCATATAATCACCCCTTTCTCCCCAAGAAGCTGATTAAAGCTGACACATGTCTCGATAAGAAACAAAGTCTTAATCAAAATTGATGCTCTTGACAAAGCTCTCGTGCGCTCCCAACTTATTTACATTGATGACGCCTTCCACCAGTCCTGTGGTGCAGATTTAAATTTTTTAAATTTTTCCCCGAGGGGCGAGTTTATTGGGCAGCGCCACTCATCTTGTGAGTGGACACCGCCATAGCAGCATGTACAACACTCCCCAATAGGAAGAAAACCCGCTGGGTTGTTCATCCTGTCACTTGTACCCAGACACAGCTGGGACTTGCTTAACTGTCTGCAGTTGGAAGTGTAATTGCTGTGACTGAGGGAGATGGATGGCTCCTACTGCAGCCCTTTCTCGCCAGCGTTCCCACCGTCAAGAAACTGTCGCATTAAAGTGCCCTAACCTAACCTACCAGAGGACCCATCAGCAGAAAATGGGTATTATGTCAATTTTGCGAGCCGCTTCCATTGTCTTGTACACCAGTTTTTGGCCTTAGGTGAAGTATACGTTAAAATGCGACGTGCTATAAAAAGAACAGGTTGACCTGAGTGGGGATCTCGTATAGATAACTGGGCCTCCACCCTTTATACATAATTGTTCACCATAATTCTCGCACTCAAGCGTGTATATGTATCTATCATCCTTGAGTGACTGTCATCCATGAGTGACTGTCATCCATGAGTGACTGTCATCCATGAGTGACTGTCATCCATGAGTGACTGTCATCCATGAGTGACTGTCATCCTTGAGTGACTGTCATCCATGAGTGACTGTCATCCATGAGTGCACTCGACACACTCCAGGCATAACTGTGACGGGCTTGTTGTGTCTGAAGCTAGACGCGGATATGACGAAATCAACAGTGATGGAGTCAGTCTGTTTCCTGTGGATTCCTTTCCATATTAGTCTTCGAATGCTTGACAAAATTCATCTTGGATTGCCTTTGAGAAGTCTGAGGGAAGCAATACCTTGAGGTTATCTTGAGATGATTTCGGGGCTTAGCGTCCCCCTCGGCCCGGTCCTCGACCAGGCTTTTTTTTTTCTTTCTACACCCCCTCCTCCCAGGAAGCAGCCTGTAGCAGCTAACTCCCAGGTACCTGTATACTGCTAGGTGAACAAGGGCATCAGGGTGAAAGAAACTTTGCCTATTTGTTTCCGCCTCCACCGGGCATCGAACCCGGAACCTCAGGATTACGAATACGAAGCGTTGTCCACTCAGCTGTTAGGTTATACCGGAAACGGCAACAAAATCTAGTACATATGAAGCAAAGTGAAATTCACACCAGTTACTCCATCATTCTATTATGTAGGAAGACCCGCACATCTATGGATCGTCCAATAAGGTTAACAGACTTCTAGATGTTACCACTGCTAGGCTTGGGCACGGCTACAAGTACCTATAGGAGTATGTACCACCTGCTGATGTGGGGCCAGGTTCACGAAGCAGTTACGCAAGCACTTACGAACCTGTACATCTTTTCTCAATCTTTGGTGGCGTTGTTTACAATTATTAAACGGTTAATGAGCTCCGAAGCACCAGGAGGCTGTTTATAACAATAACAACAGTTGATTGGCAAGTTTTCATGCTTGTAAACTGTTTAATAAACGTAACCAAAACCGTCAAAGATTGAGGAAAGATGTACACGTTCGTAAGTGCTTGCGTAACTGCTTCGTGAATCTGGCTCGTGGACTTTACTAAATGTACACTGTCAGTAGAAATATTCACATTGCGTCACTATGGAATCGAATATGAAACAAAAAATTGCACAATTCAAAGAAAACTATCAATGGTGTTCAAGACATGTGTAAGTACTGGTACTTCATTAAAAAAGTATGTACCACCATAAATCCTGGCCAGGTAGCCAAAGTTTGCTTGCTGAAGACTGTAAAGCAAGACTGTAAAGCTGTCACATAGTTGGGATGTGTGTGTGGTGGGGGGGGAGCAGGATTAGTAACCCACTTCCTGCAGCTGTAAACTGACTTGTATACAGTTAACTGTTGTGGGCCACTTCTTGAATCACTTGTGATATGAAGACCATTGCTAATATAACAACATCGCAAGATTGCTACTTGTTTCTAGGTAAATGAACTGTGTTTCAGTTTCTGAAGCCATTATGTCCCTCTGTAACCCTTATCACCGCCCACGGGATGGGTATGGGGTCCACCACCGCCCACGGGATGGGTATGGGGTCCACCACCGCCCACGGGATGGGTATGGGGGTCAACCACCGCCCAAGGGATGGGTATGAGGGTCCACCACCGCCCAAGGGATGGGTATGGGGTCCACCACCGCCCACGGGATGGGTATGGGGGTCAACCACCGCCCAAGGGATGGGCATGAGGGTCCACCACCGCCCAAGGGATGGGTATGGGGTCCACCACCGCCCAAGGGATGGGTTATAGATGATTAATCAGATCACACGTGCGCTCTATGTATGTATGTATGTACATACGGAGGAGAGAGAAAAAATAGCATTCTTAGGGTGTCGCCTTCGGGTTTAAGCCTCTGGCAGCGATGTTACGTCAGTAATGAATCACGCATGATTCAGTCAATTTCTTTCTTTATTATGCACCCCATACCCATCCCGTGGGCGGTGGTGGAAAGGGTTACAGAGGTACATAATGGGTTCAGGAACTGAACCCCAGAGTTCGTTTAGCCAAGCAAGTGACAATCTTTCGGAGCTAGTTACACAATTGTTAATATTACATACACATGTGTAAATGATTGTATATATATATACAAGTACATATACATATCAGTAATCTTTTCATATCACAAGTGATTCAACAAGAGGCTCACAACAGTCACTATACAAGGCACTTTACATCTACGGTGAGTCACACAGTTACTAGTCTTGCTCCACACTCACCTAACTGGGCGGCAGCTTTAACAGTCATGTACATGCATTACTTACAGTGAGGAAATTTTCGATACTTCGCTATGATTCCTGGCAGCACATCATCATTAATGAAGTAGTAAAATCTACGCCAGCAGATGTGTCAAACTCCCAGAGGTACTTGTAGCCGAGCCTAAGCCTAGCAGTGGCCATTCTCTCTCATTGAAAGAGAGAGATAGACAGACTGAGGCTTCCACAGTTGTTATTGTTGTTTTTAAGATTCAGCTACTCACTTAACAAAAAGTTCCAAGCAGCACGGGCTATGGTGATCCCATCGTACTCACCTGGCACAGATGTGCTGCTGCTTATTGGATTGGCACAGGTTCTGCGTACTCGCTGTGAATCATATATTTTCATTACTGTGTAGATTTTCAAAATGCTTTGCAGGTATATAATGTATTAGGGAGGGTGCGAGAGGGGGGGAGGCAAGAAAAGCCAGTGAGAGAAAGGGGGTCCAGTGAGTGAGTGAGTGAGAGAGAGAGAGAGAGAGAGAGAGAGAGAGAGAGAGAGAGAGAGAGAGAGAGAGAGAGAGAGAGAGGGGGGGGGGGGGGGAGAGAAAGAGAGGGGGGAGGGAGGGGGGGTTGGGGACAAGGAGGGGGGGAGGGGCTGCGCTATAATTAGCACTCGGTCTATTATCTGGTGAGAGAATGTGTCATGTTGGTGCTCGCTAAGAGTTCCGTGCTGTTTGTTTACCAACGCCCTGAACATACTCACTCAACCTCTCGTCAAGCTTTTCACGGTCATCAATAGGAAGTGTCTTACTGGGAGAAGGTTTCAGTGAAAGGTCAAGGATATATGTACACTGGAGTGTACCCCGCTTCTCGGTATATATGTACACAGCTTGGTTATGGTCTGTGTTTAGAACTAAAGTATACTTGTTGTTCGTCAGTAAGCAACGGTGTTGGTCTAAATAATATCCCCTCTCCCCCAAGAGTTTCATAGGCCTTAAGGTCCAACGCGAAACTGACGAGAGGTCGATGTTCAGTGATCTAGAGAATTACTATTGTAGGTTTCTAGGATCACTTCACGGGCTGGGCACACTTACTTTCCCCACTTACTCTTACATGTTACCATTTACAATGGTAACCAGCATGTCAAAAAGTGCCGGATCAACCGGGTTGTGGTGGATATGTGAGCCTGCGGGCTGCTCCAAGCAACAAGCAAGCAACAGCCTGTTGGACCAAGCTCTCACAACTAGAGCCTGGCCCCGGGCCGGACTTGGGGAGTAGAACAACTCCCAAAACACCATCCAGGTACAATCCAGGTACAAATACATTTACTTCCGTGCTCCATGGGCAGAGTTAAGAGTTAGTACACTTCATGTTAGACAACATGAAGTGTTGAGAATTATTGAACATTCAACCACAGAAGGCGATTGTAGTGCTTTGCCAGTGCAACCCATCAAACATTTTCGTCTGTATAACATAAACAGGGTAAGAGAAATGCGCGCACACTAAGTCGACTTTTAATGATTCTGAATCATTAATTCTAGCGCGAATATTTTATATTTTCCTTACATTTTTATTGTCTTGAGATGGAAGTTGAAAAATTAACTCTCCAAAGTTCATTTTTACAGTTTCCTTTGGCCTGTATACACTGAACATGGCACCATACCTAATATATATATATATATATATATATATATATATATATATATATATATATATATATATATATATATATATATATATATATATATATATATATATATATATAATGTATTTAGTAAATATAGTAAACTATATTTTTTTAGTATTATGAATTGCCTTTATAATATAATACAAGAATAGGTCTCAAAAACTTGGGTTCGTTATACAGCAATGATTCATCCGTAATGTTACAAAATTATTTGGCAATCTGTACCGTCAAAAATTATCCAAGGGTCCATTGAGATACAAAGGCTTACGTAGTCGCAGATTTGATCCCAACGGGTAACCAGTGACCAATAGTCGCGTGAGTAGCGTTGCCAGAACGCCCTATGACTTTTGACTTGACCAGGGAAGGGACCTTTCAGGAGAAGGGCCGTTGTTGTTGTTTAAGATTCAGCTACTGGGAACTAAAAGTTCCAAGTAGCACGGGCTATGGTGAGCCCGTGATGGACTTACCTAGCACAGGAGCGGGGCTGAAACTTGGAGAAGGGCCAAGTCATTATGACTATATAGCACTGGGAAGGGATCAGGATAAGGATTTGGGATGACGCGTGGAAAAGTAGACTTGACCAGTTACAAAGCCTCATTCGCGAATTTAACTTCGTTAAAAACAACTTTCAATATTCCGCTCCCTAAAATAACGTTTAATAATCGTACCAAAAGTGCTGCTTGTCTCGGTTGTTTAATGTTTTTATTTATTTATTTATACTTATATAAAAAAGTACATTGGGTTTGTGAGAGTGAATAGCAATGGTGTTCTTTACATTTTTGCAAATAAATAGTTTGTAGTTGTGTACGTAGGCGTTAGGTTAGGCTAGGTTTTTATGTTTTGTTGACGATTATTTCTATGCTCAACGTGGGTGATGCATTTAGGGAGGTGTGGGAATCGAACCTAGGAACCTGTGAGATACTGTACCAGTGAAGTTGGTACGTTATTTGGTGTTTTTCATTTAAGAACAGGGCGTTTGATGGCTGGATTAAGTAGCGTTTGTTCTTGGTTGATTATGACGGACTGAGCAAGAGAGAGAGGTGTATGACTTACACTACACACAGGTGTGTAGTGTATGTATAAAGTGTATGAATTTAATGTAGTGTAATTTTTAAAGGTGTATGACTGTTCTTAGAGTACAAAAGTTTATGTAATCAACGTTTAGTCACCATAGCGTGTTTGATACGGGTAAGTGATTACATTATATATGTATGGGTGGTACTTGAAACAAATCACATATTGTCAAGACGTTTCAACCCAGCGGCCGTCATGAAGGGTCTACACATTATCATATGGTGTTATAACACTTTGCGTTTAGGGAGTTTTGTATTAAACACTTTGTACTTATTATCCTCGGCTACAAATTCTATTTTGGTTTTGTACAGATGTCCAGGTACTTTAACTTTGGTGTTTTGGCCATCTTGGTAATTATAATTTACAGTTTATTGGCAACTGTTTTGAACTAAGCTGTTGATGGTGATTTTAAATAGCCTAGGATCATTTACATGAATTTGCATACTAGAGAAGCAGAGTAATTTTATTGCAGCACATTAAGCATCTTGAAGTTGTAAATGTAGGAGTAACTGAGTAAAAGTTAAGGCAATTTACGATAGGCTTTTAATATAGTTAAATCTGCGCGAATGAAGTGAATGTTTTATTCGTGCTAATTTATTTCATTAATGTACGGGAGGATTAGGCGGACTGTGTGCCTTGTTTCTATAATATTTTGATATCAGCTGATCTTTATGGTTTTCCTCCGAATAAACGAAGTTATTATGCAGGCGATGAGTCACAATAACATGGCTAAAGTATGTTGACCAGACCACACACTAGAATGTGAAGGGACGACGACGTTTCGGTCCGTCCTGGACCATTCTCAAGTCGATTGAGAATGGGTCCAGGACGGACCGAAACGTCGTCGTCCCTTCACATTCTAGTGTGTGGTCTGGTCAATACGCAGCTATTATTTTTTTTAGTTGTGCCTTCTGCCGATTCTAAGTCTGATTCTGGAGCAGTTGTCTTTTTCAATTATCTTGACGCTGAGCGACTCGGGTGCATGCCCTAAAGTGTCCTTAATCGGGAGCTGTTTAAAAGAAGTCTTCCTTCGTGAAGGCCCCTTGTGAGATTACCTATACAAGCGCAGGGCTTCCCAGGCCTCCTGTAAAGGGAGCCAGTGGAATCGTGAAGGGTTTCGCGTCCTCAGTAAACTCGGGTTTATGGGGATTACTGGAGATGACTTATATTGGCCACTCTGCTGTGGTGGCATCTTCGATGTCCAAAGGGCTTGGAGAATTTGAGGGAATGAAGAAGGATGAGTTGAAATACTTGGAACTTGAAATGTGAATTGGAACTTGAACAATTATACTTAAAATGTGGAACGAGACGGATAAAAAGTTCGGTGGCCTATCCACCATGGGTTGGCGTAGTGTGTTTGTCCTCGTTCTTGGTTTTGTTATACATGTCTTTGGGCAGCGGGAGGCGGCTTGGGTGCGCTTCATAGGTGTGTGCCAGGGCTTGAGGTGAGTTGGAGAGTAGCATGGTGTGTAGGTGCTATTTGGGGGACGCCTCAGTCTTGGGTCTTCAGGCTTCTTTCTTCAGCTGCAGGTGGTTGTGTCCATGTTCTTAGTTTTCTCGCAATTTTGGGTTTTCTGTTTTTTTCTTGAAACTTGCTTCGGGTTGGCATGGCAGCGCTGTCGTTGGAGTTTGGTGAGGAGACCTTCACGAGAAAGTACACACTCCACACCTAGTTGAAGTGTGTGTACTTCACCTAGTGTGCTTGCGGGGGTTGAGCTTCGGCTCTCTGGTCCCACCTCTCAACTGTCAATCAACAGGTATACAGGTTCCTGAGGCTATTGGGTTCTATCATATCTACATATGAAACTGTGTATGGAGTCTGCCTCCACCACATCACTTCCTAGTGCATTCCATTTAACTTCTAACACTGAAAAAGCTCGGGCTAGCTTCCTCGAAAGCTTCCTCGTAGCTCATATCTCTTAGCTCGGGGACTAGCCTGGTGGCATACATCTGGACTTTTTCTAACTTCGTTTTGTGTTTGACTAGATGGAGCTGGAGCCGCATACTCTAGCATTGATCTGACATATGAGGTGTGTGTTTGTAACATGCGCACGCGTTTCCTGTTCCGTACAAGACAAATTATTTAATTCATGCGCTGCCACTTTTAAGCGAAAGGTGTGCGAGCAAGTTGGGGGGAGGAGGGGCGGCGGTGCTCACACATGGGATATAAGAAAGGTGGCGGTTGTGGGTGTGTCCGCTCCTGTGCCAAGCGAGTCCACTACGGGCTCACCGTAGCCCGTGCTACTTGGAACTTGTTAAGAGTAGCTGAATCTATAAAAACAACAACATTGTGGGTGTAGTGAAGCTGGTGGTGGTGGTGGGGGGTCAAGGTGTGGTGGTTGACATTACTTGGTGGGTGGAGGCAAGCAACCAGTAGTGGCTGTCCACACACAAGGGGAATGTAAACACGCTGCGGCCACTTGGGGGCCAATGTGGGTAATGGAGATGCAAATGATCCAATGTTTTTTCTGGTAGCCTAGTGTCGGGTCGGGAGCCTCAGGGACGGCCCGAGATGTGCCCTCTCGCCTCCACACCAAATCCTTGTGCTAATTTTTGTTACTCTACCCCTAGTGTATTGGAGAGCCGAGGCGCGACAGTAATGTAGAAATGATAAATAATGGAATATATTTGTATGCATCAACAAGTGTATCCCTCCCCCCACCCCCCCCCCCCCACTTCTCGGGGTATATACACGGAATTTACGTTAGTCATAGCAGTAAATAGGTACCTGGGAGTTAGACAGCTGCTACGGGCTGCTTCCTGGGGGTGTGTAACAAAAAGAAGGCCTCGTCGAGGACCGGGCCGCGGGGACGCTAAGGCCTGGAATCATCTCTAGATAGTCCTGGACTGTGTTCGGGGCTAAAGAAACTACTGTGGTAACTACTTATCCTCCAGAGGTTGATAGACCTTCAGCCCAACAACACACCATTCGTTACCTTGACGTATAACATGGCGTATGTGATTTTATTGCACGCGTTTTTTGAATAAAGAGTTGTACCTTAAGAACCGACACTCGACACCCTACAAGTGATAGTGTATGTCCTCGAGGCATATTATCTTGGAAAAGCTTTCACGGAGTCGAATCATGCCGAATTTTGTGGTATTATATCGTATACGTTTTGACGGAATGTAACCAATCCGTTCCAAAATAATGCGACATATTAGTATAAATTCATCCACCGTAATGTTGACTTTACTGAGCAACGGCCTCAATACGTTAGGTGGATTGTTTAGGCGTATTAAATAAATAAAATAAATAAATGTTTATTCAGGTAAGGTACATACATACAAGGTAAGATACAAAAGTTGATGGATTTATAGATAGAGCTAGTACATACAATGCCTAAAGCCACTATTACGCAAAGCGTTTCGGGCAGTTTCGTTTCGTGTTTGAGAGCTTCCGGTGAAGGAATACTGTTGCATTTTTTTTTACGGAGTGACAATCGTGAGTGTAAACATGATTGTTTATAATTGTAAACAATTTACAATTGTTTACAATTAGTTGGTTTCAAAGGGTGCGCCCAACACTCCTTTCTCAATATCTTGCACATATGGGTCTACGTTTATTTTTTTTTTATTATTATTTTCTACCACAGACGTGGCCACACATTTACAATGCTAATCAGCATATATACATTTTCCTCTGTCCTCCATGGACAGGATTAGAGATGTGTTCAGGTCTACGTGGGTGACACTGGTCTCCTGATTGGTTGATTGATGAAGAGTAAAGGCGGCACGGGCATGAATAGCCCCGTAAACTGGTCTCGTCGGGGAGTATGACAAGGTATATTGATGTGTTGTACATTTTCTAGTAATCCAAATGCTCATTAGTATGGAGGTTTCGAATCGATCATGGGGTTGAGGTACACTAGGGGGGGGGAGCGTTCGTGTAACATAGTCACATGCTGGACCACTCATGTTACAGGAAGCTGTTGTGGCTGGGAGGATGATGACGCTAGGGTGTCTCCCACCTGATTGGTCACTCGGAGCTCCGTAGCGCATGCGCCCTGCTCCCGGTGGCACGGGCACGAATATCCCGTAATGCTTCAGCTTGTAGAAATACGTTATAAATAAGGCGTTACAACCTGTGCCCAGCTTGTAGAAATACGCCAAACTTTTGAGCTATCAAATGATATCTTGTGTTGCATTATTTTGTCATTAGATCCGTTACGTCAGTATTTATGTGGGGGTGAAAGAGAAGCGCGAACCACAACAGCTTCCTGTAACGCGAGCCACCCAGCAGGTGACTAACTCGCACGAACGCTCCTCGTGGACCGCGCCGCCCATGTGATAGAATCGACACCTTCATACTAATGAGCATTTGGATTACCATGGAGAGGCTACACACTCGCTCACTCACGCGCGCGCACGCACGCACACTGGATCACTTATTCACTCGCACGCGCGCACACACACACACACACACACACACACACACACACACACACACACACACACACACACACACACACACACACATACTCACCTGTTGATTGACGGTTGAGAGGCGGGACCAAAGAGCCAGAGCTCAACCCCCGCAAACACAACTAGGTGAGTACACACACACACACACTCACTCACTCTCTCACACTCACACACACACACCCTCTGATGTAAACCACTGTAGAGCTATGATTGGTTTACACTTACAGCAATTGTTTTGCATTGTTTCCTGACCAACCAGCGAGTATACCTTAGTCCTGAACATTACCCAGGACTAAAGTAAACTGATACACCGATAAGAGGGGTACTCGCCACTGTGTGTGTGTGTGTGTGTGTGTGTGTGTGTGTGTGTGTGTGTGTGTGTGTGTGTGTGTGTGTGTATAGCGATGTGCTGGGCTTAAGGCCAATCAACTTCTGGGGTTACCAAGGCTGTGACGCAAGCATACTCATCAACCACCAAGTATGATAGGGATAAAGTATAATTATATATATATATAATATTATAATAGCCAGATATATTTTATAGGTAGTTATAGGTTAGATATAATTACCTATTAGCCAGAACGCACTACTCGGCCTAGTATGCAATGTGCCTAATAGGCAGAGGGATTTACGCTGTCTTAAAAAAAATTGCTTCCAATTGGTTTGAAATAATAATATTATATTAAGAACATGAATTAGTGACATTTTAGGTTCGGTCGTATTTCTACGTTTGAACTCAAATTAGAACAAAAATAAAATCATATATAATGTAATGGAAAGCTTTATCATTTCATAAAATTTATATATATATATATATATATATATTTTTTAGACAAATATATATATTTAATTTTTTTTTTAATTTTTCCCCGAGGGGCGAGTTTATTGGGCAGCGCCACTCATCTTGTGAGTGGACACACCGCCATAGTGACAGTATTGGGCAGCGCCACTCATCTTGTGAGTGGACACACCGCCATAGTGACAGTATTGGGCAGCGCCACTCATCTTGTGAGTGGACACACCGCCATAGTGACAGTATTGGGCAGCGCCACTCATCTTGTGAGTGGACACACCGCCATAGTGACAGTATTGGGCAGCGCCACTCATCTTGTGAGTGAACACACCGCCATAGTGACAGTATTGGGCAGCGCCACTCATCCTGTGAGTGGACACACCGCCATAGTGACAGTATTGGGCAGCGTCACTCATCCTGTGAGTGGACACACCGCCATAGTGACAGTATTGGGCAGCGCCACTCATCCTGTGAGTGGACACACCGCCATAGTGACAGTATTGGGCAGCGTCACTCATCCTGTGAGTGGACACACCGCCATAGTGACAGTATTGGGCAGCGCCACTCATCCTGTGAGTGGACACACCGCCATAGTGACAGTATTGGGCAGCGCCACTCATCCTGTGAGTGGACACACCGCCATAGTGACAGTATTGGGCAGCGCCACTCATCCTGTGAGTGGACACACCGCCATAGTGACAGTATTGGGCAGCGCCACTCATCCTGTGAGTGGACACACCGCCATAGTGACAGTATTGGGCAGCGCCACTCATCCTGTGAGTGGACACACCGCCATAGTGACAGTATTGGGCAGCGCCACTCATCTTGTGAGTGGACACACCGCCATAGTGACAGTATTGGGCAGCGCCACTCATCTTGTGAGTGGACACACCGCCATAGTGACAGTATTGGGCAGCGCCACTCATCTTGTGAGTGGACACACCGCCATAGTGACAGTATTGGGCAGCGCCACTCATCTTGTGAGTGGACACACCGCCATAGTGACAGTATTGGGCAGCGCCACTCATCTTGTGAGTGGACACACCGCCATAGTGACAGTATTGGGCAGCGCCACTCATCTTGTGAGTGGACACACCGCCATAGTGACAGTATTGGGCAGCGCCACTCATCTTGTGAGTGGACACACCGCCATAGTGACAGTATTGGGCAGCGCCACTCATCTTGTGAGTGGACACACCGCCATAGTGACAGTATTGGGCAGCGCCACTCATCTTGTGAGTGGACACACCGCCATAGTGACAGTATTGGGCAGCGCCACTCATCTTGTGAGTGGACACACCGCCATAGTGACAGTATTGGGCAGCGCCACTCATCTTGTGAGTGGACACACCGCCATAGTGACAGTATTGGGCAGCGCCACTCATCTTGTGAGTGGACACACCGCCATAGCAGCATGTACAACACTCCCCAATAGGAAGAAAACCCGCTGGGTTGTTCATCCTGTCACTTGTACCCAGACACAGCTGGGACTTGCTTAACTGTCTCAAGTGAACATATATATCTCCTCAGGAAAACTCGGGTTATTAGGCAACTCGGGCCTTGCAAAGTAGGCCAAGTAGTGGGTTCTGGCTATTAGGTACAACTTGTGTAAAGGGGACAATGGTTACACTCAATATGCATACATAAATTTGTGTATCTTATGTATTTTACGTATGTAGCTTAGCCTAGCATTTTAAAGGCACTATACAATCCCCTTCTGTGGTTGATTGTTCAATAAATCCCTGAACTGTATGTTTGATAAATCTCTCACCCTGTCTATGGAGGACAGAAGAAAATGTATTATATGCTGGTTAGCATTGTAAAATGTCTGGCCACGTCTGTGGTAGAAAATAATAATATTTTTTTTTTTTGTACCTGGATGTACCTTTTTTTTTCAAATTATTTTAAGGTTTGCCTGAAACGCTTCGCGTAACAGTGGCGTCATTAGTTTGTGTATTTGTACATTACTCTTGTGTTCTTTGTACACGCATTCTTTTGAAGAACAGGTTTAGGATTTGGAATTAGATTTTTGTTTTGCATTATGAGTAGAAAACGTTAGTTTAACGTTAAACGACGCCTAACGTTAGCATCGGGGAGAGTGAGGTCGAGCTGCTGTTGAGAGAGAGAGAGAGAGAGAGAGAGAGAGAGAGAGAGAGAGAGAGAGAGAGGGGGGGGGGGGGGAGTGCACTTCCTTCTGGACATCCCATTTGTTGGCCATCCGGGCGCAGGAAAAGGAGTATTTCTGTACATTTCCTGACTCGTTTGCGTTTCCAGTTTTCACCTATGCCCTCTTGACCCATTTTCTTTGAAGAGACTGTCTTGGCCCACCTGGCGCCGGATTCATCAAGGAGTTACGCAAGCACTTACGAACCTGTACAGCTTTTGTTAATCTTTGGCGGCTTTGTTTACAATTATTGAACAGTTAATGAGCTCCGAAGCACCAGGAGGCTGTTTATAACAACAACAACAGTTGATTGGCAAGTTTTCATGCTTGTAAACTGTTTAATAAATGTAACCAAAGCCGTCAAAGATTGAGGAAAGATGTACACGTTCGTAAGTACTTGCGTAACTGCTTCGTGAATCTGGCCCCCTGTACAGCTTTTCTCAATCTTTGACCGCTTTGTTTACAATTATTAAACGGTTTACGAGCATCAAAACTTCTCAAACAAATGTTATTAATGCCCAAAAAACAACGTCCTGGTGCTTTGGAGCTCATCAGCTGTTTTAATAAATGTAAACAAAGCCGCCAGAGACTGAGAAAAGCTCTACAGGTTCACAAGTACCTGCGTAACTGCTTCGTGAATCCGAATCGGCCTATTCCCTCCAGTATTTTGTATGTACTGATCATATCCACCCTGGATTATATCTTTAGGTCCCTGAGGTAGTGGACGGGTCGAGGACCGGGCCCCGGGGACGCTAAGCCCCTAAATCATCTCAAGATAACCCCAAGTGATAGCTTAATCCACTTAATTCTGACACTAGTCTCGTTGCAAACCTTGAAGACAGACCTGAGGCGAGGTGAAGCCTGTAAGTTGAAGAAGGTTCAAGTATTTTACATGTCTCCCGGGGAGCTCTTTACGGGCTATTCATGCCCGTGCCACCTTCCTGGGTGGCTTAATCTTCATCAATCAATCTGCTCTTGAGGGATGATTTCAGTCACCTCTTTTAGTGCCAAGCCTGGCGCCCCTGTCTCCAGGAGAGTGAAAATTTAATAATCCCAGCGGTGTCACAGGCACCAGAGGTCACGACCTCTCCGTAGGGTGCAGTCGCACTTCCACAGATCTCCAGTATCAGCTAATGATACTGGAAATGGCTCCAAAGGGCTACCACTTACGGGCTATTCATGCCCGTGCCACATTTTGGGTGGCTTAATCTTCATCAATCAATCAATCGTCACAGGCACGAGCACACGGGCTGGTGTGAAAATGTGTTCAACGTTTGCAGGTGGGAGCGGAGGTTTTAATAAGACCACATTTTCAAAAGTGAGTATTGGTAGATTTTTTTTTGGTGGTTATCTTGAGGTTATCTTGAGATGATTTCGGGGCTTTAGTGTCCCCGCGGCCCGGTCCTCGACCAGGCCTCCACCCCCAGGAAGCAGCCCGTGACAGCTGACTAACACCCAGGTACCTATTTTACTGCTAGGTAACCGGGGCATAGGGTGAAAGAAACTCTGCCCATTGTTTCTCGCCGGCGCCCGGGATCTAACCCGGGACTACAGGATCACAAGTCCAGTGTACTGTCCGCTCGGCCGACCGGCTCCCTTGGCCCAGGCCGATCAATTTTTATGCTCGTGGGTCGAGGTGTAATCAAATTACTGTGGAGTGGAATTTGTTAAGAAAGTGTGTACCAGTGACGGGAAGTTGTGAGGACAGCACGCGTGGCGTACGTCCTCTGTGGCTCAGGAAGTTGTGAGGACAGCACGCGTGGCGTACGTCCTCTGTGGCTCAGGAAGTTGTGAGGACAGCACGCGTGGCGTACGTCCTCTGTGGCTCAGGAAGTTGTGAGGACAGCACGCGTGGCGTACGTCCTCTGTGGCTCAGGAAGTTGTGAGGACAGCACGCGTGGCGTACGTCCTCTGTGGCTCAGGAAGTTGTGAGGACAGCACGCGTGGCGTACGTCCTCTGTGGCTCAGGAAGTTGTGAGGACAGCACGCGTGGCGTACGTCCTCTGTGGCTCAGGAAGTTGTGAGGACAGCACGCGTGGCGTACGTCCTCTGTGGCTCAGGAAGTTGTGAGGACAGCACGCGTGGCGTACGTCCTCTGTGGCTCAGGAAGTTGTGAGGACAGCACGCGTGGCGTACGTCCTCTGTGGCTCAGGAAGTTGTGAGGACAGCACGCGTGGCGTACGTCCTCTGTGGCTCAGGAAGTTGTGAGGACAGCACGCGTGGCGTACGTCCTCTGTGGCTCAGGAAGTTGTGAGGACAGCACGCGTGGCGTACGTCCTCTGTGGCTCAGGAAGTTGTGAGGACAGCACGCGTGGCGTACGTCCTCTGTGGCTCAGGAAGTTGTGAGGACAGCACGCGTGGCGTACGTCCTCTGTGGCTCAGGAAGTTGTGAGGACAGCACGCGTGGCGTACGTCCTCTGTGGCTCAGGAAGTGGTTACAAGTAGCACTTGGTCGTTATCTTGAAGCGGGAGCTGTTCAACCACTTTGGATTGGTCGTAAGTACTTGTGTAACTGCTTCGTGAATCTGGGCCAGCCGGCTTCTTGCAGGTCGGCGTTCAATTTCCGAGGGTTCAAGTGGGAGGGGCACCTAACCTTCCCATACTCCTGATATCCTCAGCATTTATCCTGTCCTCGTATCCCTGCCATGTTTTATAGTCAAACTGGGTTAGCATTTTCTCCTGATAATGCTATTATATTGGAGGAGGAGCCGGAGTCTGCAGCACCCGACGCCTGTCGTGGATGTGACGGTGACGTCTGTCGCCCATAGATAGTCTGTTGTTGTTATAGATTCAGCTACTCGGAACAAGTTCCAAGTAGCACGGGCTATGGCGAGCCCGTAACTTACCTGGCACAGGAGCGGGGCAAGAAGCACGGGCTATGGTTAGCCTCGTGGACGGGAGATGTCTCCCGTCTTAATCCACTTAATTCCACTTAATTAATTGACGGGAGATGTCTCCCGTCTCCATAGATAGTCATTCTAGTGGTAGTGCAATTGACTCGTCAAATGGGGTGTTGTATTTTGTATTGGCAAATAATAAGCTAAGCATGGGGGAAGAGGGGGGTGGGATATCCGTATAGGTTGGTTCTTAATGTTTCCATCTCTGGCATGAGATTTTGTTTTCCCTGACATGACAGGCGTGTAAGTGATTTGTTTTTTAAACGACGTCTGTGGCATTCAGAGAGTAACTCATATTTTATTTTTAGCGAGGCGTCTGCTGGGCGCTCACACGGTCGGGCGGGCAGACTAGGAGTCAGTCTGGCTGTCTGGGAGACACAGACAGACGGGGAGTCGGGCTGTCTGTTAGTAGGCGTTTCCCCCATACAATTCAAACCTTATCATATTTTTATCACTCATACACGTGGTCTGTCTGTTAGTAGGCGTTTCCCCCATACAATTCAAACCTTATCTTATTTTTATCACTCATACACGTGGTGATTGAGGCTGGACCAGACACCTTGGGACTGACTATCCAGGATAGTCAACTATGTACAGAGTAGTCTCGACCTTCCTTGTATAGTGGCGGAGGAAGTAGTTTTACACGAGAATAATGCAGAACCTGAAGACACGTTATCATCATTCACAGTAAACTTGACAGTTCTTAAGTTCTTTTGAGAAAGTTACCAAAATATGACAAGATAAAGAAGGCTGAATACACTACATTTTTTCTGACTAAAAAAAAAAGGTTCGTTAGTTCTTGACTTACATTGTTTTATTTGATTGGTTGATTCAGCTTTAATGCCTAGAGCTGTCAATTAATAGTCGCCTCAGGTATATTTCCTATGCATGATATTACTGTAAACTGCCTCGTCAGTGTGATGACAAGGAATGTGCAGCGTTTGCCGCAACTGTTGTGGTATGGAGGATGTCGACACGTGGTGGTGGTGGTCAACTAATCTCAGTGGCTATCACTTACTGTTTATGTCGAGGGGGGGGGGAGGGGTGGGTTGCCGAGGGAGGCCCATATGCCCTTAATTCCCATTGTTGGGGAGACAGGAAGCTTGTACTTAGGTTTCATGACGTCCCAGAGATCAACTACTGACCTTTCCGCAGGATGCAACGGTTGCCTAACTCCTGGGGTTATCTTATCTTGAGGTTATCTTGAGACGATTTCGGGGCTTTAGTGTCCCCGCGGCCCGGTCCTCGACCAGGCCTCCACCCCCAGGAAGCAGCCCGTGACAGCTGACTAACACCCAGGTACCTATTTTACTGCTAGGTAGCAGGGACATAGGGTGAAAGAAACTCTGCCCATTGTTTCTCGCCGGCGCCTGGGATCGAACCAGGGACCACAGGATCACAAGTCCAGTGTGCTGTCCGCTCGGCTGACCGGCAGGGGTACCTATTTATTACTTGGTGAACAGAGGTATGCGGGTGAAACACGGCCGACCGTCTCTGTTCCACCCCGGGCATAAAATCCTCTGGGGGGGGGGGGATCCATTAGCATAGGATCCAATAGTATGGATTCCACCCTTTAGATACTGCAAACCGACATGTTATCTTGAGGGAGCTTGCGAGACTGAATGTTGGTGGTCGGCTTCTCTGATGGATCAGGGGTTACTTATCCAACAGGAAGACTTCTGTATTGTTCCAGGGGGCATAGGAGTGTAACAAGAGACTTAGAGCTAGGCACCCCACAGGGAGGTGTCTTCAGCCCTACTTTATTTAATATCTTAATAAACACGCTGTTAAACTCTGTACCGAGCAAACGCAACGTCCACATCATTAGCTATGCTGTTATAATGATACATTATATCATCAAATAATATAATGATACACACCATTGGGTATGCTAACACGCAGACCACTCTTAGCTCTGTATTAGCCCCATATCAGGACCTTGGTGTAGTCATCTCAGCAGGGTTCGATCCCCGGTGGAGGCGGAAACAAATAGGCATAGTTTCTTTCACCCCGATGCCCCTGTTACCTAGCAGTAAATAGGTACCTGAGAGTTAGACATCTGCTATGGGCTGCTTCCTGGGGATGTGTAACAAAAAGGAGGCCCTGGTCGAGGACCGGGCCGCGGGGACGCTAAACCCCGAATCATCTCAAGATAACCCAAGCAGGGAGAAGCTGTTCGCAAGATGCAAATGTCTGATAGCCCGCAGCTTGACTACGTAAATAGATTCAAATACCTTAACCTTGAGGTGCCTCTGTATGGTCCTGTTGTATTCAGACTGTCGTCAGTCTAGAGAGACGACAGTATACAGATACATGTATTCAGTCTAAAAATGTGACGATGTGCATTGAATTTTGTAACTAACTCATCAAGATTGTAACTCGGATTAGCTACATGAATTGTGGGGTTCAGTTCCTGAGCCCATTGTGTGCCTCTGTAACCCTGTCCACTACCGCCCACAAGATGGGTATGGGGTGCATAATAAACAAATTATAAAAAAAACACCTTAGTATACTTGAAACAATGTTTTTTTTCAATTGTGTGCTAGTTCGAAGCCTCTATCGTACTAGCCCAACACATCAAAGGGATCTATCCAATTAGCGCTGCGTCCCAAAGGAATCTATCCAATTAGCGCTGCGCCCCAAAGGGATCTATCCAATTAGCGCTGCGCCCCAAAGGGATCTATCCAATTAGCGCTGCGCCCCAAAGGGATCTATCCAATTAGCGCTGCGCCCCAAAGGGATCTATCCAATTAGCGCTGCGCCCCAAAGGGATCTATCCAATTAGCGCTGCGCCCCAAAGGAATCTATCCAATTAGCGCTGCGCCCCAAAGGGATCTATCTAATTAGCGCTGCGCCCCAAAGGGATCTATCCAATTAGCGCTGCGCCCCAAAGGGATCTATCTAATTAGCGCTGCGCCCCAAAGGGATCTATCCAAATAGCGCTGCGCCCCAAAGGGATCTATCTAATTAGCGCTGCGCCCCAAAGGGATCTATCCAATTAGCGCTGCGTCCCAAAGGGATCTATCCAATTAGCGCTGCGTCCCAAAGGGATCTATCCAACTAGCGCTGTCCCCAGTCCCCAGACCGCTAGCCAAATTGCGCACTTCTCCGTAGCCTTGTATCCCAGTAACACGGCGATCAGAGCCGTAGTCTGCGCACACGCCGCCGACGTCCCATCTGTCTGGCGAAGTGCGCGGTGTTGATATGAATGCGTTTGCGTTTATCTCTAATCCAAACCTAGATAAGCCGAATGTTTTCGTGTACCCTGACCCACTTATCTGGTCTCTGTTATCCGTCCACTTAATCGGACTAGACAGTGTTTGATCCCTCCGTGGATTCGGATAATCGAGGGGGCAAGTTGACTAAATAAACAACATGTAATTAGCGATTTATTTGATATTAGTGAGCTTATCATGTGTTTTAAAGTCTTTCTCTGGTGCCTTGTCAAGCTTACCAGTGGGCAAAACAAGCTTGAGTAACGTTGATTGCGTTCATTCAACGTTATTTGAGCATGTTTAGGGTAGAGGGCTCTTGCTTGCCTAACTGCGTCACACTCACTATTCACCTTGCAGCCCCAAGCTATAAATTCAGTACTGACTCGGGTAGGCTTTTTTTTTTTCACAGGAGACATCCCCCGTCACGCAGGGTGCAGTCGCACCTCCACAGATCTCCAGTATCATCTATTGATACTGGTAAAGGCTCAAAAGGGCCACCACTTACGGGTTATTCATGCCCAAGCCACCTTTTGGGTGGCTTAATCTTCTCTCTCTCTCTCTCGGGTAGGCTTTTCCGAGTCATATTTGGCTTGTATAGTAGACGACACAGTATGTGGTCTTCTTTCTTGTCTATAATAAAACAAATCATATTTATAATTTAATATTATATATTATAGGTTTATTGATAGTTATAGTAATTATAATTGTTGTAATTTGCAGGCGATGAGTCACAATAACGTGGCTAAAGTATGTTGACCAGACCACACACTAAAAGGTGAAGGGACGACGACGTTTCGGTCCGTCCTGGACCATTCTCACAATCGGCTTGAGAATGGTCCAAGACGGACCGAAACGTCGTCGTCCCTTCACTTTCTAGTGTGTGGTCTGGTCAACATTGTTGTAACTAATAATTATTACTCTTCTGCTGGGTCGTGAAGGAAGCGGGCCTCGGGTGACAGAGGGCCGTGACGATCTCTGTCAGGAACCCGTAGGTGCGTGACCGGGCCGTCCACCTCCTGGGGCTCGTGCGGCCCCCCAGGCTCTGCTTCAGGAGGCTGGGGTCGTTCTTGCTCTTGCTGGGGTGGTGGTTCTCCGGCCCCGATCACGGCGGTCTCCGGGTTTGGAGTCCCTGTGCCTTTTTTTTACCAACTTCGAGGTCAACTCCGGAACTGGAGCCCCTGGGGGCAGTTCGTTGGTGCCTTCAACCTCGTTCTGACCCGTTCCTGCGACGGCGCTGGAACCAATCATATTGGCGTTTGCCTTTCCATCGGAGACTTTTGGCGCCGTGGAGAGGGAGGACCTGCTGCATGGGTAACAGCTTCTCCTCCGTATCAACCTACACTGGCTTTGCGCCCTGGAGAGGCCACTCCAGACCGATAACCAGAGCGCAACTCCATAGTCTCCTGAGACTGATGGATGCCTACTACTGCTGATAGACATAGGGAAGGTTAGGTAAAGTGTTTTGATTGCGGTGATTTAAAGTGTGTTTACATTAGCTGGATGTGAACAAAGCGCGTTGCCGTAGCTTAAGAACTCATTTTACCAGATGCTGAGTCAAATGCTGATTTGTGTAGATATTTAAATGTCAAAAGTTGATTTATACGAATACGAGAACACTGAGCTGGGATACGAGGACAGGGCGAAGGAACGGTGTCTATCAACTTAGACCATTGGTGACGGATCGCCGACCCAGCAACGGCCCCGGCCCGTCGCTCTACCGACCAGTCAGAGTGGATTGAGACCCTGCCAAAGCTGCCAACAATAAAATCAACTCTGTGTCACTACTAGCGAAGCCAACTCCGCCTTGAAAAGTTCAGCGCCGCACAATAGTGGGAACTTGACCCATGTCTGTACCGGTACCCTCAAGGTCACAGCACCTAGCTGGGTCCTGCTTAACGCACTCTGAAATCACTTCTACACACACACTCACCAGACGGCACCGCTCCTGTGCCAGGTAAGCCCACTACGGGCTCACCATAGCCCGTGCTATTTGCCCCTCTCCTGTGCCAGGTAAGTTACGGGCTCATCGTAGCCCGTGCTACTTGGAACTTGTTCCGTGTAGGTGAATCTATAACAACAATAATCACTTCTACAAAAACTGACATGTTAATACCACCACAGGCGAGGTCCAGGGGGCCTCGTAGCCTGGTGGATAGCGCGCAGGACTCGTAATTCTGTGGCGCGGGTTCGATTCCCGCACGAGGCAGAAACAAAATGGGCAAAGTTTCTTTCACACTGAATACCCCTGTTACCTAGCAGTAAATAGGTACCTGGGAGTTAGTCAGCTGTCACGGGCTGCTTCCTGGGGGTGGAGGCCTGGTCGAGGACCGGGCCGCGGGGACACTAAAGCCCCGAAATCATCTCAAGATAACCTCAAGATAAGATGACCCCTAGTCGTTCACCGAGCGCCGGAGAAGACTATGATGTTTAAGGAAGAAACATGTAAGTTTCATTGATGTGTGTTTACCGAGACAAGTGGAATTCAAGTGGCCATGAGATTATATCAGTGTGTGAATGGCCCTCGGGGGCCGTGAGCGTGGGGCCCGTTATCACGCTCCAACACTTGCACTCGCAAAACAAGTTTCAGGCCATTCATTACAAGAGCGAAGTTCACGGTACAATGCGCAGTGCTCTCTGGTCTCTGCTGCCAGCCGAGGCTCACTTCCCTGGCAGGACAGGAACGCCTGAGCACACAGTTACAGCCCCGCTCCTGTGCCAGGTTTTTAAGTCCACGACGGGTTCGCCATAGACCGTGCTACTTGCAACTTTTTGTTCGCAGTAGCTGAATCTAAAACAACAACAGACTAGGCACGTTTTCCCTTCACCTGATGCCTCTTGCATTAGTAGTGAAATAGGTATTTAATTATTTAATGACACACACTAACGTGTCTCTCCCTCTTCACAAGTACATAAAAAGCAATAATTTGGTGGCCTGGCGGCTGACTGGACAGCGCTCGGGGTTCGTAATCCCAAGGTTCCGGGTTCGATCCCCGGCGGAGGCGGAAACAAATGGGCAGAGTTTCTTTTACCCTGATCCCCCATGTTTACCTAGCAGTAAATAGGTACCTGAGAGTTAGACAGCTGCTACGGGCTGCTTCCTGGGGATGTGTGTGTGCGTGTGTGTATGAAAATTAGGATTAAGGACTTGTCCGAAACGCCATGCGTGCTAGTGGCTGTACAAGAATGTAAGAACTCTGGGTGGGTGTGTTTATTATTATTATTATAATATATATAATATAGAATTAATGATATATAGGTTGAAAGGTCGCTGCCCTCAACCTCTCATGCTGTGGTGCTCGGCTCTCACATAAAGAAAAGGTTGAGTGCTTGGACGTAAAATATTTATGCTTTACAGCGTTTGTGTGTGTGTGTGGGGGGGGAGGGGACACGAACCTTAAAACTCTTGCTGTAAGAGCACTTCGGGGTGCGGGGGCGAGTTACAGACCCGCTCCTGTGCCTGGTAAGTCCACTACGGGCTCACCGTAGCCCGTGCTACTTTGGAACTTTTGTTCTAAGAAGCTGACTCTAAAACAGCAGCAGCAGCAGCACTTCGGGCATTGGACGGGAGACATCTCCTGTCACGCAGGGTGCAGTCGCGCCTCCACAGATCTCCAGTATCATCTATTGATACTGGTAATGGTTCAAAAGGGCCACTACTTACGGGCTATTCATGCCCGTGCCACCTTTTGGGTGGCTTAATCTTCATCAATCAATCAATCACTTCGGGCATCACTTCTCCCCGTGACCCCGCGTGTGGCGGAGATCAATGTGATTTGGTCAATAATTTCCGCTGCACTTCGCCTTCTTTTTTGAAGACTGAGGTGGATATTAGTGTATTTTTTTAACTGTTAAGGCTGTCTTTGCCCTGATAGTTTTGTGCAGGAGTCAATAGAGGTTTGTAAATCTTTTTTAAATGTTGGGATGTAGGGTTTAAGCTACTGAAATAGGTTACGGTTACTAGGCTGTGAGAGTTACATGACGTGGTTACTAGGCTGTGAGAGTTACATGACGTGCTATCTGGTTGTGGTGTTACAGCAGAGTGACCAGTGACCTGCTGCGGGGGGGGGGGGGGCAGACAGTGAAGTAACGGTTATCTTGAGATGATTCGGGGCTTAGCGTCCTCGCGGCCCGGTCCTCGACCAGGCCTCCTTTTTGTTACACATCCCCAGGAAGCAGCCCGTAGCAACTGTCTCTCAGGTACCTATTTACTGCTAGGTGAACAGGGACTATCAGGATGAATGAAACTATGCCTATTTGTTTCCGCCTCCACCGGGGATCGAACCCGGTACCTCAGGACTACGAATCCGAAGCGCTGTCCACTCAGCTGTCAGGCCCCAAACGATGTCCAGGGTTCGAACCTAGGTCGTTATTTACGACGCGGATGTTGACATTAAACCTCTACACCAAGGAACTGTACTCACCTAGTTGTGCTTGCGAGGGGTTGAACTCTGGCTCTTTGGTCCCGCCTCTCAACTGTCAATCAACTAGTGTATAGGTTCCTGAGCCTACTGGGCTCTATCATGTCTACATTTGAAACTGTGTATGGAGTACTGTGATATACAATGATATACTGTGTGCGTATATCATTGGTTACGTTCCTGGGGGCTTGTGTGTGTACCATTTATATTTTATTGGGAGATTAACACATTAGTCAAATCTTAGTGGTACGTCTTGGTGGCTCCTGCTTTCAGAGATAAGAGGCGGCAGTTCAACAACACTTGGGTAACTTCCTCTGATACGCATCATAAAAACTAGGGGGGATTTGATAAGCGTTGTTGTCAGTGCTCTGAAAGAGTGGAGAAAGTTGTTTTTACGCCACGCGAACCTCTTATCTCTTGGGTACCACGTGGTGCGGTGTAGTGTGGGGGTCGGGGTGGGGGTGGGGGGGTAGATAACAGGGAAATGAAGTTGTGTAGGAAGGGGGGTGAAGGGATTGAATGGGGGGGGGGAGGGAGGTTAGTGGCTTCTGTTTGTGTGGGGGGTTGGGGGGGGGGGGTGCGGGTGGCAGGGGTATTGGATGGTTGTTGTTATAGATTCAGCTACTCGGAACAAGTTCCAAGTAGCACGGGCTATGGTGAGCCCGTAACTTACCTGACACAGGAGTGGGGTATTGGTGCGCGCGCATTCTTTTATAGTGCCGTGTGCATGGTGGTAGTGGGTTAGGTATGGACGCATTCCCTCGTGCGCACCTACAAACGCGTCAACTTGTGTACACACGCACCAGTTGATTGATGTACTCGCCCAAATAAAGAATCCGAGTACGCACACACGCGGCCCCCAACAGTCCACGGTGGCGTAGGGGTAACCACTCTCCCGGCGAACAAATTGGTGAGAGTTCGACTCCTGGCCAGGGAGGATTGACTGGGCGCCAGTTCTAAATTCCTCGCCGCTGTTCACCCAGCAGTAATTGGGGACCTGGGAGTAAAACCGATTGGAGGGACGTGTTCAGGAAAAAGACTTGTAGATACGCTTCTTATGGGAAGGGAAGGCAGTCAGAAGGCGTCTACTCCTGAACCCACCTGTGTAATAAGTTAACTAGGTAGAGACATGCTCTCAACATATATAATACTCAGTAACCAGATACGCAATGACATGTAATGCAATGACATTAAAAAGAGACACGCAAGTCGGGGGGTATTTAAATACGGCTGGTGAGCCTGGGATTAATTAGAAAAGTACAGTACTCCAGTGGCATAAATCCTTGGATTAAGTGGTGGAGGCAAACTCGACATGTATTCAGAGGCACGGACACGCTCCAGCCGACCGCGCGCACGCACGCACGCACTCATATTTAACTGGCATCTTACAGGCCTCCGAATGCATGATAGAACTGATGAGTTAGCAAAAACATTTGCTTGTAACGAGGAAGTTGATTACCCATCATCTTGGACTGCCTTTGAGCAGCCTGAGAGTAGTAATATTCCGCGGACAGCAACAAAATCTTGTAGACTTGAGGCAAAGTGAAATTCACACCAATTCCTCCATCTATCATCATTCTTTTATGCAGGAAGAACCACACGTCTATGGGTCATCCAATAAGGTTAGCAGACTTCTAGATATTACCACTGCTAGGCTTAGACTCAGCTACAAGTAGAACCTTTGGGAGTTTACAGCACCTGCTGACGTGGACTGTAAGCCCCTGTAAACTGTCAGCGGAGCTGATTGATGAAGATTAAGCCACTCAAGAGGTGGCACGGGCATGAATAGCCCGTAACACAGAATTATTCCCATAATCATTATATAATTGAATCTGATAAAATAGCAGAATTCGGAGATAACACCACCAGTGGCGCTCAAGAAATGTGTAAGTACTTCATTTGTAATGATGAATGAAGTACTAACCAGAAATAGTAAGCCAGAGTTCCAATAAGCGAAGATAGATAGGAACTAATGCGCACATTAGGAAATGTATATGTTTATCTCAGAATGTTTGGTAATATGTTTATTGTTTGTGATGTGTGTCTATGTATGTATTAACACGATGTACTGAACGGGGTGAGAATAGCTTGAGCTACCTCATCCCTTTGTGTGTATTTTACCAACATACAATCGCTTACACAAGTTCACATTCATGTGCACTCATGCGAGTGCAAACCCCAAACAAAATAATTGGTTGGCTCGACGTCTAAAGTGCGTTTTAATGCGTTCTAGATCATAACACCTTTGTTATCGTTATCACGTCACAAAGATAAGTGCCTAAAGTGAGAGTTAACAGGCTCCCGTGCATTTTTAGTTAACTTCTGTGTTCTTAACTTTGATTTTCATCTCCATCTTAAAGCTTTAGTACTGACTCCCAACTCTGGGAGTGGCATGCCCACATTTGAAATGGTAAATAGTCTGCGGCGCCTTACTTGCTAGGCTACTCGAACGGCGCCTTACTTGCTAGGCTACTCGAACGGCGCCTTACTTGCTAGGCTACTCGAACGGCGCCTTACTTGCTAGGCTACTCGAACGGCGCCTTACTTGCTAGGCTACTCGAACGGCGCCTAACTTGCTAGGCTACTCGAACGGCGCCTAACTTGCTAGGCTACTCGAACAGAGGAAATACTTCGTCCCCCCAAATATTTGCCTTCTTGTCCCTCTTGCTACCTGTACTGAAACAGCCTCTAGTGTATTATCTTTCTAGATAGTTTATTCCTCTGTTTCCTAAATAATTCTTACGCAGGTCTTTCGAATCTGTCCAGTTTGTATCTGTTGTTTGGTGTTCTATTTTGTGTATATTGAGTACGTAATATCTCTTATCTTTTCTATACTTCTATCATGTCGCTCCTTACTCTTCACCGTTTTGACAGAATGTAAATTAAGTTTTTTTTAACCTCTCCATAAGTTTCTAATTTATGGGATCAATCAGTATATCATAATCACCATATGTTCACCTATTGGTTAACCTTTATTTTATTTTCACCCTCTCCTTGTACGTCTCTCCTGGTTCCACTTTCACAACCTTTTAAGTCATTTTGTTTACTCTCCCGCCTTCAGTTTTCCTGTTTTTTCTCTCGTCTTCGGCTCTCTTCTCCTTCAAGGCGTTTATATTATCATATTCCTTTGTCAATATCCTTAAATTTCATTTCTGTTATTTTCTAAGTTTTTGCTTTGGCTTCTTTTTATGGTTGGTACTAACAAATAATGGTGTAGACGGTATCTATATATAAATTGTGTTAGTGTGCCCTTCCAAACTAGTATAGTGTTAGGAATGGTGCCCCACATATAGTCAAAACTACACTGGATGTTAGTGTCAAGTGTTAAAACTACATTACACAGCGATACAGAGTGTGCGCATCGCTGAAAATTCTAGTGTATTTTCCGAACCCCCCTTACTGTGCTCTGTAGGGTTTCTTCGAGAGCTCTTTTGTTTGAAATGTTGTTTTACTACCCTTAGACACACTGCCTAAACGAAAGTGTAAACTCGGTAATGTTCTGCAGAACTAAAGACGAAATTACCGTGTTTTCTAAGTTGTGGAGAAGAATGCAAAGCAGAGTGCTTGGTCTGTAGGCATGATGACTTCTGGAAAATAAAGGCACTAATGCTCTACAAGCCAATCTTTGCTGAGAAGAATATAATTGATAGAGAAGTATGCGTGGAGACCTGCAGGAGAAAGTGTGATCTTGAGATGTAACACAAAATAGTTGACTTACTCCCAGGTACGTATTTACTGCAAGGTGTACACACACATTAGGTGTATGGAAGCGTGCCTAAACGGCTCGTTCTTCCCGGGAATCTAACCTCAGGACCTTGTACTGGATTTCGTTAATCAGGACATACTTCTAGGTAATTCATCACATATTGAACGTCACCTGACCGGTTTTCTGGGATACAATTGAAAGACATAGCGGAAGACGTATTGGTCCACGACTAAGTTATGGTAGAAAATAAGGGTGCTGCATTTGCCTTCACAAACTTCTATCTGGATAGAGAATATAATAGGAAAGTAGAAGGTATGCAGGCGATGAGTCACAATAACGTGGCTGAAGTATGTTGACCAATCCACACACTAGAAAATGAAGGGACGACGACGTTTCGGTCCGTCCTGGACCAATTTCAAGTCGATTGATCTTGAGAATGGTCCTGGGCAGACCGAAACGTCGTCGTCCCTTCATTTTCTAGTGTGTGGATTGGTCATCAAAGTAGAAGGTATATATGGTATGGTATGCAAGATTGGCACGTTAATTAGTGCTCCCGGATAATCTAGGTGGCAGTAAGATCTTGTGGAAAGATGTCCTACTGTGCACGCTTATTGCCTCTAACAACTATCTCAGCTTTAACGGAAAATTCCTTTGGGTATAAAGATTGGTCGCTGGGTCCGACCGTATTTACATTAGTGTGTGGGCTAAGTTACAGGCCTTGCTCTCCCTTCCACTCAAGGGGAGAGAGAGAGATGGAGGGATGGAATGTACTCACCTAGATATTCTTACCTAAGTGAGTTTGCAGGATCTAGCGCTAACTCCCTGCCAGCTGTATGTCGCCACGACAGTTTTTTTACCCTGATGCTGCTATTCACCTATCAGTAAATAGGTACCTGGGAGTTAGACAGCTGTTACGGGATGCTTCCTGAGGGGAGGGGGTGTGTAAAAAAAATCAGTTGATTGACAGTTGAGAGGCGGAGCGAAAGAGCCAGAGCTCAAGCCCCGCAAGCACAAATAGGTGAATACAGCCCTATTTAGCCATATATATTATCTCATTGTTGTAATCTCGTTGGTTTAACGAGGCCAACCATTGATGCTGCCAAGAATGTAACCCACAACAGTTACCCAACACGAGGCTACCTATTTACCTTTACCGTTGATTCAACGACGAACCAACGTCATACTGTGCTTACTGGGCAGTAGCCTTAATGGGGGGGGGGGCAAAAAGACGGTGGCTTGTCAAAGGTCTCTTCCCCCCCCCCCCCCCCTCCATTATTGATTGGTCTTACAAATCAGAATTCTGAGTTAAACGTGTCTAACAAAGTTATCTTGTTTCAGGGTTCTCACAAAGAATCAAGCGGGGCAAGGAAACCTGGGGATATGTGAGAGTGCGCGACAAGGCGCACATGTTCTTCTGGCTGTACTACACCACCGCTGATGTCGACTACAAGCTTCGGCCACTGGTTCTGTGGCTTCAGGGTGGCCCAGGTGCCTCTTCTACGGGTATTGGCAATTTCCTCGAGATAGGCCCACAGGACGCGTCTCAGCAAAATAGGACCAATGCTTGGGTATGTATACCGACAGTGGTTAATATTTCAGCTGTACAAGATGATTTCGGGTGCAATTTTGCCATGTGTTAAGTTTATATATATATGTATGGAGAGATGGAATGTACTCACAAATATACAATAGCCTTCCCCCCTCCCCCCCTTCCCCAACTATTTGATTTTTTTGTATACCTGTCTAACTACTTTTCACGCATTTGGTTTTGAGCTCAAGTGACATGCGTCGTTTCTTAAACACCGTTGGAAAGCGCTGAATGACAAGACAATTAATTGTTGAAGTTCCCATTGCTTAGCCTCTTGCCAGAATGATTATCTGCACCTAAACTCAACTCCATAGTTTGGACTAATGAAAGAATCCGACAAATCCGAAAAAAACGTTTTCAGCTAATCAATTCCACTGCAGTAGTAGTAGTCTAAGTTATGGTTGTATCAAGATCAACGTCCCCATGGCCCGGTCTCTGACCAGGCCTCCTGTTTGGTGACTTTGGTAATGAGGCTGTTAGTGTGCAACAATATTCCACCCTAGAGAGAGGACTAGTGTCTTGAAAAAGATCATCATTGGTTTTGTCCTTGGATGTTATCAGCATCAAACCTCCTTTGTTTGATGCAGGTTTAGAAATAAATATTTCCTAAAGTACTCCCTTTTTTTCAGACGGAGCAGGTGAACGTACTCTTCGTTGATAATCCAGTAGGAACAGGCTACAGCTATGTTGAAGACCCGAAGCTTCTGGCCACCAACAACACTGTTATTGCTGATGACCTTGTGTCCTTTATGAAAGGATTTTTCATAAAAGTGAGTGTGAGATGTGACCCATGTCTGCATGTGGCCATTAATAATGGCCAAAGGCCATGATTAGGGGTAGAAAATGAATTTTGGTGTTTGTCATAAATATATATATACTGTATGGGGTTCATCTGTCAAGGATTGTATTCGCCTCTAATCACGCCTCTCAACTGTCAAATCAACTGATGTACAGATTCCTGAGCCTACTGGGCTCTATCATATCTACATTTGAAATTGTGTATGGAGTCAGCCTCCACCACATCACTGCCTAATGCATTCCATCTGTTAACTACTCTGACACTGAAAAAGTTCTTTCTAACGTCCCTGTGGCTCATTTGGGTACTCAGTTTCCACTTGTGTCCCCTTGTTCGCGTACCACCAGTGTTGAATAGTTTATCTACCCTGTCAATTCCTCTCAGAATTTTGTAGGTAGTGATCATGTTTCCCCTCACTCTTCTGTCTTCCAATGTCGTAAGGTGCATTTCTCACAACCTTTCTTCGTAACTCATGCCTCTTAGTTCTGGGACTAGTCTAGTGGCATATCTAAACTTTTTCAAGCTTCACCTTGTGCTTGACAAGGTACGGGCTCCATGCTGGGGCCGCATACTCCAGGATTGGTCTTACATATGTGGTATACAAGGTCCTGAATGATTCCTTACATAGGTTCCTGAAGGCAGTTCTGATGTTAGCCAGTCTCGCATATGCCGCCGATGTTATTTTGATGCGGGCTTCAGGAGACAGGGTTGGTGAGATATCAACTCCTAGATCTTTCTCTCTGTCCGTTTCATGAAGGACTTCATCTCCCATTCTGTATCCTGTGTCTGGCCTCCTGTTTCCACTGCCTAGTTTCATTACCTTACATTTACTTGGGTTGAACTTTAGTAGCCATTTGTTGGACCATTCATGCAGTCTGTCTAGGTCATCATGTAGTCTCATACTGTCTTCCTCCGTCTTAATCCTCCTCATAATTTTTGCATCATCAGCAAACAATGAGGGGAATGAGAGGTGTGTGTGTGTGTACTCACCTTATTGTGCTTGCTGGGGTTGAGCTCTGGCTCTTTGGTGTGTGTATGTGTGCTGTCAGCAGAAAATGTTGAAGTAGCAAATTAAAATAAAAATAAAGATTTCTTAAAAGTATTATCAAAATAATTATGGTAACAGTAATTTTTTACTGTTACCATAATTATTTTATAATAGTAATCTTGAACACCCACATCAGAGAACTGTGTACATTCAGTAAGTCAATTCCAAAGCTGAAATATATATAATCTAATTGTAGCCTAAGAAGGGCAAGATAAAGCTGAAGACTAACAAGCAGATAATTCTTGTTGTTGGGGGACAAGAAGCATGGTGTTAGGTTTATCGAGGCCCCCCTTCAGTCAACTAGTGACCTTCCCCAAGATGCAGCCCACAACAGTTCTGTAACTCCCAGATACTTATTTAAATAGCTAGGGGAATAGAGGTTTCAGGTGAGAGGAAATGTGTATAACCATTTCTGTCCTGCCTGTAACAGGGACTGAACCCTGTTCCCTTAAGTTGTGAGCTGAGGATGTAGACTGTTGTGCTGCAATACCCCTTGCTACATAGTCAAAATTAAATGCATAATACAAAATTAAATGCATTGACTTTTGTAGAAATATATAGTTGGCTCAGCTCAGGACGATATTGCAGCTATGCAAAATTCTACCAAATTTGAAAGTTGTATGGCACACATGGACAGTAACTACTGAATATAAATAACCGTGTAATACTGTATATATAAATTGTAAAGTACAGCTTTTTTTATATGATCTTTAATAGTTTCATATGAACATTTTGTAACATAATAAGGCAGCTAGAAGTTACTATAGTATTTTGCCATGGAACTGGGTTAAATTTTTTATTTTGATCAGTTTTTGTGAGATAAATGTTAGAATTTTAATTATGAATACAGCCGAGGCTATGTTCTTATGGATTCTTATACTGTATTCTTATTTGTAAATTTCTTCCTCACAGGTTCCAGAGTTTGAGAATATCCCACTCTACATCTTTGCAGAATCCTATGGGGGAAAAATGGCAGTGAAGTTTGCACAATCACTCAACAAGGTGAGTACTGTACTACTTGAATCTCCAAGACATAGTTACTAAATGCAATAGATTATTTATTAGCTGCCTAAATTATTTTAACCTTTAAAGCACATCATGCATGCTTTGTACTCACATTTCTTAAATACAAGCAATGAAGCCAGAGCACAGTACTTATAATCTAGTTACAGAATGTAACTTTTGGGTATGGAAAGTTGAATTGGGTCACTTTGCCATGAATATTGGACACAATAACTATGAATAGCAAGTGTTGAATAAAATGTTTGCTACATTCTTTTTTTACAGGCAGTGCAACAGAAGAAGATAAAATGTCAGTTGGCTGGTGTAGCTTTGGGAGATTCATGGGTGTCCCCTGTTGATGCTGTGCTCTCGTGGGGACCGTACCTCTATGCCACGGTATGTTTATGGGCAGCGGAACTCTGGCATGTTGATAGAAAGAGTTACTGAGTTACTTGAGAAAACTCAAGATAACCTCAAGATTACTGCCTGGGATTCATTTTGTATAGTACTGTAGTTGTAGCACTTGACAAACAATTTTTAAACTTTTATAATTGAAAATAAGTTGAAGGTGATGAAAAATTAATACACAATTGAGTGGTATCAACACAACTCTGAATGTTATCGGTCTGTATTTTTTCCCCAACATTTCAGGCTTACATACAAAGAGAGCAGAAATATTTGATTCTTCAGTACAGTACTGCATATTTATTGATAAATTGTCCCCGACTTCCGTATATCTTCCACCTGCTATGTAGTTATCCTTGCATAGCACTTCTTTTAATAATTATAATTTATAAAATGTTATCCCTGACTTCATAGTGTGGTACAATAGTATCTATTTGCACTATATATGTATAATAGGGAAGTTTTATGATTTCCGCAGCATACCCCTGACACCTTACAACCTCATCATCAGGTAGTGGCCACAGAAGAGGTTTCTCCAGGTGGCTCTATCACCACACAAACTTGCACTCTGTCAAACTTGCACCCACCCACCAAAAGAGCCCCATTTCCATTTACACCTAAACGGGCCACTTTCATATGACTTCTTTCTATCCCTGCCTAAATATTCATATCCCCCCCAGTACTATAACATTCTTGCAGTTAGTATAGGCAACACACAGCAGATTGGGTCCAAGTTGTTGTCCAAGTCAGGACGAGACATTTGAGCATATTTATTTTTAACAACATCTAATATACTGATTTTGTTACTTGTTCCTTATAAGTGCTTTGTTTGGAATTTATGATAATGATCTGTTAGTTCCAGTGCCATAAAATTCCTGGATTGTTCCCAATGCATACTGCACTTTACTATTACTGTATTGGCATATAAAGCCAATGATTCGTTAGAAGGCATTTTTACTCTTGTGGTTGGAAGCATTATTATCCCAGAAAATATGCAGTGCACATTAGTTGGGATCTGAAAGTGAGAATGAACATACAGGTACTGAATTAAGCACAATTTATTTATTTATATAGAAGAAGGTACAGTACATTGTGTTTGAGAGCACATAGCATTGATATTTGTACATTTTTGTAAAGCCATTAACATGCATAGTGTTTCGGGCAGTTTTTTCACGCAAGCGAAATTGGAGTGCTAGAGGTTGGCTAAGAAAAACAACCGATTGAATGCAAGATTCAAAGATTGATTGCTGATGCTGTTTGGCCAGTGTGAAAATTGAGGAAAAGCAGAGATGTCATATATCCAGCTGAACGTATATTACTATGTTGTTGAGAATAGCGTATTATTTACCCAGAGGTTTAACTAAATTGATCTGAGTGCCATTGTCTTTAGTGGCCTCAACAGAGATAGGAAGCCAGTAGATTGTCAAAGGTTCCCATATTGCTTGGAATAGTTTTTTCCCGCTCGAATCATGTAATTAACTGAGATTATATGGTTTATTACTTCATGTAGGCAAATTGGTTAGGCAAACTGTTTTGTTACACATTTCTCTTGGCTCTCGGAAATAAGGTTTATGTACATTTTTGAAGATAAAACATTTATTGAATTGATTTAAAATGCTCCTTCCAGTCACTGATCGACTCTGCAGGCTTGGCCAAGATCAGTAAGAAGACCAAGGAAGTATCGGATGCTGTTCAGGCTGGAAAGATGGGTCAAGCCACAGAACTCTGGGGTCAGGCAGAAGATTTGATCGAGAATGTAACAAACGGTGTCAATTTCTACAACATTCTCAAGCAGGCTCATAAAGATAATTCTTCTAATGCTGTTACAGTTCTTCCCTCAAATGAGATTGCTTCAAGAATTCATGGTAAGATAGTGTCATAATTATTATTATGCTTTGAAGAAAAATATGCACTGGTTTAATTAACATTATATTGGTAGATGGCATATTATTGCTAGTATTCTTCTATGAGGTCGCTTATCATGCACAGCATTTTGGGTAAATCTTACAACTAACCATTTGTCATCTTAAAATAAGTACGTGTGCAGTATTTATATTGTGTATATAAATTCTATACAGTACTTTATATTAATATATTTAATTATATTCTTTTAATAGTTAAAAAATTATCAATAGCATATTCATATTCTGTCCATATAGTACATGAAGGTACAATGGATTGTGAACTACAGCTAGATTATGAATGATGAGCTTACATAACTGATTCTGTAGTGTTAATCAGTGTTGAGATTAAATTGGGAGAATTGTTACAGTAGTTCATTTAAAGTACTGTATTTTATTACCATACTGTACTAACAATATCAGTTAACACCATTAGCTTTTATTATTTTATGATGAAGACTATGCGGTTTTAAAGTCGAAAACTGTACTGTGTATCAATTTGATATTGAGATTTTTTGTTTATTTTGCTAGTTGGATTTCCAAGCTAACTAAGTCGCGTAAACTATTCCTCTTGTAATTTTCATCGTATTAGTAGCTAGTAGTGGAATTGTTTGTAAGGTTGGCACAGTAGCACTAGAAATACGTACGAATCACATACAACTAAGGAGAAAGAGAAAAAGATGAAAACTGGAACGAGAATGGTGTTGCCGCTATGTGCGATGAAAACAAATTGCAGAACATGTCAAATGCTTCGCTCGATCCCAAGAAAAATAAAGAAAGAAGGCAATGTAGAGAAATAGAAATGATCGAGCAAAGTTTGCAAGATTCATATAAAATCCAGGAGAGCCAGAGTGTGCAAAACGTCATAAGCGAAATGGAGAGGAATCCAAAATATGTTTTCTCTATGCAAATTTTAGAACAAAAATTATATCCTGCATTGGGCCCTTATGCAAGGGCAATGGAACCTTCACAGATGACAACAAAGAAATGAGTGACATACTAAGGTTACAGTATGAAAGTTGTGTTCAGTGAACCCCTGAACATATTGAAGATCAGTGATGCAAACAAATTTTTTATAAATGTGATACCACCATCGAACTATATCAGATATGTTCCTAACGCCACTTGACTTTGAAGTAGCCATACACAGCATATCCATGCATTCTGCACCAGGCCCAGACTCCTTGAATTCTATAGTCATCAAGAATTGAAAAACAAAAAACTTATTACAGGCCCTAAATATCTTTTGGAGACGGAGCCTAGATACTGGTGTTATCCCTAACATACTTAAAACAGTGAAGATCACGCCACTTCACATGGGAGGTAGTTAAAGCAGATGCAAAAAATTTTAGATGAATAGCTCTAACAGCATACATCATAAAATTCTTTGAAAGAGTCCCAAATGGCAAGATCATAAAACACACGGAATCGCAGTGTCTACATAATCCTGGGCAACATGGTTCAGGGAAGGGTGCTCCTTCGTGTGACAGTTGCTAGACCACTATGACATGGCCTTAGATGCCATGGAAGACAATCAGAATGCTGATGTAATACTGTATACACATAATTTGCATTATGTGTATACAGGAATTACTGCCAAAGTAGGAAGATGGATCTTTAACTTGCTAAAGAACAGAACCCAGAGTGTAATCAACAACAAAGTAAAATCTGAATCGTCCACCGTGAAAAGTTCAGTTTCCTAGGGTACGGTGCTTGCTTCGGTACTTTGCCTTATCCTCATATTAGACAGACAAGGATGCAATCTGCAGTACTGTATTGTCCTTTGTATTTGACACTAAGATTTTCATGAGAATAGACAATATAGAGGATGCAGTAAACTTCCAATCGGATGTTAGTAAAGTCTTTAAATGAAAATAACATGGATAATGAGGATAAGTTCTAGTTATGGGGAATGCTATGGGGGAAAAACAAAAATATCAAGACAGAAACCCCATATAAAACAGTCAGATCCCACATTACTGAAAGAAAAAGTACAGTAATGTAAAAGATTTAGGAGTAATCATGTCAGGAGACCTTATCTTATAGACCATTACAGGCCTCAGAATACTGCATATACATATTAATATGATTTTTTTTTAACAGAATGCCTCTATCATCGCTATGTGGGTCAGTTTTCTGCCGTATTGGATGCATTAATGAATGGGCCTATACGTGACAAACTGAAGGTTATCCCACACAACGTGACTTGGGGTGGACAGAGCCAGCTCGTGTTCAGGGCCCTTGCTGCAGACTTCATGAATTCAGCTGTGAAAGATGGTAAGTTGATAGTAACTTTTAAATCCTTGAAAATTGACTTGTCAATAAACCAAGTACTGTATTGTACTGTACTGTACTTGGAATGGACAGAAGAGGGACGGTATTGCTTCTTGCAGGTCAGCATTCAATCCCAACTGTCAAGTGGTTCGGCACCATTTCTTCCCTCTGTCCTGTCCCCAAACCTTATCTTCAACCCTTCCAAGTATTATATATCTGTAATGGCTTAGTATTTTTGCCTGTACCATTATGTTGTGTCTATAAAACTTTAATACCCCAAAAGAGACAATAATAAAAGTAAAGCGTAATGATTGAAAGCACTGCTGGATTGCAGACTTTTGGTAACTTTTTGCTATATAATCATAGTTGTGTATACAGTAATGTATAACTAAAGTAAACTTTGTAATGATACACTAAATGTTCTATTTTCAACAGTGGAGCTTCTTTTGAATACATCGGCAATAAAGGTCATCGTCTACAATGGTCAGCTAGACCTGATTGTTAATATTTTAGGTAAGTATCTCTCATTATTTTGTGAGAGTAAGGTGTTCAAATGGTATAAATCATGGTTTCAACGGTGGTCTAAAACGATACATACGGTGCATAATATAAATTATTTTGAAACAGCAATAGAAATAAAAGGCAAACGTGTGTGAATACACTCTGGCTTCCTGTCCCCGACACAGTAAATTATTATTATAATATATTAATGAATGAGAGAGGGAGAGGTGTAAATAGATAGGACAGTAGTTGATACACAATTTTGAAAGCAAATGCTTCTTTTAATATTCTTTTGCAGGTGTACAGAAATGGGTTGAAAATCTGCATTGGGTAGGCACCAAGCAGTGGGTGAATGCTGCTAGAATTCCCATGGAAGATGAGAGTGGTGGCACTGTTGCATTTACAAAATCATTCAAGAACTTCACCTTTTACTGGATTTTAAATGCAGGACATATGGTAAGATCATTTTCACACGGTATATGCAGTGCAAGCAAGTTCAGTAGGTCTTTCTTGCAACAGAATAATTTAAACTTGAAATAAACAAAAGGTCACTATTTTTTCATGGGTTTAATAAAGACAGAAAGGTCATGGCTTTGCAAAGTCAGTGATGGCTCAGTGGTAATGCACACTGTGGTTCACAAGGTACTTTTCCTAGGTTTGTATCCTGGCTGGGAAGGATTGATGAGGTGCCAATACATACCTGTACATGTTTTGTTTACCCAGAAGTGGTTGTTAAAATTGGTTGGTTGTATTCCAGAGGAAACTAGTGGGTAAGGCTTAGTGAGCGATGGGATTTTAAACCCATCAGCCTGCCAACAGGAGTTAACAGTTGGCAGTTCGTGTAGCTGCATTACTCCCGAGGATTTTTTTTTCCAGCTAGTTATGCAGCAGACTTAATATTTATACCTTTTGTGGATAAGCAATCTCTTGGGTTTATTATCCCAAGAGTGAAAAAGCATGCCCTGGTCTGTGCTAAATTATGGTACGTCGAGCTTTAAGTGTAATTGAATAAATAAATAAATAAATAGTAGTTTTCCATTATCAAGATAGCCACCTTGAGTGAACTGCCTTTGATATGAACTAGTTAAATATTACGAAATTGTGTCTGGTGTGGTATACTATTACAGTATCTTGTGAATTTATTGGGCATTTGGAAAATTTTTGTTTTCCCTATAGTATTTATCTTCGTGAGTGCCTGCTGACCATACACAAATTGGAAAATGGTGATTAATATAAGGATATGAAAAGATGACATTTAAAAACCAAGATTTTGTATAATTTGCAGATTCCTATTGATGCGAGCGACGTGGCTCTAAGGATGATGAAAGCGGTTGTAGGCGTGAAGTAAAATACTGGTAATATAAAATGTGAAACAGAAGAGTGGCAAAGTATTAAATAAAGTTAATGTTAGAAAGATTTTAGTTAAACAAAAGAAAAAAACAAAAAAAAATGTATATTTTAGATATATAGGTACAGTATAGTGTGAAAAGTCAAGCAATGGGGAGGATACATGAAGTATTATTGGTGCTACAGGATGGCATTGACTATTGAATGTTAGGACAGCATAAATATTAATGTTTGCTACTGTGATATAATTTGTATACTGTAAATCAGCAATGCCCCACCCCCCCCCCAACAAATACTAATATGCCGAAGTTATTACATATGAATCTTTATGAACTATATTAGTGGCCAATTATTTATATAATGTAATTACTGTAATAATAAAAAGTGAATAAAACACTTAGTATGTAATATCCAAATTATTGCTGTTAATACTACTGTATTGCTGCTATACAGTAGTATAGCAACAGTGCCAGTGATGATGCAATAGCTTCCATAGTCTGAGGGAGAACAAAAGTGGGAAACACAAGGACGATTGGGAGAAGGGACAGAAGACTGTGAAAAGGAGAGCACAGATGAACGAGGAGGAAGTAGAGTAGTGGAGTTAACTATGCAAATAGGATGGAGTGGAACTGACAGATGCTAAAGGAACACTGGTGGCTGCAGAAGAAGGGGAGCTGGAGGAGGTATTGGGGTCCAAGGGTTTGAAATCATTGGAGAATGAAGGAAAGGAAGGGTGGTGAAGAAGTGTGATGAAATGCACGAGTACAAGTATAGAAAGAAACAAATTCAAGACGCAGGATCCAACACCGAGCCTCGAGGGAAAAGAAATACAATCGTGATGCTTCAAGGCGAGGATGGCCTCTTCAAACTTATGAGCATGCCAGAAAAGGCAGGGTCAGCCTCCCCGCAGTTAATGCAGTGAGAACTCCCAGGGTCACCTCGCAGCTCCAAGAACCACGGCCAAACACCTATTGCACAGGCATGGAGGGAATGTAGTCCTGAATGGAGCATCGGCAAGAATGACTTGACAGAAGATGGGAGGGTCCTGCCATCATGTGAACAATAGAGAACAAACATGGCAACCATGAGTGGGACAAGTGAAGGAATCAATCTGGAGGATGGGAGAGCCCTGGGTCTTGAAGATATACTGAATATCCTCATGGCAGTCCGAGGTTCCAAATATCAGTCACAAATGTCAACACTTGCATCATTCAACAGGGTATTTTTGGATATCCAAACTGGTGTCACACCAAGGGAGGACAAAGCAGCAAGGCAGAGGGCCACAACTACACGAGTTAATGGTAACCTAGTGACACTATGCAGGCGATGAGTCACAATAACGTGGCTAAAGTATGTTGACCAGACCACACACTAGAAGGTGAAGGGACGACGACGTTTCGGTCCGTCCTGGACCATTCTCAAGTCGATTGTGATGAAGAAGTAGACAGGCAAGAGAGAGCTGAGGAGCAAAGTAAGGTGTATTAGAGGGGGATAGTAATAATAATAAGAGCTGCAGAGGGTCTATTGGCCCATACGAGGCAGCTCCTATTATAACCACCGAATGAGAAGGAGATAGGAATGAGAGGAGGATAGCAAGGGAGCGTAGGAGAAGACAATGAACAGAAAAAGGGAGGAAAGAGAGAGATAAATGGAAGGGGTAGGCTAATGTTAGGTCACGTTTGTTAGAAAGATTAGAGCATTTGAGTATATACTGTGAAAGGGAAGAGTCCACAGCAACAAAGCCAGGACTCGAGTTCATGTTGGGTACATTGTGTATTAGAGCCGATTCCACAAGACGGCGTCTGTGTAGAGTAGAGGCAGGAAAGATTATTTTGGAGGAAGATCAATCAATGGGATGAGTTGAATCCCTCACATGGCAGAAGAGAGCATTGTTAGTGTCTGCAGTTCTTGACAGCTTGTTTTCTAAAAATCACCACCTTCCTCGTCGCTTCCAGCTTGCCCTTGCCTCCCTGAAATCTAACAACTATTCTTATCCTTCCTTCCGACAAAGGGTCCGTCTTGTAGCGAGTAGATTATCCCAATAATATACTCGCTCCAAATATAGTGTTAATATTCCTGTCAACCTTTGGAGATGAATGAGGTGAGGCGTTGCCCGGGCAATACGGTGAGGAGTTGCCCGGGCATATAAGCAGCAGGATAGCAAACATAAACCAGAGTCTACTTTCAAGTGTGGTCTAGAGCAGACACTTGCGAGATACTGTACCAACGCTCAGTGCGCTCAACTCACACCAACGTATCACCTGTGTACTTCTGTATATTCGACCAAATATATATATAGTATCTTAGTGTCTGTGTTTATTTGTCACCATACTTTACGTAACAATAGAACCGTTACACAACAATATCGTGGAGCGACTTATCAAAGATATATTGCTCTCTGGAAAGTGTTTGCTGGCATATCAACCTTCTGTACACAGTGATCCAGTCGTCGAACTTCTCTGCTCAAATTATCGCAAATTTAATTTATGATGTTAACAAGTAGAATGCGTATTTTTAATCAAATCAAACATAACTAGCCAGAAAACGTTAAAGATTATTTAAAAATACATGGTTGGAAGTTAAATCAACTCCATAGAACAATATTTTTGTTATAGATACTAATCGTTATTTGTTGGTATGCGTTCGCTACTTAAACTATCATGTACTGTATTTATGTAAAATCTCCCTGTTTCTTCGGACATGGAACACGGAACCTTACACGCTCTCTGATTTACTGTTTAATAGAGATTCACAAATAAGCTTATGATTGTATACGTTATCAAAAAGGCAGTGACAAATCAATTTTGCATTTTAATCACAGAGATTAGATCTTAGTGAGATAGGAAAGATATTTATATTTTAAAGAAGGATTTTTGAACCATCGCTCTCCCTATCGATAGAAACTAACTTTTTTTTTTTGTTATTATTAACAAGCTTAGGTATACACAGTAATGTGCTGCTACCCTATTCTATATGAAAGATTACACAGTGTATATCAAAAACTAGCTATAAGTTCATTAAATATTCCCATCTCACAGGATGGTTAGTTATACATGGAATCAGGGGATAAAATACCAGCCTCAATAAAAAAAATCAACTGTGACTAACAAGAACACCCCTTACGGGCTATTCATGCCCGTGCTACCTTTTGGGTGGCTTAATCCTCATCAATCAATCACAAGAAACAAGGGATACATCTCCTGTCACGCAGGGTCCAGTCGCACCTCCACAGATCTCCAGTATCATCTATTGATACTGTTAATGGTTCAAGAGGACTACCACTTACGGGCCTACCTCAAGGTAACAATCAGGTGAGAACAAAATATAAGGCTGATCTATTAGCCTCCGTTAGCAAAATCCGGGTACAGCATATGAATATCTTCCAATATTCCTAAGTGTATGAAGTAATTACAGAGTTCAAAGTACCTTATACCATTTGGTCTGAAGTCACTTATAACAGGGCAATCACAGATATAGTGTTGGTGAGTATGTCCCAGCTCTTGTTCACATAGTTTACAATTGGAATATTTACCATTGGGGGCTATTCATTACCTGCAGCCACCTGCGATACATATCGATATCCTAGCCTAATTCTGGCAATTACAATGTCACACTGTCATTGTGACACTAGTGGAAGTTTTATGCTGTCCGTTCATATAATTCTCGATTCTAAACATGTTTACTTAGTTTAGTTCATTAATTATGCACCCCATATATCATCTTGTGGGCGGTAGTGGAAAAGGTTACAGAGGCACATAAACATGTCATAGCTCTTTATACTCTTGCTTTCTGGCTTTTGTGTGTCAGTGACTGCTCTTCTGTCTTCCCTAATTTCCTAAAATATTGCGGCGTTGACAGAAGAGATTGGAATGCCCATATCCCACTCAACTTCAGGCTTATCACATTCAGTTTTAGCTGCCTTGTTTGTGTCATCATGCTGGACAACACCTATATGAGAAGGAATCCATACAAATGAGACTTTGAAACTCCTACTGTTTGCAATAATAATGTTGTTTATAATGGAAGTTACAACTACAACCTTTTGAAGATCAATGCTAATTTTATCTAGATAATGTAATAAACGAAAGTTTTCTATGTCAACAGAAAGGCAGAAATATAAGCTACACTTTAAATACTTGTCATAAATATAACTGAAGTGAAAGCGAAGATATATGCATTTGATACTGTACAGTTTCTTGATGGCTTGCTCTAAGAGTGTGAAGCCCTTCACACCAGCCTATAAATTGTGTAATTTATTTCTATATATGCTAATAAACCTTAAAATCTATATGTCAGAAGGAAGATGTAGACGTTAATGTGACAACATTTCAAGAAATATCTCTCTCTTTAAAGTTAAATAATACAATCCTATCGCCGGTGTCCGGACACATGAAAGCTACTTAGGTATCAGTGGCCAGCCAGGTGGAGATCACAGGCTGTACAATACTGATAAATTATGTAATTCACAGAGATACGTTGATAAATATTAATGTTTTATATTTTATTAAAAATACAGATATATACTTTGTTTCATACGTTAAATGTAACAATATTTCAGTATATATTATATAAGCATAGTATATATAATTCAGTATATACAATATATAATAAGAGTGTCAGACCACGGAGGAAGAATTGAAACAGGAATTTCCTTTAGTACTTTCTTATATTAATACATCTTCAGAGCGAACCATTCCTTCTGAAGATGTATTAATATACGAAAGTACTTAGAGCATTCTATTGTGGTTTTAATATTGAACAATTATACATATACGAAACAGACAAATCTGGTGTCCGAAATAGTAAAAATATTAGTGTGCGATGTGATCAATGTAAGGGGGATATTGGGTGTGCCTCGTATCCCCTACAACAACAAGAAGTTCGAGAGCGATGAGACCGCCATGCACCTACTAGCTTCAGGATGTCGTCGAATCTAAATCAACAATATACTACCGCCGCTACTTTCTCGGAAACGTAAGTACCTGCCGCTTTACTTCTCTCACCCTGCCTGGCCTGGCCTGACCTGGCCTAGCCAGACCTGACCAGACCTGACCTGGCCTAACCTTACCTAGCCTAGTCTGACCTGGCCTAGTCTGACCTGACCTGGCCTAGCCTTACCCAACACTAATCACCACACGTGACAGCCCAAACGAATCGCAAATAAGTACACGTAACAAGTCATATGCCCGGACACTCTTTCACCTTGGGGACTGAGTGGTAACTCAGTTTACTTTATGCAGTCTCCGTGGTGTAGTGGTAAGACACTCGCCTGGCGTTCCGCGAGCGCTATGTCATGGGTTCGTATCCTGGCCGGGGAGGATTTACTGGGCGCAATTCCTTAACTGTAGCCTCTGTTTAACGCAACAGTAAAATGTGTACTTGGATGAAAAAACGATTCTTCGCGGCAGGGGATCGTATTCCAGGGACCATAGGATTAAGGACTTGCCCGAAACGCTACGCGTACTAGTGGCTGTACAAGAATGTAACAACTCTTGTATATATCTCAAAAAAAAAAAAAAAAAAAAACTATTGTATAGAAGAGCCGGCTCCCTGAGAGTGGTAAGAGGGCGTGATAAGAGGCTAACGTGTGGTCTTTAAGGAAGTCGATAAAGCAGACAATTTTCAAAAGGAAGGGCAGTATAACGAGCAGACAGGAATGGACAGACAGTCGGTTATCCCATAATGTGTAATACGCCCCGCACAGCATGGGTGAAGTGGGGGGGGGGTGTTGTAGCAGGGCACAGTATGGTGATGGTGCAGGTAAAGTACACACCCACTGAATTCCTGCCATCAATAATTGTTTTCATAACCATTAGAACAATGGCATCCCTCCAGCCACCATCCTTCCACTGACCCCCTCCTCTGGTCCTCCACCTCAGACAATAACCCCCCACACCCCCTCTCCCTTCCAGACATCAGCATGTCAAAATCAGTACCATAATGTGTTTAAACTATTTAAACTAAGTCATTGTGTATCTCAAGGTATCTTAATTCATTTGAAAGTGTACATGTGCATTCGTTCATATACTCGCCTTTTCGCCGCTAGCGGCCAAAAACCGCGCGAATTTCGCCGCTACCTGCCAAAAACCGCGCGATTTTCGCCGCTAGCGGCCAAAAACCATGCGATTTTCGCAACTGGAAGGGCAAAAATCGCGTGATTTTCGCCACTACCGGCCAAAAACCGCGTGATTGTCGCCGCTAGCGGCCAAAAACCGTGCGATTTTCACAGCTTTCGGGCAAAAATCGCGCGATTTAAGCCGCTACTGGCCAAAAATCGCGCGATTTAAGCCGCTAGCGGCCAAAAATCGTGCAAATTTCGCCGCTAGCGACCAAAAATAGCGCGATTTTCGCCGCTAACGGCCGAAAACCGCGTTATTTTCGACGCTAGCGGCCAGAAACCATGCGATTTTTGCAGCTGGCGGGCAAAAATCGCGCAAATTTCTCCGCTACCTGCCAAAAATCGACCGATTTTCGCCGCTAGCGGCCAAAAATCGTGAAAATTTCGCCGCTAGCGGCCAAAAAAGGGGCTATTTTCGCCGCTAGCGGTCAAAAATGGGGCTATTTTCGCCGATAGCGGCCAAAAATCGTGCAAATTTCGCCGCTAGCGGCCAAAAATCATGCGAATTTCGCCGCTAGCGGCCAAAAATCGCGCGATTTTCGCCGCTAGCGGCCAGATACTATGCGATTTTTGCAGCTGGCGGGCAAAAATAGCGCGATTTTCGCCGCTAGCGGCCAAAAACCATGCGATTTTCGCAACTGGCGGGCAAAAATCGCGATTTTCGCCGCTACCGGCCAAAAATAGCGCGATTTTCGCCGCTACCGGCCAAAAACCGTGCGAATTTCGCCGCTAGCGGCCAAAAATCGCGCGATTTTCGCCGCTAGCGGCCAGAAACTATGCGATTTTTGCAGCTGGCGGGCAAAAATAGCGCGATTTTCGCCGCTACCGGCCAAAAACCGCGCGATTTTCGCCGCTAGTGGCCAAAAACCATGCGATTTTCGCAGTTGGCGGGCAAAAATCGCGGATTTCGCCGCTACCGGCCAAAATTACCGCGATTTTCGCCGCTAGCGGCCAAAAACCGTGCGATTTTCGCTACTAGCGGCGAAAAATCGGGCGATTTTTGCCGCTGACGGCCGAAAACCGCGCTATTTTCGACGCTAGCGGCCAGAAACAATGCGATTTTTGCAGCTGGCGGGCAAAAATCGCGCAAATTTCGCCGCTATCTGCCAAAAATCGACCGATTTTCGCCGCTAGCGGTCAAAAAAGGGGCCATTTTCGCCGCTAGCGGCCAAAAATCGTGCAAATGTCCCCGCTAGTGGCCAAAAATCGTGCGAATTTCGCCGCTAGCGGCCAAAAAAACGCGCGATTTTCGCCGCTAGCAGCCAAAAACTATGCGATTTTTGCAGCTGGCGGGCAAAAATCGCGATTTTCGCCGCTACCGGCCAAAAATAGCGCGATTTTCGCCGCTAGCGGTCAAAAACCGTGCGATTTTCGCCGCTAGCGGCCAAAAATCGGGCGATTTTTGCCACTAACGGCCAAAAACCGCACTATTTTCGACACTAGCGGCCAGAAACCATGCGATTTTTGACGCTGGCGGGCAAAAATCGCGCGAATTTCGCCGCTACCTGCCAAAAACCGCGCGATTTTCGCCGCTAGCGGCCAAAAACCATGCAATTTTCGCAGCTGGCGGGCAAAAAGCGCGTGATTTTCGGCGCTACCGGCCAAAAACCGCGTGATTGTCGCCGCTAGCGGCCAAAAACCGTGCGATTTTCACAGCTGGCGGGCAAAAATCGCGCGATTTTCGCCGCTAGCGGCTAGAAACTATGCGATTTTTGCAGCTGGCGGGCAAAAATAGCGCAATTTTCGCCGCTACCGGCCAAAAACTGCGCGATTTTCGCAGCTGCCGAGCAAAAATCGCGATTTTCGCCGCTACCGGCCAAAAATAGCGTGATTTTCGCCGCTAGCGGCCAAAAATCATGAAAATTTCGCCGCTAGCGGCCAAAAATCGTGCGAATTTCGCCGCTAGCGAAAGTAGCGAAATTTTGGGTTAAAAAGTAGCGAAAGTAGCGAAATTTTGGGTTAAAAAGTAGCGAAATTTTGGGCTAAAAAGTAGCGAAATTTTGGGATAAAATAGCAAAAGTAGTGAAATTTTGGGATAAAAGTAGCAAAAGTAGCGAAATTTTGGGATAAAAAGTAGCAAAGGTAGCGAAATTTAGGGCTAAAAAGTAGCGAAAGTAGCTAAATTTTGGGCTAAAAGTAGTGAAAGTGGCCCAATTTTTGGCTAAAAAGTAGCGAAAGTAGCCCAATTTTGGCCTAAAAAGTAGCCCAATTTTGGCCTAGAAAGTAGCCCAATTTTAGCCTAAAAATAGCGAAAGTAGCCCAATTTTGGGCTAAAAAGTAGCGAAATTTTGGGCTAAAAAGTAGCGAAAGAATCGAAATTTTGGGCTAAAAAGTAGCGAAATTTTGGGCTAAAAAGTAGCCCAATTTTAGCGTAAAAAGTAGCCCAATTTTGGGCTACAAAGTAGCGAAAGTAGCAAAATTTTGGGCTAAAAAGTAGCGAAATTAGTTTAGGTTGGGTTAGGTTAGGTTTAGGTTAGGTTAGGAAGGCATTGATATGCCTTCCCTTCATATCTGAACTCATAACTTTTACAAATACCTTTCCTCCTCTTGACATTAAACTCGCCTTTCGACAAACTAACACACTTCGTAGCAATCTAGTTCACACTGCTCCTCCTGCTTCTAATGCGACTGGTGTCTATTCTATTTCCTGTTCATCTTGTCCTCTCCAATACTTTGGCGAAACTGGCCGTACACTGAATGACAGACTTAAAGAACACAAGAGAAGTGTTAAGTCTGCAGACACTAACAATGCTCTCTTCTGCCATGTGAGGGATTCTAATCATCCCATTGATTGGTCTTCCTCCAAAATAATCTTTCCTGCTTCTACTCTACACAGACGCAGTCTTGTGGAATCGGCTCTAATACACAATGTACCCAACATGAACTAGAGTCCTGGCTTTGTTGCTGTGGACTCTTCCCTTTCACAGTATATACTCAAATGCTCTAATCTTTCTAACAAGCGTGACCTAACATAAGGCTACCCCTTCCATTTGTCTTTCTCTTTCCTCCCTTTTTGTTGTCTTCCACGCTCCCTTGCTATCCTCTTCTTATTCCTATCTCCTCCTCATTCGGTGGTTATAATAGGAGCTGCCTCGTATGGGCCAATAGGCCCTCTGCAGCTCTTATTATTATTACTATCTCCTTTACTACACCTTACTTTGCTCCTCAGCTCTCTCTTGTCTGTCTACTTCATCACAATCGACTTGAGAATGGTCCAGGACGGACCGAAACGTCGTCGTCCCTTCACCTTCTAGTGTGGTCTGGTCAACTAGTGACACTACAATCAAACAAGTATCTATGGCTATGCACAGTGACACTACAATCAAACAGGTGTCTATGGCTATGCACATCAGGGCAGTTATTGTCGTTGGGGCAAAGATCATGGTATTTGTACTTACGGCATGAAGTGGACCTGGTGTGTCGTTCCAATCTTTCCCCTTTTCAAATGGGATTCCTCCTGCATTAGTGTAAGTAAGTAAGTAATTATCAAAAGAAGGCACCAAACCGGGAAGGCTATGTAGCACCATCAAATACGCAAAATAATCAGAGGGCGCTAAATATCACCAAGGATGCCAATACGAGAACAAAAACGCATAAGGCGAACGATATCAAAAGTATCCGAGTCACCAAGAATTCTATCGAGGGACAGGTGACCGCGAGGGGCGGTCGGAAAGCAAGACATACGCTCGTCCTGGAAGTCAGGACATTCAAGAAGGACATGCACGACCGTAAGAGGGACAATGCAACTAGGACAATAAGGAGCAGGGCGGCGCTCCATCAAGTGACCATGGGTTAAGCGAGTATGGCCAATACGCAACCTCGCCAGAGCTGTTTCCCACCGCCGGTTACGGTGGAAGGAGGACTGCCACGAGGAAACACAACATTTAAGAGTACGTAGCTTGTTACCAGTAACAGACAACCAAGAAGCCTGCCAACGGGTAAGGACTGAGGAATGGATAACCGGGTAAAAGTCGGAATATGGAATGCCCTTACGAGAGATGGGACAAGAGCGGACAGCTTCCTTGGCGGCAGCATCCGCACGCTCATTTAAAGACACACCAATATGGCTGGGAACCCAACAAAACTCAACCGACTTAAATTTACTATGAACGAGAAACAGCCAATGCTGGATCTCGACAACCACTGGATGAACTGGATTAAAGGACCCGAGAGCCATGAGGGCACTACGAGAGTCAACAACAACTACAAAGGAAGACTGACAACGAGAAAGTAGGAGACGAAGAGCATAGAGAATAGCATAAAGTTCCGCTGTAAAGATGCTAGTCTCCGGAGGCAAGCGACACATATAAGTGCGATCAGGAAAAACAACAGAGTAGCCAACACCGTCCGCTGACTTAGACCCATCGGTGAAGACAGAAACGGAGCGGGAGTGAGAAGAAAAGTGCTCGAGGAAAAGGCGTTTTAGAACCGTAGGAGGGGTAAAAGCTTTAGTGATACGGGTCAAGGAAGTACAAAACCGCGGAAGAGGGACCCTCCACGGGGGCAAAGAAGGAACAACACGAGGAGAAACATCAGAAATACGAACGGAAAGAGAATCCTGCAGGCGAGATAACCGGACAGAAAGAGGGAGGTGGTGAAGAGGAACAGGAACCGCAGGAGGGGTAAAAGTTAAAGCACGACAGAGGCGAGAGGAAGGATGTTGCAAGGACCGCGCAAGATAGCGAAGACAGTAGCGATCACGGCGGTCCTGGAGAGACAGGAAGCCAGTGTCAACATACAAGCTAAGGACGGGAGTCGAACGAAAGGCACCAGAACTGAGGCGCAACCCAGTATGGTGCAAAGCATCAAGACGGCGAAGAGTAGAAGGAGAAGCAGACGAGTAAGCAGGGCAACCATAATCGAGCTTAGACAGGACGAGAGAAGAATGTAAAGCAAGGAGAGTGCGCCTATCTGCCCCCCAAGAAGTATGGGACAAGACCCGAAGGAGGGTAAGGGCCTTAGAGCACTCAACACGGAGGTAAGAGATATGGGGAGACCAAGACAAACGAGTGTCAAGGAATAACCCCAAAAGCTTCGCGGAATCTTTGTATTCAAGGGGATGACCATAAAGTGACAAAGAGGGACGAAGAACAACCCGTTTCCGCGTAAATGTCATGGCACAAGTCTTAGAAGTAGAGAACTTGAAGCCATGATCAGTGGCCCAAGACGACACGGCATCAATTGCAAGTTGAAGCCGGCGTTGAAGGAAAGGCGAATCATCACCCTGACAACAAAGGGTAAGATCATCGACATAGAGAGCGGAGAAGACACCAGAAGGAAGAGAGGAAAGAAGACCATTGAGGGCAACCAGAAAAAGAGTAGTGCTCAGAACACTACCCTGGGGCACACCTTCGTATTGCTGAAAAGAGGGAGAGAGAGCGGTACCAAGGCGCACCCGAAAGGAACGACGAGAGAGGAAGCTGCGGAGAAAGAGAGGGAGATGACCACGAAGGCCAAAAGAATGAAGTTGAGATAGGATATGATAACGCCAAGTGGTGTCGTAAGCCTTTTCCAGGTCAAAAAGGACGGCAACAACGGAGGTCTTCGCAGCAAAAGCAGTACGAATATAGACCGCCAAGTTCACCAGGACATCTGTCGTGCTGCGGCACTTGCGGAAACCAAATTGAGAAGGGGAGAGGAGGTGATGGTGTTCCAGGAACCACATCAGACGAACGTTAACCATACGTTCAAAAAGTTTGCAGACACAACTTGTGAGAGCAATAGGGCGAAAGTCCTTAGGGGAAGTACCCAGAGACCCCGGTTTGCGAACAGGGAGGACAACGGCATCGAGCCAGTCCTCAGGGACTGACGACGACTCCCAGATCCGATTATACAGACTCAGTAAATACTGAGACGTGCTCGGAGGGAGATGGCGAAGCATCTCATAATGAATACCATCGGAGCCTGCCGCCGTAGAACCGCAGAGGGCCAGAGCAGAACGAAGTTCAGAGAGAGAGAAGGGATCATTATAGGGAAGCTGAAGATGAGTGCAGAAATCTAAAGGACGAGACTCAAGGACAGGTTTACGAAGAAGGAAAGATTGGGGAAGATGAAGACCAGAGCTAACAGAAGAAAAGTGGGAACCCAGTTCGGAAGCGACCTGCAACGGGTCCGCCACAAGATTATCATGGAGGTGAAGGACCGGTGAAACATCGGGAGCGAACTTACCCGCTATCTTGCGGATACGCTTCCAGATCTGGGCCAGAGGGGTTTCGGACGTAATTGTTGAGACATAAGATGCCCAACATTCACGTTTAGCCGTACGGATGGCCCTACGGGCCACCGCACTCGCTTTCCGAAAGAAAAGAAAAGAATCGGTCGTCTGCCTACGGCGGTGCCTCTTCCAGGCTGCACGCTTACAGCGGACAGCCCGAGCACAGTCCGCATTCCACCAGGGAACGCACTTCCGTGGACCCCGAGAGGAAGAGCGAGGAATAGAGCGGAGGGCAGCGTTGAAGACAGTGTCATGAAAAAGGAGGAGAGCGCGAGAGAGAGGCAGAAGGGAGAGGTCAGAGAGAGCAGCACTGAGGGTAAATAGGGTCCAGTCTGCCTTAGCAAACTGCCACCTAGGGAAAGAGACGGAAGGGCGAAAAGAGAAAAAGGAAACAAGGATAGGGAAATGATCACTTCCATGGAGGTCATCAAGAACCTGCCACGTGAAATCTAAGTAAAGAGAAGAAGAGCAGAGAGAAAGATCAAGACAAGAAAGGGTGCGAGACCGAGAGTCCAAATGAGTGGGCTCACCAGAATTCAGAAGAGACAGGGAAGAAGATAGGAGAAACGGCTCAAGGAGGCGACCCCGGGTATTCGTCAGAACGTCACCCCAAAGAGAATGACGACAATTGAAGTCACCCAGCAGGAGCACAGGCTCCGGCAAGGAGTCTAGGAGGTGTTTCAAATCAGGAAGAGAGAGCGGGACACTCGGGGGGAGATAAATGGAACAAACTGTGTACCATTTCCCCACAAAGATACGAGCAGCAGAACAATGGAGAGGCGAAGGAAAAAGTAAAGGAACAAAGGGAACATCTGCACGAATCAAGAGAGCAGAAGAATTAGAAGCCCCAGCAATGGCTGGGGGGGGGGAGAGAAAGGAATAGCCACGAAAACGACCAGGACGAGCACCAAGCATTGGCTCCTGGAGACAGACACAAAGGGGCGAAAACCGCGAAATCAGAAGTTGGAGTTCGAGGAAATTGGCGTAATAACCTCGAACGTTCCATTGAAGAATGGACAACGACGGGAAGAGAAAGGACAAAAACAGAGAACAAGGAAGAAACAAAGGCGAAAGAGCAACAGAGCACGTTAAAGAATATCAGGGTCGGGATCAGGGTCAGCAAAGTCAGGGTTAGGGGGCATGGGTAAACTGAGCAAAGACGGAGGGAAGGAAACGGGAGAACAGATCAGAGGCGGGCGGGCGGGGTCCGGAGGAGGAGGAGGAAGAGGAGGAGACAACGGAGAGGAGCAGTCAAGGACAGCAGTAGGAAGAGGGGGAGTAGAAAGAGGGGAGCGCACCCCAGCAAGAGCAGCAACCGAAAGGGAAGCAGGGGCCAAAGAAACCTCCATAGCAGGAACAGGGGGCGCAACCACTGAAACGGGAGGGGAAGGAGCAACAGAGCCCGAAGTAGGAGCTAAGGAAGAAAGCGAAGCCTTCTTACCCGCCGGGGAAGAGGAAGGAGAGGAGCCAGGCTTACGCTTCTGACTTAAAGAGACAGGTGTCCCAGCAACTACGTACCGGGCAACGGATTCCAGTGTCTCAACAGGAGAAGCCGAACGAGAGCACACACGACGGCCGTTAGGAGAGCGATGGACATCCGCCTGCACCGACAGGCGGCGGGGAGAGCCGATAGATGGAGGAAGAGGATGGGAAGGAGGATCGGAGGGGGACGAGGAAGAAGACACAGGAGACATGACAGACCGGGTTGAAAGAAGGGGAACCCCAGACAGAGGACCAGGAGGGGGACCCCTCGGGAAAGAACTCAAAGGAACAGAGGAGGGGGCAGTGGGCGTATCAGGGTCCAAGGCCCGGAAACGGTTGAGAGTCTGAGGAAGGGGGGAAGGACGAGGAGAGGAAGAGCGCAACACGCGAGCATAAGAGATGTTAGTATAAGGCGGGAGCCGGCGAACCTGGCGCCTCGCCTCAGGAAAAGACAAACGCTCCCGGTGCTTCAGGTTAAGGACGGCCGCCTCAAGCTTGTAATGGACACAGGCACGGGAGAACGTAGGATGGGCCTCACCGCAGTTGAGGCAGCGAGCTTGGGGAGAAGTGCACTCCGACTTAGAGTGACCCTCACTCCCACACAAGGGACAGAGAGAGACAGTCCCAGAGCAGCGGAGGGCACCATGCCCAAACCTCCAGCACTTATTACAAAGTCGAGGAGAAGGAATATACTCCTGGACAGAGCACCTAGCACCAGCAAGAATGACAGAGGATGGAAGGGTCCTACCATCAAAGGTGATCTTCACAACGCGAAGGGGTTGACGGCGACGACCACGAGGGGGACGAGTAAACGAGTCAACCTGGAGGACAGAATGGCCTTGGGCATCAAGGATATGCCGAATATCATCGTGGCAATCCTGCAGATTCCGAACACCGGTTGCAACATGGGGTGGGAGGAGAATAGTGCCAACACTGGAATTCATCTGAACGTTCTTGGAGACCCGAACAGGGATCTCGCCAAGGCAAGATAAGGCAGCCAAGCGGGAAGCCGCATCCTGAGAAGGAGCAGCAACGACACGTGTACCGAGACGAGTGGGGTTGAAAGTAACACACGCATCCACGGAATCTACAAGATGCCGATGGAGGGAGAAATCGTCAGGAGGCGCAGAATCAAGAGGGAGGAGATCAAAGTATTTGGCCCATGAAGCAGGACCAAACAAGGCCTGATACGCATCAGCACGGGAAGGAATCGAGCGAGTGCGGTTGGGGCGCGAACGGCGGTGAGAACCCCTAGAGAGAGAGGGGTCAAAAGGCGCAGTAGTCACAACGAAAGACTTAGCCACACCAGGGGACGAAGTGGTCACCACCGGGGGCTGGAGGCTCGACCCAACCTCAGAGGAGGGAGGGGAGCTGGGGGAAGAAGTCAGGACGGTCAAAGGAGGAGCAAGGTCGGGGCCCAACGCAGCGGGAGCTACAGAGCCTGGTCTTCCAATACAGGCCGACTCGGGGGCTTGGTCGCCCACCCCACGAGCCTGAGAGGGTACAACGGAAACATTCAACGACATAGAGACGAAAAGTGACAAATTCATCCACGAATGTGCCCCCATACCCACCATGGAGCCACAATTAGAGGCAGGACACCCAACAGGAAGCTATCGCTGATCATGCCGGGGCCCCCTAGGGGTGCGTCGTGAGTATACGCCCCACAAACGCCACCTTAAGAACCGTCAGTCCGTCGAGATCGGGTTCAGCGACGAAAGGGGGATTGACAATAAAAGGTTCCCCTCACTCGAGACGTCGGGTACTACAGTTCTACGGGTGCAAGAGTATGCCTCCTCAAGCACCCGGGCGTCAAAATAGTAGAAGTCCAAAGAAAGAATCCAAAACAAGCAAAAGGTCGGCAGGAAACGACAAGCAGATAGGAGAAGAGGGGGGAGAAAAACGAAACATAAGGAAAAGGAAAAGCGATCCGGCACAATTGGAGAAGACAGCAGCAGGAATGCAAGGCCAGAAAAGGACAGAGGACTGCCCAACGGAGCATCACACTCCGGCAGCCGTCCACCAAGCCCCCTCACGACGCCAACGGGCCGGAAGGGGAGGGGGCTGCATTAGTGTAGTCTTGTGCACAACCTCAAAGGTCGACCTTTCCAGCGAGTGGTTTAATGACCTTACAGGAACCTACAGAAACCCGACATTTGTTCCAGTTTGCACCTACAATGCCCACAGAAGGCAACCCCAACACTCGTGTACATGAACCTCATCAAAAAAAGAAAACTCTTGAGAGGGGAGGGGGGGGGGGATCGAAATGCTTAAATTCAGGTTATTTCAATCCATCTGTAAACGGAGCAGGTGTGTGCATAAAAGTACTGCAGGTAAAGGGTAGAACAAGCCACCTTTGTCAAGACCAATAAAAATGTAAAAGTTAATAAAACTAATAACTTCATCAACATTTATTTTACAAAATAGCATGAGACAAAGTAGTTAAAAACTCCTATAATATTATACTGTAACTTCAACATTTATTTAAAAATGCAGGATTAAAAAACAAATAATTATTTAAAAATTTTATTAGACTAATACAGCAGCCTCACACTATATCCAAAACGTACAGCTGCAAATACAGCTTTGTATGGCAATACATTAAGAAAACAAAAAAAAACATGTAAGACTCATCTGTGCTGGTCTCTGCGCCATCGGCCACCATCGATACTAACTTATCAAGAGTTCCGGAGAGTCTCCAGAACCCAGTTAACGGTGCACAAGACAATAAGGTAGAAAACACACACAGAAACAGGGAAAGATTATGAAAACAGGTCCAAGTTTCTGAACTAAGTGAGAAGTAACTGAGGAGTATAAGTATTTTTGGGAGAGATTTCCTGAGTTTCATTCTATGACATAAAAGAAAGGAAGAATTACCAAGACGGACAAAAATGCAGAAACAGTGAACATTGCTGTATCTGGAAAATGTACATTTCTAAAAGCATTTGTATCTTAAGGTGTAACTTGCAAGATTACCAGGAATAGACCCTTCCCCTTTTCTCAAGTAAACACTAAAAGGTAAACATTATACAAGGTTGTCTGGACTTGGCCCAGGATATTGCAGACTTGAACCCCACACAGTTTGTTACCATTGTATCCAACACTCGTGATGCACGCACTGCTTTTCTATCGGTTAAATTTGCCAAGAAAATAGTTGTCATAATCTATTACATTTACTGTAGTATAGCAAAGTTTACTGCTCTGTAAAAAGTTGTTAATGTTACATTAATTAAGCTCCTGTACCCTCATAAGCATTAGAAGTTATCCAACAATTACATGAACCTAAAAGATGATTTTTAAACCTCTACAAGTGACGCCAAATGAGAGAGATTTCAGCGGTAATGACAAACCCAGACTAAATAGACAAGTATTTGAACATGACATTTTTTCCCCACTTCTGGTACTTTAGAGAGCCCATGGAAGGTGAGCAAGCTGTTAGGCCTTATGAGCCTTCACAAATCACACTTTCAAATTAAAATGAGCAGTCTCTTTTAGCTTTCACAGCATGAAGAGCCCCCTCCTTTCCTCAAAACCATTCTCTCAACAATTATGTTCATACATTGTCATCTTGCCTATCTAAATGGGCAAGGACAAGTGTACCAGCTTTAATGTTAGTAGCTATAAAAAGAATATGCTCATATTGGTTCAGAGTAGGAATAACTTTATCCTAGAAATGGGGTTGTGACTGCTAGGCATCTGCATACAAATGTGCTTACGTTTAAGCCTATTTCATGTACTATTTAATCAACAGCAAAAATTTACACATTGTTCAATAGTTGTAAAAAAAGGTTAGACAACTGTTAATTGACTCAAGCCAGTAAAAATCCTGAAAGTAAACTAAGCCAAACCATTCTTCATTAGATATACAGTAATCAGTACTGAATGCACATCAATTTAAAATAACAATTCTCAAGCCATTCAGATAAATAAAAGTGGAAATACCTTACTGCATCTTTCATTGGCAAAATTTTAGATAATTTCTACTGGTACTTTATGTAAAATATTGCACAACTCTATTACACTAACTCAAAACAAACTAGCGTCATGCTACTGGAAAAGAAAGACAACATATTCTCAAGGTATAAACTTAAAAGTCATATTTTTGAAACTAAGACAGCTTATGCTCCCTAATATTAAGGACAGCTAATATTGAAAGTGAGGTGGTATGCCAGAATTGTACTATAACACAGATGTGGGATTTAGCAAACGTTCAAGAATTGTTAATCAACCCCCCCCCCCTCCTTGCACTGCCTAGAAACACAGGAAAATTGCTCTCAATAGCCTCTTTTTCCAACTTTTACCCCATTATACTCTACAAAACTGTGTAAAAGGACATTGTTAACCTTCTGGTAAAGGTTTCATACTTAGTGTTGATGCATGGGTGGTTATAAGGGTAACAATTTAGGCATGGCATATCTGAGCATGTTATGCACCCCATCTCCTCAACCAAAACTCACATTGCTGTCTCCACAATTAACCTAGACCACCAGACACATAAGGTTCTAATGTTTTTCATGTTCCAAAATCTCTGAAATTATAAAGAAAGCATTAGAATAAGAATATAAACTAGTCTTTCATAAACTAGAATGGGTGTATTTGTACTATATTATTTCTGGCTTAATTCCTAAGGAATTTAATGATTTCCATCCTGTCTTTACTGATTTCCTATACACTTGTTAGGACCTTCTTGCCATGCAAGAAAGCATTCTATAACTAACTGCATATTAATGCATTTCAATCACACACAAAAACTTGGACAATAGGCTCCCCCCCCCCCATACTATTATACTAATCCTGCTCAACGTTTAAAGTGGACACTACCACTTCAAATACAATATAACCCCAGCAACAGTTTAAACAAACCACCGTATGACATTTAATTCACATTTTTTACCGAGACTAAGAGCCAAAACTTAAAATGCAATCTCCAAACATGATAGGGAAACCTGTCCTTTTTTAAGTTACATTTCTAATTATGAGTGCACGAGTAGGCATATTCTATTAGGCAAATTTAGTTTACAGTTCTGAACTTGGGTATAAGTGCTATTAAAAATGGTTGGAAATTCAAAGCTTTATTAAAAAGGCATTTCAACTTTGTTTTATTTATTGTAAAATACTTTGTTTAATCAAGAATGCTGACAAAGAAGACAGTTTTAAATTTCATTAAATTTTACAAGACAAACTATTCATTTAATTCTCCTGCTGCTCTTATGGTTACTGAAGGCTACTTAAAAAGATGGCTTGAAAATTGTAAGTCAGCACAAGCTGTTACCAGCTTTGGTAATATGATGCAGTCTACAACAAAAAATTATATAGTTTCCATGATGATTTTGCAGTTACAGAATAACTTTTATATTACAAAAGCAGCAGACTGACCTGAAGGGGGAAAAAAAAAAGTGTATTGTAAAATCTTTGGAATTTAGGTGCAAGCGTGATGGGAAGCACTATGCGCTAGAAGGCTATCCACAAGGCTTCATTATCCCATGAAGACCTAGTTAAAATATGCCTATAGCCCACAGTAGCTCACCAAGTCACAGAGAAGCTTGAGCACTGCAGTGCTAACATACAAACTAGATGTAAAATTGCAAGAGCTCTTACCTACTAAATTCTACATTACAAAGTTTGCCAGTTAGACCCTCATGCTCAAACCATTCTTAAAGCAAGTGAAGAAATGTTGAAGATTGGCCATTCCCCAACCACCATCAATAAACAAAATCTGTACCTTCTTTAAACAGTTCTGGAGGGCGTGGTCACAAGTGTGGCCGGGGAAGTACAGGTGATTATCCTCTCAACACCACCGCAGCTACAATCCGGGATCTCTGGGTTGAGTAGCATCCCACACCTCATGACCCCTACTTGCCTGCTTAATACAAGCTGACTAACAGTCAATATGTTGGGTGTGAGGTTGGGGCCCAACCTAGATCATCAGTGATGCCTAACACAGTACGACACAGAGTAGTAGTGTGAGAGAATTCACCAAGCCCCCCAAATTCAGGGGGCTGGGGACTAATAGGTCCAACAGCACCGTGACAGGCTGTGAATGAATCACCAAACCACGTCCGGTTGGGGGACTGACTCCCAACAGCCCCTGGTGCTGTGAATTCAGCCTACCTGGCGGCTGCTGGAAGACTTAACACATTCATATTGGGGGCTTCTAGGGCTACTGAGCAAATGGCCAGCCTGAGTAGTTCTCACCCAAGCCACACTCACTTCACTAGTATTTGCCACTACTCCCTATCTGACATGTACATACTATATAATAATTGACAAATTATACTGTATTATAACACACACACAACTAAGCTTCCTAACACATTAGAACAGCCAGTTGGCCAATCTGTAAAGAACTTACATAATATTTACTTTATATATATATATATATATATATCGAACACACAAATTCCAGCAATTTTACATTTAACACAAAAACTTCAATGAAACCCACAACACATTCATACATATAAACACACACACACTCCCTAAAAGGCAGATAAAGGTATCAGCGTAGCAATAGTGAGTGCGGTGGGTGAGAGTCACTCGTCGGCCCCAAAACTGAGAATGTGGCCTCACTTCCCAGATTCACCATCACCAACAAGCTAATCAAGAGCGGGCTGCGCCATGCGGAGACATAACAGGGCTCCAGAGAGGCTGCAAGCTGGGAAAACGGAAACTGGTCTCACCACTGGCGTGTGCGTTGGAATGTCTCAAGTGGTTAGTTAATCAAGAGGGAGCATGGCACAGCTAACCAACCTGAAGAATATTCTTAATACATTTTTATATTCTCATCTTAACGCTTAAAAAAAAAAAAAATAAAGAGCATGATACACGAGCCACCAGGAGCACTATATACAAAATAAGAAATGTATTGAGGCTTCTATAACAATAAATGTAATTCTGGTTATGAACCAATTTGAAAGACCTAGGTTTAACTAAGTTGAAATAAAAAAGTGCAAAAAAATTAAATTTATCTTGATGTTAGAAATCTAAAATAAAAATAACAAAATAAATTTTTAGTTACAATTTAAGTATTGAAGCTATCAAAGCAGGTGAACCGCAATTTCAATAATCCCTGGCAATTACACTTAAGACTACAATAAAAAAAAAAAGAGGATCAATACAAAAGTGCCAATAAGAGTAGGGTGGTTAACCTTGCCATGTCCTGGCCCTCTACAATTGTGGCCAGCCATTAACATACTTAAGGCGCTCCACACTTTTTATTTTTGTTTTTGTTTTTAACCCTTAAGATACATGACCTCTTACATGCACAAACCCAGTATGGGTTAAGAATCCATTCAGTTCCAGTGTTATTCTGAAATACGATAAGTAACAAACTTCCATGCACACTGAAGAGTGATGACTTGACAGTAATACTACAGCAAAGGTTTCGGCTTTACACAGTAACTCCCTCAGAATATCCTGGCAACAAATTTGAGAAAAGAAAATGGCCACAATTACATAAAAAAAAATAATAATAATAATGCCACAACTTTATGAGGAGTGTTAAATGATTAAAACAAGGAAATCCTGAGACAAGAAACCTGCTCTACCAAAACAATTACAGAAGTACAACCGTCATATTACTCGACGGATAAACCAAAAAGGTATAAATTCTCATCTCTCCCAGCCTCGCGTCCTCTCGTTTGGGCTCACCTGTTGCGAATTTCCACAATGTTCGAATGCTCCACTCCTTCCACCCTTTCAAGTAATAATACAAAAAATCCATTACTTTCATCCAAAGAAAATAATTTCTTATGTTGTATGCATTATAACAAAATATGAAGCTTGAAACAAACTAATACAAGATTGACAACTTAATTAGTATTTATTTCACAACATACAATAATAAACAGGTGATCATCATTTTTAACAAAGCTGATAGTGTAAGTCACTAGATTCCTGGTAGCAATAACGTGACTGATAAATACAAAAAAGTACTTACGGCTGCTAATGGGATCTCCCTTTCAACAATTTACAAATTCATTTGTACAACTTGCAAAAAAATTATATAAATGGACTAACCTGCTGTTAACATCTGTATAGGTAGGATAAAATTCCAACAGTGCTTTTGTGAAGAACTACCATTTCTAAACTAAACAGCTTCTTACCTTATAAACTAAACAGTTTCTTACCTTAAAGAGAAAAATTCACAAATACACAATTATCACTCAAAAAAGAATGATGAAACCTAAAAACACTATAATACAGGTGCTTAAACGCTCCAAGAATAGAACAGTCGAGCCTGCATCCTCCATCCCAGCCCAAGTTACTGCCAGAACCAAACTCCCCCAAGCAACATCTGCACTAATCGACTCATCTCCAGCAAATTAATCATAGTGATTACTAAGGCTTGGAATACAATAAGTCATTGAGGGGAAACACACAGATGTTGGACTTGAGAGAGCCACCTCTTGCCCACTTGAGCTGGATCAGAGTATAAATACATACAATCAAGTGTAGGTCCCAAGAAGCAAGTATACAAGCACCACTTGCTCAAACTTAATTCCACGTGGGCGGCACACAAACGACAGTCTCGTGGATAAACATTTCAACACTGATCAGAGCAATGATAAAAAAAAAAAAAATGAGACAAAGAAGTCAATAACAGATGATAACAGATGCTTGCTGCAAAATGATGCAATGTTAGCTTGTCCACACAGGACTAACCGAACTGTGATGGAAAACCAACAAGTGTTAGGGACCCACTACAATTTCAACATTGTTTTGTCAACATGTTTGTTAGCTTTTTGATATTAAGATTAAATTAAAAAACTCTACCACACAAAAACATCACTCATGGGATATAAATTCGTGTCCCTATCCTCTAATTCATTGGAATTATTCCTATCTCAACTTTACCTAGAAGTGGACATGGCTAAATCTTTTTGCATGAGTGGTGTTTGAGAATTCTTTCCTATAATGCAGATAATGGAGACAGCAGATTCATCTTGGATAGTCCCACGTGTGTGTTGGTTTTGCCCCACAGGTCAACTTAGTGACTGACCGACTGCGCTAGTGTGCTTAGCGAGCGAGCGAGCGAGGGAGGGTCGGTGAGGAGGCTGACTACCAGTCATGATGAAGGCATGCGTACGTTGCCTCACCAGCGCCGACCTGCCGCTGCCCATCCTGTTGCTTCCTACCTGCTGGCTACATACCGAGGCCTGGTGGTCACCTGAAGCGTGGAATCATATGAGGCCCTCCCATCATGGGGGCACCCATCATTGGTGGACCAGCTAACCCGGGGGCCATTTGCCCATGACCAGGCAGAGCTGAAATAGTTAACCAACACACTAAATTAATTAGTCTATCCTAAAAGATTATCCATCATCCCAAGGCAAACTAATTGGTTTAACATCACATTTTCTTATTACATAAAATACAGCTAGCATTCTAAGGAACATTACAGGAAAGTGAGCCCAAATAGGAAGGTGAGTTCTATCACAGCATTTAAATTAATTATAGACAATGAGTGCAAATCGTGCTTCAATCATATCTAAATCTAAGTTTCAATGTGCATATCAAAGTAAAAACTAACAATGTAAGAGCATCATTATACCACACATGGCCAGAACACCTCTTGACACCTGCAGCAGCCATTTACACCCTCAAAAATTATTATATACATTGGCAAGCTAACTAAGGATGGAGTAAGTTTCAGCCTTTAATTAATTACAATTTAACCCCCAAAAGTAAGTAATCCATGCAATCTAAAATATATAAATATATATATATGAATGTAAAGAGCAATAAGAATTTCTCTCTCTCTCTCTTTCTCCATATCCAAACAAAAATTCCGCTTTCAATATTTACATTAGAGAAGAATACGCATATCTGTGACTGCAGTCTGATGAGCATAACCAACGGAAGTCTACATAGTACTCATCTGAGCTGGAGTTTTCGTTTATCTTTCAGTATGTTTTGGCAAGAACTTTAAAAACGAAGTTATTTTTCATCTCAACTCATCCCAAGCTTGCATTTGACTAGGCAACCCAAACTGGCGCAAGACTTCCCCGTATAGTCACGGTACAGACCAAAACAAGTCCAATATATGAACAAATCCACAAGGGCCGTGACGAGGATTCGAACCTACGGCCGAGATCATCCCAGACACTGCCGTAATCGACTGAGATACGTCATGGAAAGAGAGTTGAAACCGAAGTTCTACTGAACTTACTGGATTTGTTCATTGATGCATCACGTTATTGTGATTTCTGTGTGTAACTCCAATATATTATAGTAGCAACCAAAGGAGTACAAAAACTGTTACTCAAAACAGTGAGAACGGAGCTACCAAAATGGAAGGTGGCTGCAAAATATAACGGGCCAGATTACCGAAGCAGTTACACAAGCACTTACGAACCTGCACATCTTTTCTCAATCTTTGGCGGCTTTGTTCACAATTATTAAACAGTTAATGAGCTCCGAAGCACCAGGAGGCTGTGTATAACAATAACAACACTTGATTGGCAAGTTTTAATGTTCGCAAACTGTTTATTAAATGTAACCAAAGTCATCAAATATTGAGGAAAGATGTACACGTTCGTAAGTACTTGCATAACCGCTTCGTGAATCTGGCCCAAGGCACGTGCGTGTGTTGTGTGGGAACAGATTAGGAAGGGAGGAATAGATTGCTACGAGATGGTAAGAGGGTGCAGCAGATCCAAAAGAGAACTGTACATGTGGGAAGTTGCCAAGAGGGTGAAGGGAGGGATGGAAAGAAGAGAAGTCCCCAAAAGTGAGACAGGATGTCACTAACAGCTGGAGGGAGAGTGAAGGGTGGGGGGTGGGTGATGACCAAGGATGGGGGGGGGGGGGGACAAAGTGCATGAGGGGAGGGGTAGGAAGGGGGGAGGTGTGTCCAAGAGCAGGAAGGGAGGGATAGGTGGGGTGAGGGGTAGGTGGGGGAGGTAGGTGTGACCATGAGGAGAGGGGGGTGGGGGGGAGGTGTGGCCAAGAGAGGGTGGGGGAGGTATGGCCAAGAGGAGAGGGGGTGGGGAGATGTGGCCAAGAACACTGGAGAGTAAGAGGGAAGGGGGACTATAACCAAAGACAGCAGGATGAGGAGGAGGAGTGTGGATGTGGAGCCATGGAGTATGAATGAAGAATAGGCAAGTCACCAGAAGAAATTGCTAAAACTATAAAAGCACAGAGAACTTTGAAAGGACATAAAGACTGGCTAAACACTGCACGATACGAGGACACGAAACTTCACTGCCACGTCGCTTGAGCCATCGAGGATCGAAAACTAATCCCGCAAGATGCAAAGGTGCAAACTGAACGGTCAGAGAGCGGCGAGGAGAGGCTTGCCAAATCAGAGGGTAACGCCCACAGGGGAGGAAGAAGAGAGCAGCCAAGAATAAGGAGCAGGAAAGGGAGGCAAAGAAAATGGGGAAGGAGGATGAGCAGAGGATGGCCAATAAAGCAAAAATGACTTTAGTATAGTACAAAGAGAGCAGGGGTGACCAAGGAGCAGGGATAACAGGCAGGGGGTGAGGAGTGTAGGAGGCATCAAAGGTGTGACATAGACAAGTGGGAAAAACAATGCCAAAGGAACGGAGGGGGGAGGAAGGGAGAGAAGCCGGGAACGAGACCAAGATGGGGAGCGAGAAACGGGGCCGAGATACAGGGTTGGAGGGGGGGGGGGCGCAGGAATTAGAAATGGGGCTAGGGGGACATGGGCAAGTGGGTGGGAACAAGGCTGAAAGGGGGAGAGGAAACAAGGCAAGGAAGGAAGGGGGGGGGGGGAGGAGGAGAAAACATGGCTGCTAGGTGAGTGGGGAGAAAAGAACAAGGTTTTTCTTGTTATTGTATAATAAAAAAAAAAGGCTACCCACCACTAACAATTTGACTTCTGTGAACAGGCTCTTTTTTCCCCATACACCTAAACACTTTCACAAGGTTAAACAAATCTCAAATTCACTACAAACATTTCACACCCTTATCTATAAACTTCAACTGCTACCTTTTTCTTACAAATTTTTGCTTTCCCAAAAAGGCCTGAACATCTACAATGCAATCTCCCCCCTCCCCCTGAAATGTTTCCTTCAAACTTCCACAAAGAATAACTTTGAGGTTTAACCTCAAGATATATCTTGAGATGATTTCGCGGCTTAGCGTACCCGTGGCCCGGTCCTCGACCAGGCCTCCTTTTTCTTACCCCCCCCCCCCCCCCACACCAGGAAGCAGCCTGTAGCAGCTGTCTAACTCCCAGGTACCTATTTACTGCTAGGTAACAGGAACAGAGCAGCAGAAAGAAACTCTGCCCATTTGTTTCCACCTCCACCGGGGATCGAACCCGGAACCTCAGGACTACAAATCCAAAGCGCTGTCATACCTCACCTGTCAGCCCCCGCCCAATTTCCATGTAAGGGGTGGCCAGGTTTATGTGAAGGTAAGGGGGGGGGGTGGCCAGGTTTATGTGAAGGTAAGGGGGGGTGGCCAGGTTTATGTGAAGGTAAGGGGGGGGGGTGGCCAGGTTTATGTGAAGGTAAGGGGGGGGGGTGGCCAGGTTTATGTGAAGGTAAGGGGGGGGGTGGCCAGGTTTATGTGAAGGTAAGGGGGGTGGCCAGGTTTATGTGAAGATAAGGGGGGGTGGCCAGGTTTATGTGAAGATAAGGGGGGGTGGCCAGGTTTAAGTAAAGATAAGGGGGGTGGCCAGGTTTATGTGAAGGTAAGGGGGGTGGCCAGGTTTATGTGAAGGTAAGGGGGGGTGGCCAGGTTTATGTGAAGGTAAGGGGGGGTGGCCAGGTTTATGTGAAGATAAGGGGGATGGCCAGGTTTATGTGAAGGTAAGGGGGGGTGGCCAGGTTTATGTGAAGGTAAGGGGGATGGCCAGGTTTATGTGAAGGTAAGGGGGGTGGCCAGGTTTATGTGAAGATAAGGGGGGGCCAGGTTTATGTGAAGGTAAGGGGGGTGGCCAGGTTTATGTGAAGGTAAGGGGGGGGCCAGGTTTATGTGAAGGTAAGGGGGGGTGGCCAGGTTTATGTGAAGGTAAGGGGGGTGGCCAGGTTTATGTGAAGGTAAGGGGGGGGGGCCAGGTTTATGTGAAGATAAGGGGGGTGGCCAGGTTTATGTGAAGGTAAGGGGGGGGCCAGGTTTATGTGAAGGTAAGGGGGGTGGCCAGGTTTATGTGGAGGTAAGGGGGGGGGCCAGGTTTATGTGAAGATAAGGGGGGGGCCAGGTTTATGTGAAGGTAAGGGAGGTGGCCAGGTTTATGTGGAGGTAAGGGGGGGGCCAGGTTTATGTGAAGATAAGGGGGGGGGGGTGGCCAGGTTTATGTGAAGGTAAGGGGGGTGGCCAGGTTTATGTGAAGGTAAGGGGGGGGGGGCCAGGTTTATGTGAAGGTAAGGGGGGGGGCCAGGTTTATGTGAAGGTAAGGGGTGGCGGCCAGGTTTATGTGAAGGTAAGGGGGGGGCCAGGTTTATGTGGAGGTAAGGGGGGGGCCAGGTTTATGTGGAGGTAAGGGGGGGGGGCCAGGTTTATGTGAAGATAAGGGGGGGGGCCAGGTTTATGTGAAGATAAGGGAGGGGCCAGGTTTATGTGAAGATAAGGGAGGGGCCAGGTTTATGTGAAGGTAAGGGAGATGGCCAGGTTTATGTGAAGATAAGAGGGGTGGCCAGGTTTATGTGAAGGTAAGGGGGGGTGGCCAGGTTTATGTGAAGATAAGGGGGGGGTGGCCAGGTTTATGTGAAGGTAAGGGGGGGTGGCCAGGTTTATGTGAAGGTAAGGGGGGTGGCCAGGTTTACGTGACGGAGGAAGGGGTAGGGGGCGAGGCTTAGATGGTGGTACAAATGGTATATTATGAACTGAAATTTTTAATATACAAAATACTTCATATTTATTATCCTATAAAATAATTATAATTGTATCCAAGATATTTCGTAGGTAAAACTGTCTTAACAGGCATAACCCCTTAGTCCAACCTCCTTGAAATTAGCATAATGCCGTCTCGACCCCTTTACCCCCCTGAAATAGAACTAAATACTGACCAAACTATGAAAATTACATTATTTTTAACCAATCAATTTTATTATTGTTAACACATTTCTTAATCTTAAACAAGGCATTAAAACGTTAATGCACTCTCAAGGCATTCAACCGAGAATTGTAACTATATAAATTATTTAAACGCATTAATCATACAAGTGTTTTATCCAAACATTTGTTAAAGACCAAAGAGGATTGTGTTGGATGAGCTGCCGACAAGGTCTCGGGGAACTGACATACTCACCGATGCTCAGGGGGATATTAAAGGATCAAGCACAATTCAAGATAAAGATTACTTACCTTGTGGTAGACCTAGGGGTGGTCTCATACCTCCTAATGGGAGGGGGGGCATGCCAGTGGGCATCGTAGCAACTGCAGGTGACATTATGGGCTGAGTCATTATTGGTTGCATGTTCGGCCGCATAATGGCTGGAAGAGATACCGGTATGGCCATGTGCCCAGTAGGCACCATAGCTGGTGACATGGTGGTTACCATAGTGGGACCTATGGTTGATACCATAGGGGGGGCCTCGACCACCACACCAGGGTGAGCGGGCCGCACCCCTGCATGATGGGACATCATCCCACTCATAGCCATTGCTGCAGCAGCAGCACTGACTTGGTTGTAACGCGCCATCTTCATTCGACGCTCCTCCTGGAAACAAACACAAACTGATGACTTATTCAGCTCTTACCGCTTAAGTGTGATTTTAGATTTCAAATGTTGATCTTGACAGCAGTTGTGAAGTGGCTGATCCTATTGTATATAAAATAATCCAGGTCTGGCAATGACACAGTAGAGGCGGGTTGCACCTGTGTGTCTAAACACATCGCCGGTGGGTAGAAATGGTCCAGGCAGGCAGGCACAAGTTGAGAGAGGCGTGAAGGTGCAGTACTCACGGGTGGAGACTCCACGCGCTGGGGGGGTGGAGCCGGGGCAGGAGCCCGGGCCCTTTGTGGGGAGGCTCGGGGAGCCAACTGGTACCGAGGCATACCTGCCCGCTTCTCTTCCTACGTGAGGGTGAGAGGGAGACACGTGAACACAGTACAGCCCCACCACAACCCATGCTGCCACCACGCTCCCATCACACTCCCACCACCAGCCAACACAACAAAACTCTTTTTCCCTTATCCCAGTTAGCTATTCCCTATCTAATCCACACACAAAAAGAATCAAGCTAGTGTTAAATTTTTCCACTCAAAACAAAATACAACCCGTGAACCAAAATGTAAAAATGAGCAAGCTCAATTTTACATGTATACTAATTTCCCATTTCGGACAGATTAAAACTTATTCCTTATTAAGTACTCAAATAAGTGTCACTACTGAGAATGTACTTTACATAAGTTTAACAATAAAAACTTACCTTTCTAAAACTGGCAGCCTTACCTTTGTCTCTGACGTGTCTTTTGCCTACTAAAGTATTGACGGAATTATGATCCCATGCTATTAAATAATGTATGCTAGTACAGTACTTTAAATGTGCAACAGTATTATACTGTATAACTAAAAATTTATATTCCCCAAAAATATTTGGAATTATTTAAATTTTCATACTATTCATATGCAAAATTAACTAGGTGCACAAACTTGAAAATTAAACTATTCAATTTGACTCTTTTCAGATTAATTATTTATGGTCAATCATTTTATACCTAGGTTTCTAGTTTATTGCTGGGTGGTTATCAATCAACGGAGTTAAAGTTTGGTGCCCGAGTGCACTATGCCCAGGACTTCAATGTTAAGGTTTTGACCATCTTGAAAAGACAGCTAATTTTATTTTTTTAATGCAACTGATAATCAAATTGCTTCAATTTTGAGTATTTTTTCCTAGGTTACACAATAAATAATTATCCTTCACCGTCATGTTCACAGAGAACTTTTATCCGTAAAACCTATACGGTATTACAGTGTTTGGTAATATTCCCAAGCCTCTTAACAGCATCACTATTGTATATCCATCCATCAAAGGCAAGACGACGACAAAACTGGAAACGCAAAGATTATACAAGTCCCCTTTCTTAACATCTAAAAAGCTTTGCATTACAGGTACTGTAAGTGGTATGACTGCTTTCACAGATGATCTAGTAGAAGACCACCACACAATGAGGCAAACATAAAACAGTTCTGGCCAAGTAGTAATGTGCTGGCAATGTGGTGCCAAAAACTCGAGCAGAAAAAATACCGTACAGTATATAAAAATTGTCTTTTTCTATGCATAAATAATCTTCAACTGTCTTAACTAGAAGAAAACAATAACTTTGACCATAAAGTAGCAGACATTGATTTACCCTGAAATAAATCAAGTTGTTTGCCAAGGGGGTGGGGGGATGCTAGCATGAATTGAGTCTTCTGAGCACTTACACTCTATAGAAACAAAAAACTACTCTGATTAAAATTGCATATAGAAATGCAGGACTAAATTAATTTCAGAACAATTTATTTTGCTGGTATTTACATAAACTGGGGACTGATAAGTTTTTGATATCTGATAATATCATTGGACTGATAAGTTTTTCATTTGAATTATATATATACAGTATATATATATATTTTCTTACATTTACCATAATACAGTGCCGAGTTAGTTTGTCCATCTTTTCCAGCACTGAGTAAGACATAGATAGAACCGTTTTATCCACTTTGAAAAATAATTAACGCAAAAAATTACCATTTGAGCTAGAAAAACCTCTCTAAACTGAAAGACAAATATAAACGGTAAAAAATCTACACCAAGACTCTCTTGTCACGGTCAAATTTGAGAAAATGCAGCTCGCCCACAAAAAGCCAAAGCTTATTTCTGTACAGTAATTTCATCGCAGAGAAATAAATTCACCGATGTGACTTCCTTAACGTAAATAACAACATGGGATCACACCTTTTGTTATTCAAGACACACTATACGTCTTGACAATAATAAATCTTGCTATTCTTCACATTACCTGACTACTGCTCACTGTACTTCCAGTCCTGGCTTCCTACTTCTGCAACTAGTCTAGCATTAAAAATAAATAAAAATAAATAAATAAATGAACAATATGTTTGTGTTGGCCGGGGTGTGTGGACAGTCTGCGAGCAGCTGAAAGCCCAAAATCACCTGTTAATCCCAAGGAGAGAGAGACAAAAGAGAGGGAAAGATTTGAACGAGTGGTGGAGACACCCTACTCTCTCCCTCTCTCTCTGAATTAAGCCAGGTTATTGAGGAAATTACAACACTTTCAATAAACTTAAATGTCCACATTCTACTACACATGAAGCAGAATTTTTACAAGTGAAAAATAATTTAACAATTCCAATTTATTCAACTTGAAAAAAAATAAATAAAAAGTTTAGAGCAACATGATACTAATACAGAAAATAAACATTATTACACATGTATGTATATATAAACCATGTATATATATTTATATATACATAAATGCAGTTGCCATTTGTATACACACTAAGGAGTAGTTGTATTTACCACAATAACTTGGACAATACTGATGCTTCACCATGCACCACGGACATGAACAATTCATGAGCCAAATGTGTTAAAACTGATAGGAGGAGGCCCCAAACACTACTTACAAGATAAAGTCAATAATCTAAAGCATTTCGGGTTAGACTAAGATCAACAGCTTGCCATAACTTGATCCTACCTGCCATACATCATGCAAAACCATACAAGACAAAAACTTCAGAATCTTTTTTTCAAACCTTACCGACAGCATTCATTCTCTCACTACAGCTCGTTAAACATTCTGGTAAACATTTCAAGAGTAAAAATTTGGCTTCCTCTCGAGATGATTTGATCGATTGATTTGGCTTCCTATGAGCTTCCTATGACTCATCAGCTAAATTTTGTGATAGACAAATGTCAAAGAAATTAAATTTAAATCAACCCTACAGAACTCCAACCACATTAAACATAAGCGGGGAAAATACATGCCAAATGAAGGGTAAACAAAATTCGACAGCCAATTTTCAACTTGTTTAAGCAAATTGGCTCCACGTTGTCAATACTGAGTAAATGCACTTCTAAAATATTAGGACAAGCCATATATTTTGGAATTATTTGTTTCTTCTAGTACAGCAAAACCCTTTGTTAATACATTAAAAATAAACATCTAGAAACATGCATATGAAACACAAGTCCATAATCTGTAACCTAGATGGGCCAAGAGGTCTGATTTAATTTGATGACCAAACCACACATCAGAAAATGGAAAAACAACAACGATTTGGTCCACCCTAGACCACTGTCATGTAGTGTGATAGAAGAGACGAAGGTACGAGCAAATTAATAAGGAAAGCGAGACGAGAGTTCCGAGGGGCAGGTAAGAAATAGATAAGAGTAAGGTGAAAGGTAGGAATAGGATAAAAGGTAAGAAAGGGTAGGGAGGGGAGGTAGGGGGGGGGGGGGGGGAGGGACCATTATGGCTAAAGTCCATAATGGTCCAGGACGAACCGAATCATCATTGTTTCTCCATTCTTTAATATGTGGTTTGGTCATCATATCTTCAGCCATGTTATTGTGACTCATTGTCTACATACTGATTTAATTTGCCTTTCTTAGCAGATTAACCTAGATAAGAGATTAATATAGAGAAAGATTCATAAAGACAACAGAATTCATTCACCCAATCTACAGTACAACTCGAAAATACCTCGGCACTGTCACACAAGAAAAAAAATCCTCCGCACCAGTGCCCTACCGATTTACACAACTGCACAAGAGGGCTTAATGGCAATTATTTAAAATACTTTACTGTAAAGCAAACACACACATGCATCACCAAACTCAATCTTACTCATAACCATCTTGTGCACTCTCTACACTCAATCCCCACTTCCTCACAGACTTGCACTTATTACCACCATCCATTCATCATGACCAAATCATATTGCATTTTTATCCTTCTTATAATTTACAATTATTTTGCACTCTACACTTGTCCATTGTTTATACTCCTTACACAACATATTCATCTTATTCTATTGTTCTAAATCTAAATCTAGTCATACTCTTGCAGTACCAGTATCTTCAGATGATACAAAGTAGAGGATAGGCACTCCCACATCCTCATACAGCCACATCTTGGAATTTCACACTTGCTGCACTCAATTTTTCATCCCTGATTTACTCCATTACTCTTGTACAAGTTTTATTACTCTCATGATTTAAAGACCAAAGACTTTAAAATTATGACTTTTTCTATTTCACATAGTTTTCATTCTCCTACACACTTATTCTGACCACACTCATCCATCAGTCTTCTCACACATCAACAAAGTTTTTGAACTCCTCTACATACATGTATAAATTCCCACCAGATAAACTGTATCAACATTAGATTTTATATAAAGAATCCCTAAATCTGCACAACTTGGCAGAATGTGAGGAGCTGAGAAAGGCCACGACAATGGGAGTGCACGGCAACTGCGTGAGAGGACATGGCAAGCGAGCGTAAACAATGTACAGGATGTGACCAGACACAAAGCTGGGTGGATACAGTGTACATGTAAGAGTGAATGTCTTTGCATTATATATATGACTGCCTGAGAGCAGTCTACAAAATCTATCACAATCTAAATTAAACTTTCAGTTAACATTTGCAGTCATCATCAACTGCTCGAGCCACTTCACTTCACAGAGCAACTTCTGTACTACTACTACTACTATCACTATCAGTTTGTGCAACTCTACACACTAATCTTGACCGCCTTTATCAAGCACACTGCAGATACACAAAACACAGGACTAAGGTTCATTTATCCAGAGGCTTTCTCCAGCCTCCATGATTAACTTGTTTCTTACAGTATATAACTACCAATGCTCTCACCTAATATCTTAACATTTTGTACTTTTTCCCCTTGAATCCTTGTGAGGTACAATCGCCCTTTCACAAACGTGTAATCTAAAAATCCTTCAGATATTTCGTTCACTTTCTCAACACTTATCTCCAGTTTCTTCTGTTCCTCATATAATCCTTAAACAGCTCAGCAAATTAACACTGTTGACCAACAATCCTATACACTGTGGTGCACATGGTATATTTTGCTCACGCTCGGAAAAAAAATCTTCACACACTATGAAATTCATAAAAATAGTAACATGGATAAGCAAGCACCACACTCTAGCAGACATCCACCACCCAAAGCTTCATAAAACCATATTTACAGTGTTCCTTGTAAATTATAATTCACTGCCAACCAATACATTCACTTCCACATCACAACCCACTTTTATCTCCGTTAATTAAACCTCAAAGAAAAACTAACAATTATATATATGGCATACAGTATGAAATTTGGCCTGAATTTATTTAACAGGATTTCACATCCAGCACAAAAGCAAACAAATCTACACAAAAATATATCATCTTCACCGTTAAGAAATGTTTCTGACCTCCTCCCCCTATACAGTATAAACAGCTGTGCTACATGCTCCAAGCTGAAAACATGTAACCCCCTTTTTTTGCAAATATCACCAGTTATATCTGACTTTTAATGGCTTAAAACTAACTTCTAAAGCATTTACTTCACAACCATCAAATATAATCCAAATCTCCAAATTAACCAAATAAGTTAAATCTCCACAAATGATAATTTTCATGGTCATATGATATGGCTAGTTATACTATCAACAAAAAATACTTCCACCTCAAGGTGAAATCTGATTTAAGTGTCACTGAGAAGTCGATCAATCAGTTAGGCATTTGGCACGTACCTATACATAATTTAACAACACTACTTGCAATTATACTGAAATAAAAACAAAGACCAAAATTATTTTCAGGAACTTTTGACAAGAAGTTAAACAAAATTTAAACAAAGCAGCTACTTCAAATCTTCTAACTGACCACTGCAAATATATTTTAAGAATATGACCATGACTATGATAACAAAATAATCCTTTTTTTTTTTTAATCCCACCCTCATATATCACCTGATATAAATGATAAACACACACAAACTAAACATTACCATAATTACCACTAAGAGGAAAAATGTTCAATATCTGAAACAATACTAATGAACAAATACACCCAACAAATACCTCACACAAGCCTGAATTCTTCAACACTGGGAATGTTGTGGCCTTTCTTCTGACGTGACCAGAGTGAACGCAAAACCTAAAGCCTTGGTTGCTTTTGAAAAATGGGAAGACAAATGTGGCATAAAACCCCCCCTGGGCATGGAGAAATCAGCTATTTAATACCTTTTGTAAGAGGCAAATATCCAGCAAAGCATATATTATACCAAGATCAAACAGCACTATATACAACTCTGCCCCATTGCTGGAGGTAGAGCCTTTACTGTTTAGTTGGTAGACGAGTGCATTCCCGACATGACCACAACGGCATTACCACTGGTGACAAACAATGCCAATACTCATTCTCACTCAAGTGCTACAGATGAATTGAGGCATTAGTGAGTATATATCTCCAACTGATTATAACGTGCACTAGCAGCAGCATGGAACAGATCAGGTAATAAAGACACTGCCTTTATCTAGCCAGTAAAATTTGCAACCTGGATTATGACACGTCTGATAATACTAATCTTTATTACCCGATTTACTGGAGTTAGTACATAGCAACACACACACTATTCCCCTAAGAAGTCAAAATACTCTACTGTAGCTTAAATTAGCTAATTAGAGATTGTAAGCATCACCGTGAGAAAAGATGTCGATATGATCTTTCCCTCCCCCCACCCACATACCAGAGAGATGTCCTCCTCTGGGTGTATAATACGGGAGTTGGCAGACACCGTAGTTATTAGTGCAGGTTTCTTGGGCTCCATCTTGTCTTGGGATCCACTGTTAATACCTGAAGACTGGTTGTTGGGAACAGACTGACCGTTAGCTTGACTATATGCTGGAAATGCCGGTTTAACTGGGCCAATTTGACTGCTGGTGGTTGTGTTATGCTGTCGGGGAAAAATAATACAAATTAATATAACTTGTAAGTCAATGCCTATCGAGGTAATGACATGAAAATTGCCCAAATCAAGAATTGAAATAACTTCTTTAATAAAATTCCATTTTGGTTTAATGTTAAGCAAAACTTTACATTTTCATAGTGTGATCTCCCATCAGCAATTGTGTATTAGTTATTCCAAACTTTCCGTGATGCCTTGTCCCCTCTGTGGGGATGGCAAGAGAGATCATTAACATAACCAAGAATGAACACCTGAAACATCAAATAATTCTGCATGCTGATATTGCAATCATACAAGTCAGTCACCATTTACTTCCATTAAAAAAAAAAAAAAACGAAAAAAATAAAAAGTGCTTATTGAGCACTTGGAATAAGTCCATCCCAAGTGCAAAAGTTGGAAGAGACAAAAACCAACAGGATAAAATAAGACAACTGAAAAACGGTTTATGGGCATGGACGAGGGTGAAGGTGGCGGTGAAAAGCAGCAGACCCCTTTACTCGCCAGTGTAGCGAGAGCAGACCCCCCTCCCCAAATAATAACAATAGGGATGCGCACACACACACACGCGCGCGCGCACACACGCGCGCGCGCGCGCGCGCACGCGCGCGCACGCACGCACGCACACACGCACACACGCACACGCACACACACACGCGCGCGCGCACACACACACACACACACACACACACACACACACACACACACACACACACACACACACACACACACACACACACACACACACACACACACACACACACACACACACACACACACACACACACACACACACACACACACACACACACACACACACACACACACACACACACACACACACACACACACACACACACACACACACACACACACACACACACACACACACACACACACACACACACACACACACACACACACACACACACACACACACACACACACACACACACACACACACACACACACACACACACACACACACACACACACACACACACACACACACACACACACACACACACACACACACACACACACACACACACACACACACACACACACACACACACACACACACACACACACACACACACACACACACACACACACACACACACACACACACACACACACACACACACACACACACACACACACACACACACACACACACACACACACACACACACACACACACACACACACACACACACACACACACACACACACACACACACACACACACACACACACACACACACACACACACACACACACACACACACACACACACACACACACACACACACACACACACACACACACACACACACACACACACACACACACACACACACACACACACACACACACACACACACACACACACACACACACACACACACACACACACACACACACACACACACACACACACACACACACACACACACACACACACACACACACACACACACACACACACACACACACACACACACACACACACACACACACACACACACACACACACACACACACACACACACACACACACACACACACACACACACACACACACACACACACACACACACACACACACACACACACACACACACACACACACACACACACACACACACACCACCCAATACTTGCTAAAACACTAGGCCAGTACGTTATAGAGCTTCCTGTATGCATCTTGGACTATAGACTATACGAGTAAACGCCAACAAGACAACTGCCTTAAAACTATCCCTTTATCTGGTACCTTCACAAGCATTATGTCGTCTCCAAAATTGATTGATTTATGTATCTCCAAAACTGACCTCTTTATCACCTTGGTGATACTAATTCATAGTTAAGCCTTTTTGAAGTCCAAGTTCATGCTGGTTAATGTAAGTATAACAATGGAGGAACAGCAATGTATTTAGCAGGTGATTATGACACTTGGAATAAATCAGCAGTTAAATAATACCAGAGCTTCGAAGTCTACATTCAAAGCAAACCATTTAAACTATGCAAAGGTATTGCAAAATTGTAATGTGTAAATTGTAAAAAAAAAAAATAAAAAAAAATAATGAACCATACTATGTATAGTAATTAGTAGAACTGACCATTCAACAATTTAAAATTCCCAGTTGTAGCACCCAAAATTAGGGAGAAAACAAAATTGGGACACCTTACGCTAATGAACTGGGAAGCAATGGAACTTCAGAAGAAAAAGTCCAACTCCGAAGCCACCCATTTGATAACAAGCAGGCCTCTATAATCAACCTTAACATTACCCATTTCAAAGCAACACATACAAATTTATTTCCCTATTTTATTCGGATTCCTACGTATTCATAATTTTATTGCAAAATTGGATACACACACTATTATTTTGTATTTGATTTTGTTTGTAACATCTGAATCTTATCACAAATTTGATGGACTGTGCTTCCAACCTCGCAACAGCCTTTCTGAAAAACGATATAAAATCTAGCAAAACTCTGGTCACTATTTCCTAGTATTCTCAGGATTGTGAACTATTTGTCCTGATGGAGCCGGTCGGCCGAGCGGACAGCACACTGGACTTGTGGTCCTGGGTTCGATCCCAGGCGCCGGCGAGAAACAATGGGTCGAGTTTCTTTCACCCTATGCCCCTGTTACCTAGCAGTAAAATAGGTACCTGGGTGTTACTCAGCTGTCACAGGCTGCTTCCTGGGGGTGGAGGCCTAGTCGAGGACCGGGCCGCGAGGACACTAAAGCCCCGAAATCACCTCAAGATAACTCAAGATAATGACAATGTCCACATCACAAACACACTGGCATTTCTTGCATTTAAAGCTTCTTTAAATTGAATGACAATCAGCAAGGTAATGAGCCAAGCACAATAGAAAGGGTTACAATAATATATGCAAGTGGATAATATTCCAAATGAACTAGGAATGTACATAGTTCAAATTCTTGAACACTTGCACAAGAGATGCACAGGACGTGGCCGAATAAGCCGTGGGTTTAAGGTCCATGTTTAACAAGATTGATAATGGGAAAGAAATGCTTAATAATGAAATCACAAAGAAATGAAAAGTGGAAAGCGTCATGCAAGCATTGCTAAACGAAGAAAAAGCTAAAAACATAAAATGCAAAATGCCTGCAACCGGACAGTACCCAGTACTGTATACACATGTCCGGAATAAATAAACGGCATCTCTGACACTTGTACACTCTTGCAGCCTAGTCATGTTTTTGCATGTGCTGTATTGAAGAACATAATTACAACTGTATAAAGTGACATGTGCAACAGGATGCTAAAGAGAACTTAAAATCACATGTTCGAGGATGTCACAGGCATGTGCACCCCCCTCCCCACCCTCCATACACACACACACACACAAATGAAAAGCCCTCCAAGCCAAAATCTAGGGAGCTACCTCAATTCATTCACAACTTCAGGAGCATGAATTACAGCATTAGAACAAAGTCTGAAGTTCATACATTGTGTTCCCTTTTCAAGACAACACAATACAATTGCTTAATTCAGACCTTATACATGAGCTTTTCATGATGAAAACTGGTATGAACATATAAAACTATACTTTTATATAGCTATAAACTAAATATAAATCTAAAATTAGTTATTTTATATAACCTATAAAACAAGAGACTAATTTGTATTAATAAAAAAAAATATTACACCAGATACTCTCAAAATAGTAATTAGTGTAACAATTAGTGTAAGCAATATAAAATGCTGTGTTCACACCTCTTTCTACTGACATAATTTATATTTACTTTTACAATCTACATTGTGCACAACACTTACATTGAGTATGTATATCTAAACTGCAGAATTTAGATTTGCAGATTAACAGTCTTATCTCGATAATTCCTCAATAAAATAGTTTCTAAATAGGGTTAATTACTTTCATACCCATTACTTTCCTCAGAAATTGGGTATACTATTTTCATTACCACAATCCCCAGCTTGGTATTTCCGAGATTCGTGAATGTACACATTTCTAGCAAGAAAAAAAAAGGGGGGCCTGTGTGAACTGAAGTTTTTCTAATGCTGTTGTTCTTGCTCATTATGGTGACCCAGCTTGCACAGGTCACTATCTGGCAAGTTCCATAATTCACATCCACACGAGCCCGAGGCACAATTAAATAACGGTACACCAGGCGTTTAAATTCTCTAAACATTCATTGAGAGTTTTTAAGTCCCATGTGCCGTAGGGACAGATGACAAGTGAACTCTTTAGTTTGATAGATGACCTAGATCATTTCTAGAGTATTTACCATGAACGTTCTAACACAATATTCATATCAAGATAATGCGAGTCCTGTGTGTGTTAAAGCATATTTAATAGGATTGAAAGTTAGGTTTTCAACATCTCTCAATTCTATCATTTACAGCATAGCATCTTTGGGAGGTGCAAGCAAAGCTAGAGCAGCAGTATAGCAGAAAACATCTGCCTTAAACTGCCAGGTGACAGCAGCCTAATCTCTTGTCCCTCAACTCTTTCAGCAGAGCATCAAGACAGACAGCAAGTGATTAACGACCACAACTACTTTTGTGACACCATTATCCAGGAAAATATATGCATTGAACATGACTCCATTTCACTGCAACTTTACTGAACTGGATTTATTATTTACTTAAATTATATAAATAAATAAAATATAGTAGCTATAGGACAGATGTTTCCATATTTTGATACTCTAAAGAGCTTGGTACAGTATGTTCAATTGTCAAATGCTTTGGATGCATTGAAAAACAGAGAGAGGAGAGGAGAGAGAGAGAAACAGAACTGCATTGTGAGTTGTAACACTGAGAAGTTTCCGTTACCAATAAGCTGCACAGTGTTGTTGCGTAGCCAGTCTTGAATGCAAACTGAAAATCAGAGGGTCTTTGTTCATAAGAGAAAATTAGTATGTACAGTATTTGTATACTTTTTAACAGGGTGTTTAGGGACATGACTCCACAGTTATCAGACGCTTAGCAGTTCTTGGGACTGGGAACCAGTGCCATGGGAAAGACAGACATTGACAAATGCAGTATATATCATTCTGGTGTCGAATGTCTACACACACTATTCTGGTACTCCATGTTTATGGTTAGAAAATACATGTTAAAGGGGTTATTGTAAATGCAACATGTTAGTTTTAAACTAGTTTCTCAACCATTGCACAAGATAATATTAGTGTGTGTAACACTTGAGGAAGCTGAAGCACAGAGCTTACGGATGACTGCCATAACGTCAATATCTCCTAGTACAGAATTACTCTTTGAAAGGCAAAATAATAATTGTTGGAGTCAGAGGTACAGTATCGTCTTACGTTTGACACACATTGTGCCCCCTTCACAAAGAAAAATAAAGCAGATAAAACCCTAATTTCGGGAGAGGTTGCTATGGGGAACTTTGAAAGTTCTTTAATGAATTTGATTGGAAAGACTTGCTGTTAGGCAAGGAAATAAATGAGATGCATGTCAAATTTTGTTTAATATATGATGAAGGCACAAAAAAAATTACACTAACACATATGCAGAATTAGAAAACAGGATTTGGTCAACAGAAATGGCAAGAGCGCCAGAGATCAAAAGACACAAAAATGGAATCGATATAGGAAGAGGCCAAACCCTCAAACATACCAGCAATACAAAAGAAACAATTACACAGTAGCGAAAGGCAGAAAAATTGAGAATGGGATAGCGGACAAATGTAAAACAGAACCAGGCCTATTCTATACATTCATTAAACACAAACTGCAGATAAAGGATATAAATTTAGAGGTTGAAAATGGGAAACAATGGAAAATGAAGAGAAAATGTGTGAAACATTAAACAAACAGTTCCAAAGTGTTTGTGCAAAATGAAATTTTCAGAGAACCAGACAATAAGAACTACAGAGCACATTGGGGTCTCAAGATGAAATGCAAAAAGTGCTCAAGGAGTCAAGTAGAAACAAAGCAGTTGGCCCAGACACGGTTTCACCTTGGTGTCTAAGAGAATGTGCACCCGAGTTCAACATTCCATTCCAATTGATTTTTTCAGGCATCTGTGTGTACAGGAGCCCTGGCAGATATATGGAAAACTAACAGTTCCAATCTACAAAAGTGGCAGCAGGGAAGACCCCCTTAATTATAGACCTGTATCATTGACAAGTAATCAAAATACTGAAATATAATTAAAACCAAATGGGTAGAAACACCTAGAGAAATATGATGTAATGACAGACGGTATGGTTTTCGATCTGAAAGATACTGTGTAACAAATTTACTTTGTTTCTATGACAAGGGTCACAGATTTTACAGGAGAAAGATGGCTGGGTTGACTGTAATTATCTGGACCTAAAAAAAGGCTTTCGACAGTTTCACATAAGCAGCTGTCCTGAAAACTGGAACATACTGGAAGAGACAGGGAGGCTTCTAACACAGATGAAAAATTTTGACAGAAAAATTAGGGCAGTAATCAAGAGCCAATGTATTGGCCTGGGGAAATGTCTCTAGTGGAGTACCACAGGGTATTGAGCAGTGACCTTGTACTACCCTGAACTACTGAACTGAACTACTGGCCCTGAACTACCCTCTACCACAGGGTTCAGTTCTTGTACTGGTATTGTTCTGTCTGCATAAACGACCAACCAGAAAGAATACAGAATTACAAGATCTTGTTCGCTAAAGATGCTAAGATACTAGGTAAGATAAACTTATAGACAATTGTCGTGCCTTTCAAGAAGACCTGGACAAAATAAGTATAAAGCATCACTTGGCAAATGGAATTTAATGTGAATTAATGCCAAGTTATAGTACGTGGAATAGAAGAGAACACACACAACCTACAAATTATTTGAAATAGCTTTAAACAATCTAATAAAGAGATCTAGGGGCAGTTCTGATAGAAAACTATCACCGGAGGACCACAAAGAGCATTGTGTGAGCCTTTGCTACACTTTCTAATTTCAGATTTGCTTTTAAAAATATGGATGTGAAATACTAAACAAATTAATCATGACCTTTGAGACCAAACCTGGAATATGCAGCAGTTGTATGGTGCCCATATCTTACACATATTGACAAACTGAAAAGGTGCAAAGACATTCAACTAAATGGTTCCTAGAACAAAGACAAGAGCTATGAGGTGAGATTAGAGGCACTAAATATGCCAAAACAAGATAGAAGAAAAATAAGCTATACAATGTACTGATCACAATGTACAAAATAGAATGGGAATCGACAAAATTAATAGGGAAGAATCCTGAGACCTGGAACTTCATGAATAAGAGGTCACAGATTTAAACTAAACAAAGCTGCCCAAGAAATATAAAATTCACGTTCGCAAACAGTCGTAGACGGTTGGAACAAGTTAGGCGAGACGGTGGTGGAGGCCCAAATCGTAGGTAGTTTCATAGCGTTATATGAGTGCTGAGAAGATGGGACACCACGAGCGCAGCTCTCATCCTGTAACTCCACTTGGGTGATTACATACATACTCACCAAAAATAATAAACCATTTCTGGAAATGCATCTGGCTATTTTGTATTTACCAGTATACCTCTCAAATTCCTGAACTCTTATAATACTATATGTATGGTGCCCTAGTGCTATGCCTGAACTAGGCCAAACAGTCATACCTGATGCACAAGTGAGCTATCCATAGATTGTGCAAGACACAAGGTTCTATATTCTCTTAAACTCAAACCAGTTAAATATGCCTTCTCTTGGTATTCAGCTTGCATGGTATAGACTGGTCCCAACCCAGACACACGTCAAAAATCAAAAGCATTAGGTTATTCATATTTGCCACTGGCCTCCTCCCAGGATAGATGGACCTTGAAAGCATCACAAGTAACATCAACTTGTCAATGAAGAATATTAAAAGGTGGCTTCACAATAGAGGTGCTCAAGTGGTGGTCAAAACTATCACTGCCTTATATCTTCTAATTAGTTCAAGATGGACATCAAGGCGAGTTCTAGCTCTCCTTTAATCTTATTAAGGAAAGCTACAGTTTATAAAAATACAGCTTCTATTCCCAGGATTACACAAATTTCCAGCTGTCATCAATGTGTTTAATAGGAATTTTTATTAAATGTAAAATCAGTGACATCTCCCACCAAGATGTCACTGATTTTTCCAAAGTCCAGCGACTTTGGTGTTCACCAAAGATGTCATTGTGGATGTGCTATCCTGAATATTGAAAACTTCTCCATATACAGTACCTTGACAAGAATGCCACTTCTGGTGAAGAAGGCACATATATAAAGGATCAGATATTGCACAATGTAGATTAAATCGACTTTACGTGTTAAGCGATAAAACTATCATATAATCTGGCCCTCAACATTTTGGTGCTAGCAGCATAAATATCTACAACCTTACAAAAATTATTAAAGAATTTCTCAATGTTCCTGCAGGACCAAAATACTGCACATATTGAGAAAAACTTATTAAAATAAGAGCAGCCATGACTTAAAATTATACTCCCATGATGTGAAGTATACACCTAAAGACCATTTTTTTTTTTTTTTAAACTACCTAACTCTCCTACAATACAATAAACCTATCATTTAAAACTCTCTCTCATTCTCCTTTTAACACCTAATACAAATGCCCCCATTACCAAACCTTGCCGAAACTTCAAGACTGATGGGAGGGGGAAGGGGGGGGGGGTCTAAGCTTCATTTACCAGACATGCTTCTGAACTTGCTAACCCCCCCCCCCCCCCCCCCCCCCCCCCGCCCCCAAAAGGGGGTCCAGATAATGAAGGGTTTCACTGCACCATTTTTGTGTCATAAGCACTATTAGATTCCAAGATCCATCCCAATACAGTACCACTTTCCCCCCCCCAAAAAAAATCCATTATACTATAGTTTAATAACTTCACAATGTTCCCAAGACATCTTCATTTTTTTTACAATTTAAAGGAGACAAATAAAGGGTAAAAAACAGCAAATGAGGAATAGAAGCCTTATCAAATACTATACTAAGGGAATCTATAATTAAATACTGTAGTTAAATATTCACATCAGGAATTTCAGCAAATCCACATTTGATTAAAGGGCTTGCTGGGTTATATGAATGATGATGATGGAGGATACACGCACACAATTCAAGTTCGGTTTGGAATGATGATGACTACTACTACATGGGTTAGGGAAAACTTTCTAAAGAAAAACTTACTAAAGAAAAAGAAGCAAGTTTTGTGATATTATTGATCATTTCAAACAAGTTCCTCTCCATATGCACCACAGACCATACATACCTGTGCCGCAGATGGGAAGAGTGGTTTGTTAGGTGGTTGAGACGTGCTGGGAGGGTTGGCGACAGGAGGGCCACCAGGTGGAGGCATGGGGCCTAAATGCCCCATAGGTCCACCCATCATGCCTGGTCCACCCATATAAGGAGGCATATGCCCCATTGGCCCCATGTGTCCCATCATTGGCATCATGGGTCCATTTGGACCCATCATGGGACCCATGGGTCCAGGTGGTCCCTGAGAAGGCACGGATGGGGGCGGTGGATTCGACTGGCCGGGGAGACTAGATTGCGAGTCGTCGTCGTCTTCTTCATCTTGCCGCCGACCTCCGGGACCCATTCTCCCCGCACGTTGTCTTTCGTGCTCCTTTAGATCCTCCTCCGGTATACCCTCCATTCCATATATTTCTATTTCTATATTGTTTCGATTTGGAAGGGCATTCGGAACTTTGTCTATTGTTTCCTTGTGTACCTACACAATAAAAAGAATGTATTAAAAATTGCACATGACAATTGTTGTTGCTTAGAAAATGTTGTAGAAAAACTGTTTTGGATAAATCTCCCAAGAAAAATATCACAATAAAGTTTACTGACTTTACTGAAGCAGTAAATGCAGAGCACTCCAACAAGAACTAGCCACATAGAAATATCCTCCAGAGGAAAGGCTTCCAGACCAAGGCCTACAAAAATTTGGATTTTATAAGCTTACTGGGGGTCATTCCAGGTTACCTAAATCAATCTCCAACATTTCCCTTTCCCCACTGTCACAGAGGAGATTTGAAAAGATTCTTGCAATGACAGGAAGTAAGTGTCAGAAGTGCCTGCATCTGGTTCTGTCCATGGGAAGAGTGCTGGGGCCAGATTCACGAAGCAGTTACGCAAATACTTACAAACGTGCACATCTTTCCTCAATCTTTGACAGCTCTGGTTACATTTATTAAACAGTTTACAAGCATGAAAACTTCCCAATCAACTGTTGTCATTGTTATACAGTCGCCTGGTGCTATGGAGCTCATTAACTGTTTAATAATTGTAAACAAAGCCGCCAAAAATTGAGAAATGATGTACAGGTTCGTTGGTGCTTGCATAACTGCTTCGTGACTCTGGCTCCCTGGTCACTGTAAGGCAGATATGGACTATGTTGTGCTGCTAATAGCTGCTGCCTTAGTGTGACAGAAAAGTTTAATGAAATCACTGTCAGGTCTTGTTAAAATGGGGCGGGGCCGGGGCATGGTGACACGTGGGTCGGGGCCGGGGCATGGTGGCACGTGGGGCGGGGCCAGGGCATGGTGGCACACGGGGGTGAGACCGGGGCATGATATGGCAACAAATGGGGTGGGACCGGGGCATGGTGACAAATGGGAACCAATAACCTGAATGAGCCAGGGAGATGCACGATGATGTACTCACCTAATCGTGCTTGCGGGGTTTGAGCTTCGGCTCTTTAGTCCCGCCTCTGAACTATCAATCAAATGACGAGCAAGAAAACTAAGGATGTATCTTTAGTCTGAGGGTAGTGAAATAGGCAGAATGCACTGGGTACAGGTCAGCTCCACACAAGATATCAAAAAATATGTAAATATGATACATATACAAGAAAATCTGTAGGGTTCGGTAGGCATTCCCCCAAATAATGATAATGAAGGGGCCAAGGAACTGGATCCTATTCTCTGTAAACTAAACTACAGCAGGCAAGTACTTACCTGCATACAATGGATGGATAAACCTGGACCTGTGTATAATTTCTTGTGACATATATGACATTTGAAGTGTTTGGCTTTCTGATGCTGTATTAAAATTTTTTCATCGTCAAATTCCCGGTTGCAGTACCTGGAAAAGTTTACACGCACATTAGCACAAAATATTAGGCAATTTATAGTATTAATTACAACTGGCCTTTACCTACTGTACTGTGCATGAATTAACAACCTTAGGCAGTTTTCAAATTAGGCTATTGTACTGTACTAGTATTTAATTATCCCACTAAATTTTATATAAAAAAATTGAATGAATTGGCTTAAAAACAAAATTTAGACCATATTCCACTGCTGAAGGAGTTCAAATTTAGGACAACTGGCTGTTACATAAAAGGTACCAAGGCTAATGTTCCTACTGTGCTGCTGACCGGAGTTGCATAATGGATCTCTCAACCTCACATTCAATGAAAGCAAATGTGCTTCATGGCACTTGCTCTTAATTTACTAAACTTGCTTTATCCAGATCTTATACTAAAACTACTATGAAGACTTGCCAGTAAAACATTCCTTAAAGCCTCTAGGTTATATTATACAGGTATAATGTACTCAATGGTATGGGGACACAAGGTATACAAAGCTACACAAGGTATGGGGTCCCCGTGTCAACTTTGCTAATGCTATCTGAAACTTGAAGGTTGAAACAAATATATTATTACCAAATGAATCAAGTCATTTTGGCACCTCACTGAGAGTACAGAAAGAGGAGTCATGACCAGGTTGTGGGGACGACCGCCGGAGTCCTGATGATCTCCAGGTCAAACCCACTCATGTGTTGAGATTTTTAATTCTTTTACAAACAGGGTGGTAGACGGTTGGAACAAGTTAGGTGAGAAGGTGGAAGGCCAAAACCGTCAGTAGTTTCAAAGCGTTTTATGACAGTGCTGGGTAGGTGGGACACCACAAGCGTAGCTCTCATCCTGTAACCACACTTGGGTGCCAGTATCGCTGTGTGGCTGCCAACTATGGGACTATATAATGCTGACCTTGGCAAGCTATATTGTATTTTTCAGATTTACCTTAGGGGCCCAGCCTCTCAATCACTGATGTTACCTGGTTCATACCTACACCAGAATTCACAAACAAACTTCTATTGTAACAGTTACTACCTATATTGCTAACAGCATTAGCTCATCAGGTATTCGCATACAAGTGGTCACTATCTTTTGCTAGAAATATCAACACAATTCAAAGAAAACATAACATTGATAAGTATAACAGTGCAGTAAGTCTCAACTTATCTGTCTAGAGGGCAGAGTTTGATACTCGTTATTAAGGAATTGCTGACAACTTACAGAGACAAGTTGTTTAGAACTTAAATCCTCTTGAAGTCAATCCTGTGTTACATGAGCTGCATGTGCAAAGTGATGTGGTTCCACTCTAACCCATTAATCTACAGATGTAGAACTCCTAAAGTATCTTAATTATATAGTATGTACAATGTCTCTAAATATGACACATTTTGAGCTATACGAGCGACTCAAACCGAGGTTGTAATTTGATGCCGTCACAATTATAAGCATAAAAATTCCTGTCCTGTGTACTTCTGAATAAAACTAATCAATATTTGCATGTTAAATATTTGTTGTGAATGTCCAAGCATAATACTATTGACACTACAGACATACCTTGGCCATTTGATCATTCCACGTGGTGGCGTGATGACCCCAGTACTAATTTTCAATAATGTTTCTAAAGATCCATTATTTATTCCACAAGTAAAAAAAAACTTCCATCCCCCCCCCCCCTGTGTACCAGTTCTATAGTCATAAGTACTACAATAAAAATACTATTGACCAAACATAAGTTAGAATATATCATGTACATAATGGTCCAGAAGAGTTCACCGTGGACAAAAATAAAACACTTTTGGAGAAATGTGATCATGGACCGATAGGCTAATACTAATTTAATATTCTAACTGCCTAATACAACGTACCTCGAGACGAGTTTCAACTGAATTCTTCCAGACCTGTCCACTCTTCACTAGCAAGATCTACAAAATCAAACCTAAAAATTCAAGCCACACATTCAAGTCATCCGGATCAAACCAAAACATAAAAAAATAATTAACCAGAAAGAGATCGCGGCGAAGAATACCAAATAGCGAATGAGTTGAGCGAGCGAGAGGCTCCAAGGCCGTGAGGAGGATATCAAGGGAATAAAAATAGCCTAGCAGCCGTGTGCGGCTTCCATATACCCTGCCGTCGCCCACAACCCCCTTATAATACCTCTCCTGCAGCTACTCCTACAACCTGTGCATCTCCCACGCCGGGCATCACAACCAGCCGGGGGCCACAACACACAGATATACAACAGTTATGACCCAAATACTTTTGGGGCGGCTCGGTGCATCGATCGGCAGAGGGGGTGGACGATGGAGACCCAGTACCAGCGGCTAGATCCCTATTTTACCCGTCTAGAGGAGGGCCCAGGGGCCCTGCGGGCCCTTCAGGCCCACCTAGGGGCCAGCACCACCACTTACCAACACCAGGGTTTAGTCTGCTTCTTCTTCTTGCGGCCCATTTTTGCGTGAGAGTCGAGCGGGGAGACGGGGAGTGTGAAAACAATATGGCAGGGTGCGTCGTACTGGACCCCCGGGAGCACGCATGCGTCTCCCCGCCCCGCTAGGTGGCTCCTCATGCACACCCGCCACATTCAACCCTCAACCCACACCCCACATACCCTACACACCCTACAAAATGATCTGCTACCAGAAATTTTAGCCAAATATCCCCAGTTTGCTAACTGTAGGTAGGTAGGTTTGCTAACTGAGTGATTGTAACCTATCCACCGCTGCCCACTAGATGGGGGCCGGTGTGCAGGACAAACATATCAATTTTGACACTAGCTCTCCACATATGTCAGTTGCTTAATTTAGAACCTGTACTTGAGGTCGATCTCGAACCCATTGTTGCTGTGACGACTTATATTGAATTTTGTAACTAGCTCATCAAGATTGTAGCTTGCTTAGCTAAATGAATTGTGGGGTTCAGTCCCTGAGCCCATTATGTGGCTCTGTAACCCTTTCCACTACCGCCCACAAGATGGGTATGGGGTGCATAATAAATGAACTAAACTAAACCTACACATACCCACGCCCACACCCTCTTCACCATCCCACCCCATCACGCCCGCATCTCCACCCTATATACATACTAGTCAGGGTTGGCCCAAGCATCATGGTTTAAGAAATATTCAGCATTTTAAGTGCCTCCTCCACTCACCCTGAGATTTTCATGAAGTAATAATATGATAATATAATATTTTATTCACAAGAAGGTACAATGAGTTGGTGAGATTACATAAGACTGGTATTTTTTGCATTCTTGCAACCCACTAACATGCATAGCATTTCGGGCAGGTCCCTAATCTAACATATTAGGTAAGATGACAAAGTGCATTGTAGCAAGGTTTTATATTGACAATATAAATTGACAGAGGTGATTACACTGGTAAAGATTAAGTACTTAATTAGTCTTAAGTACTAATATTGAGGAAGTGGATAGTACAAGATACAGTGTGAGTTTGAAGCACTTATGGTGGGAAATTATGAGGGTGAAATTAGGTAATTTTTGGTTTTATTTCTGAACAGGGTTGGCCAATTTTTGTATTCATCAGGGAGTGAGTTCCAAAGACTGTGGCCCTTTTATTTGCATGGAGTGTTTGCACAGATTTAGTCTGACTCTGGGGACATCAAAGATATATGTATTTCTGTTGTGGTGCTCATGGGTTCTACTACACCTCTCAAGGAAAAGTTTCAGATCAAGATTAGCATTTAGGAACAAGGTTTTGTACATGTAGATAGCACATGAGAATGTGTGGAGTGAGTGTATGTTTAGCATGTTAAGGGACTTAAACAGAGGGGCTGTGTGTTGTCTGAAGAAGAGTTTGTTCTCTTTTCTAATAGCAGATTTTTGTCTGAAGAAGTCTGAAGAAAATCATGGGTTGAGAAAACCGTAGTTTTCATGGGGATGGAGGAGGGGAGTGGGTGGAGGGCGAAGATGTTGGAAGAGAAAGATGGATAGAGGAAAGAGAGATGAGAGAGGAATGGGAGAGAAGGGAGGTAGGGAGGAGAGAGACTGGGTGCAGTGGGTACCACATATAGTTATTAGATATAGAGAAGAGAAGATATATGCTCAACTTACACGAGTTCTGTAGCAAACTATAGTCTACGTCCTCGGCTCACAACCGAGGGGGACCCGGGTTAGTTTTTTTATTGTTGCAACCAGAAGCAGGAATAGACGACTTATAACTCCTATTAGCACGCTTAATTACAGCATCCCCTTACCATAGCTCATGGTACTCTTTACCTGCTGGTATTCCCTGGAACACAACCCGCCCATTGGTTAGCAACCAGGTACCCAATTACTGATGAGTGAAGAGAGGCGAGCAATTAAGGTCTGGAGTCTATAGTCCATTCTCCCTGGCCTCTGAGGTTTACATGCAGAGAGCACAACAAATCTTGATCAGATCTCGGCTGCTCAGCAGATATTTTTATATTATCCATCACAACTAATCTGCGCACCTTATAATTGCAATGACATGTAGTAACACACTTCTTTCATTGCAACTTAAGACAACACACAGCCCCTCTGTTAAATTAGATTAGGTTAGGTTTCGGTCTCTGCCTGAAACGCTATATGCGTGTTAGTGGCTTTGCAAAGAATGCAAAAATGCCAATATTTTGTAATCTCACAAACCCATTGTACCTTATTGTAAATAAGTCAATAATACTAATAATAAGGTTAGGTTTGATTAAGTTATGTTCTTTGTAAGAGGGCAGGTTAATGCTCGAATAGTTGAAATAAGGAACGTCGAAAACTGTTTAAGTATCCCCTAAAATTTAACAATAAAAGAAAACCAAAGCCTTAAGGCATATTAAAGAAAACGAGCTTGACGTGGACATTTTCTATTTTAATCCATCGATTTATAATGCAATTATAACGATTATATGCTCTGTTTAAGACAAAGATTCACTTAATAGTTTACAATTAGACTCTAATTGGAACTGTAATTTGTTCCGAGACCATCACAAATATATAAATAACAATGCAGGTGGTGTGAGAGAAAAATAGGTTAGAGACTGTCTAATTACTTTACCCTGAGACCCGACATCATTATACAGTATCTATTGCCTTAAACTCGCACTATATCTTGTGCTACTGTACCCACTCCCCCAATGTGCCTAAGTCATACAAATTCACCTTTGTAATCACTGCTATCATCTTATATCATAGTTATTGAACGCATATTTTACTACATTATACCTAAAAATAATCTTCAAATTATACTACATTGTACCTCTTGATAATCCTCCTATATATATGTACGTTTGCCTAAATGTTTATATTTATGTTTTAATGTACTACTCATCCACCATATATGTACTTTAACAACCAATTATATCTTCCCGTATAAGAATAGAATCAATCAATCAATACGACACACAGCCCCGCTCCTGTGCCAGGTAAGTCCACTACGGGCTCACCATAGCCCGTGCTACTTGGAACTTTTGTTCTGAGTAGCTGAATCTAAAACAATAACAATAATCAATACAAGTTGGCCCAGTGTGTGTGTGTGTGTCTCCATAGCTTACAGTTGCTGTTCGACTCCAGTTGCCCGCATCCTGAAGTGCCTCTTTAATGGTGCCTCAGATGTGCTATAGTTACAGATGTGCTATATAGGAGTGACAGAGTATATAGCTTCTTGTTGTTTTAGCTTCAGCTGAACAAAAAGTTCCAAGCAGCACGGGCTATGGTGAACCCGTAAGAGTATATGTCAAGCTTGAAATTCACCTTCAATCTCATTGCATAAGCAGCAGGTTATTAATATGGTGTGACACTCTCCATATATGCATATGACAGTGCCATAGACCACGAAGGAAGAATTGAAACAGGAATTTCTTAATTACTTTCGTATTTAATAATACATCTTCAGAAGGATGTATTATTAAATACGAAAGTACTTAAGGACATTCCTGTTTCAATTCTTCCTTCGTGGTCTCACACTGTCACATTTTTCATCCCGTGTTAATGTTCGTGCATAGTTAATTGTATGCATATTCTGATGTAAACACTTTGTTTACATCCACGCTACTTCCGAACTCAATATATCTTTTGATTCATTGATTTTTAGACCAAATGCCATGATTATATATATATATATTGTGTACTGTGGGTACACAAGTATTCGCCAGCGCTTTGACCTAGGTTCGTATCCTATCTGGGAAGGATTGACCCGGCGCCAATCCCTAACTGTTCACCCAGCAGTGAATAGGTTGTTAAGCGATTTGGCGGGTAGTATTCCGCGGAAAAAAATAGGATTAAGAACCTGCTCGAAACGCTATGCAAGGTAGTGGTTTTACAAGAATTTAAGAACTCTTTTTTATATATATATAAATAAAACAATAAATAAAAAAATCCGTTGACGAATCGTCTTGTGTGCGATGAGACTTGTATTTGGCAGAATTACAATCTTAACTTAAATAATTCGTTTGTTAGACAATATATGATATTCAGATCTATAAATTGCTTTAGAAAGGCCTATAATGCATATAAATATTAATTTTACACACTCCTGGCGCTATATACGCTAGGAATTTCAATATGGCGTTCAAATAATTTTAGGCAGAGGGTCTCTGGGTCGGTGGGAGGCTAACGGTTCATTGACTGCGACCCCCGTCAGTCGTCAGGCAGCAGCGGCGGCGTCAGCATCGTCGTTCCCCCTCTAGGTAAGGCTGATAATTTTATTTTTTTTGGTTAATATATGTGAACAGTTGGGAGGTACGCATGAATATATATAGTATACCTCCACCAACAAATGCTTAATGCATTATACATTTGTTCGTTATTATAATATTGAGTTTTTGTAATGTTTCCGTGTTTTTTTTTTCATCTGGGTTCTGCAATATTCAAATGTTTGTATTCCACTAATGCTAAATAGTCTATCCTCTCTCAGGTATTGTGGAAGATTTTTGAGGATTATGATTTGCCAACATTATATGGGTAGGATATTATGTAGAATACACTTCCCTATAGTGTTAAACCACCCCGTCGTTAGGCTAGGCTCGTTAACGCGGCGGTCGACACCCCCCCACCCCTCGCCACCTCCCAAGATGCATTTATTACATGCATTTATTATCATCATGAAAGTACATGACTTTCATGTACTGTGTTAAGTAAAGTAAATGTGTGATAAAAAGTTTTTATCTTGTATAAATTAATTTTATATTTTATGTTTAATTAGGCGTATAGTAGGTTCGGTATTTAGGTTCTGTTGGCAATTATTTTCACTTGAAGTATGTGGAGGGTGAAGCATTTACAGTTGCCTGTCCTCAGGCCAGGCTTGCCTATGGTTAGCTTTTTTACTGCCGCTCCCACTTGTTGTACAACTGTCAGTGACTGGTGGACTCTGACTCCAAGATAATGTTGATGATTTGGTAGGTGTGTTGTGTATTGTTATGCCTCACGTGATGGATTCTAACTCCAAGGTCCTTGTCTTCATCTATCTGTTGAAAGGTAGTGCTGTCAATTTAGTAATTGTGACGTGGATTGTTATGCCCCACTTGCAAGGGCTTCCATTTATCGACATTAAAAAGTCATCTGACCATTTGTGGAGTTCATGTAGATTTCTTTGTAAGGTTTCAATATAGCTTTCACTTCCCACTTTACTATAGATTGTAGTGTCATCTGCAAATTTTATGTGATTTGTAATATTCTCATCGATGTCGTTGATGTATATGACAAAAAGGGTTGGCATTAAATTGGACCCGTTGGCGCCCAACTTAGCACATTAGTAGGGGATTGGATGAGATATTTGCTCGGTAGGCTTGCGATTACACAGCTGGTTGGACTTCTAGTTGTTCTTGGTCGGGCTCCGGTTCGTGCATGGTTTTACACCAATATGGTTGATTGTGTACTCGTGCTCCAGGTTTGTTTGCTAGGCCTCCATGGTTGTATGTTTGCTAGAAATCTGGGTTTATTTTTTCGTACAGAGCTCAATTTTTGTTTGCTATGGCTCCATAGTTAGTTTCTAGGGCAAGTGGAGGGTTTTAGGTAGGGCTAAGGAAGTGTTTGTTTGGTAGAGCTAGGAATGGAGTTTGGTTGGTTGGGCTCCGGGGCTGTTTGTTTAGCTTGGTGGGGGTGGGATGAGATGTATAATTGCTAGGCTTGCGGTTACACAACTGGTCGGGGTCCGTTTACACAACTGGTCGGGTTCTGGTAACACAACTGGTCGGGCTCCGGTTAATAACTGGTCGGGCTCCGGTTACTTAATTAACTGGCGGGCTCCGGTTACTTAACTGGTCGGGCTCCGGGGGTGTCACTTGGGCCTCGGGTTGTGCATGATCAGGCTTCGGTTTGTGCATAGTTGTGCTCCAGGGGTTGTGTGCTAGTGCCTCATGTGTCTTTGCTAGATAATCATGGTTGTTTCTTTACTATGACTAAGTCCATGTTTATTTCCTAGGGCTTCATTGTTGTATTTTTACAGAAGTTCCAGGTTTCTTTATTTGTATAGGGCTCAATTGTTTGTTTACTTTGGCTCCAAAGTTAATTGTTAAGGCAAGACAGGGGAAGGGGGGGTTTAGGTAGGGCTAAGGAAGGGTTTGTTTGGTAGAGCTAGGGAGGGAGTTTGGTTGGGCTTTGGGGCTGTTTGTTTGGCTTTGTGTGGGTTGGATGAGATGTTTGCTTGCTAGGCTTGCAGTAACACAACTAGTTGGGGTCCGGTTACACAACTGGTCGGGCTTCGGTTACACAGCTGGTCGGACTCTGGGGGTGTCATCACTTTGGCTTCGGGTTGTGCATGGTCGGGCTTCGGTTCGTGCTTGGTTGTGATCCAGAGGTTGTTTGTTTGGTCCGTTCATGATAGGCTTGCGGTTACACAACTGGTCGAGGTCCGGTTACACAACTGGTCGGGTTCTGGTAACACAACTGGTCGGGCTCCGGTTAATAACTGGTCGGGCTCCGGTTACTTAATTAACTGGCGGGCTCCGGTTACTTAACTGGTCGGGCTCCGGGGGTGTCACTTGGGCCTCGGGTTGTGCATGATCAGGCTTCGGTTCATGCATAGTTGTGCTCCAGGGGTTGTGTGCTAGTGCCTCATGTGTCTTTGCTAGATAATCATGGTTGTTTCTTTACTATGATTAAGTGCATGTTTATTTCCTAAGGCTTCATTGTTGCATTTTTTGCAGGAGTTCCAGGTCTCTTTTTTTTGTATAGGGCTCAAATGTTTACTTTGGCTCCAAAGTTAATTGTTAAGGCAAGACAGGGGGGGAGGGGGTTGTTAGGTAGGGCTAAGGAAGTGTTTGTTTGGTAGAGCTAGGGAGTGAGTTTGGTTGGGCTTTGGGGCTGTTTGTTTAGCTTTGTGTGTGTTGGATGAGATGTTTGCTTGCTAGGCTTGCAGTAACACAACTAGTTGGGGTCCGGTTACACAACTGGTCGGGCTCTGGGGGTGTCATCACTTGGGCTTCGGGTTGTGCATGGTCGGGCTTCGGTTCGTACTTGGTTGTGATCCAGAGGTTGTTTGTTTGGTCCGTTCATGATAGGCTTGCGGTTACACAACTGGTCGAGGTCCGGTTACACAACTGGTCGGGCTCTTGTTACACAACTGGTCGGGCTCCGGTTAATAACTGGTCGGGCTCCGGTTACTTAATTAACTGGCGGGCTCCGGTTACTTAACTGGTCGGGCTCCGGGGGTGTCACTTGGGCCTCGGGTTGTGCATGATCAGGCTTCGGTTCATGCATAGTTGTGCTCCAGGGGTTGTGTGCTAGTGCCTCATGTGTCTTTGCTAGATAATCATGGTTGTTTCTTTACTATGACTAAGTGCATGTTTATTTCCTAGGGCTTCATTGTTGTATTTTTGCAAGAGTTCCAGGTTTCTTTTTCTGTACAGGGCTCAATTGTTTACTTTGGCTCCAAAGTTAATTGTTAAGGCAAGACAGGGGGGGAGGGGGGAGGGTTAGGTAGGGCTATGGAAGTGTTTGTTTGGTAGAGCTAGGGAGTGAGTTTGGTTGGGCTTTGAGGCTGTTTGTTTGGCTTTGTGTGGGTTGGATGAGATGTTTGCTTGCTAGGCTTGCAGTAACCCAACTGGTTGGGGTCCGGTTACATAACTGGTCGGGTTCCGGGGGTGTCACTCTGGCTTCAGGTTGTGCTTCGGTTCGTGCATAGTTGTGCTTCAGATGTTGTTTCTTTAATGTTTGTTTTGAATTGTTTCTTTGGTTCATTCATGCTAGGCTTGTGGTTTCACAACTGGTCGAGTTCCGGTTTCACAACTGGTGGGGTTTCGGTTACACACTGGTCGGGTTCTGGTTACACAACTAGTCGGGCTCCGGCTACATAACTGGTCGGGTTCCGGGGGTGTCACTCTGGCTTCAGGTTGTGCATGGTTGGGCTTCGGTTCGTGCATAGTTGTGCTTCAGATGTTGTTTGTTTAATGTTTGTTTGGTTCATGCTAGGCTTGCGGTTACACAACTGGTCGAGGTCCGGTTACACAACTGGTCGGGGTCCGTTTACACAACTGGTCGGGTTCTGGTAACACAACTGGTCGGGCTCCGGTTAATAACTGGTCGGGCTCCGGTTACTTAATTAACTGGCGGGCTCCGGTTACTTAACTGGTCGGGCTCCGGGGGTGTCACTTGGGCCTCGGGTTGTGCATGATCAGGCTTCGGTTCATGCATAGTTGTGCTCCAGGGGTTGTGTGCTAGTGCCTCATGTGTCTTTGCTAGATAATCATGGTTGTTTCTTTACTATGATTAAGTGCATGTTTATTTCCTAAGGCTTCATTGTTGCATTTTTTGCAGGAGTTCCAGGTCTCTTTTTTTTGTATAGGGCTCAAATGTTTACTTTGGCTCCAAAGTTAGTTGTTAAGGCAAGACAGGGGGGGAGGGGGTTGTTAGGTAGGGCTAAGGAAGTGTTTGTTTGGTAGAGCTAGGGAGTGAGTTTGGTTGGGCTTTGGGGCTGTTTGTTTGGCTTTGTGTGTGTTGGATGAGATGTTTGCTTGCTAGGCTTGCAGTAACACAACTAGTTGGGGTCCGGTTACACAACTGGTCGGGCTCCGGTTAATAACTGGTCGGGCTCCGGTTACTTAATTAACTGGCGGGCTCCGGTTACTTAACTGGTCGGGCTCCGGGGGTGTCACTTGGGCCTCGGGTTGTGCATGATCAGGCTTCGGTTCATGCATAGTTGTGCTCCAGGGGTTGTGTGCTAGTGCCTCATGTGTCTTTGCTAGATAATCATGGTTGTTTCTTTACTATGACTAAGTGCATGTTTATTTCCTAGGGCTTCATTGTTGTATTTTTGCAAGAGTTCCAGGTTTCTTTTTCTGTACAGGGCTCAATTGTTTACTTTGGCTCCAAAGTTAATTGTTAAGGCAAGACAGGGGGGGAGGGGGGAGGGTTAGGTAGGGCTATGGAAGTGTTTGTTTGGTAGAGCTAGGGAGTGAGTTTGGTTGGGCTTTGAGGCTGTTTGTTTGGCTTTGTGTGGGTTGGATGAGATGTTTGCTTGCTAGGCTTGCAGTAACCCAACTGGTTGGGGTCCGGTTACATAACTGGTCGGGTTCCGGGGGTGTCACTCTGGCTTCAGGTTGTGCTTCGGTTCGTGCATAGTTGTGCTTCAGATGTTGTTTCTTTAATGTTTGTTTTGAATTGTTTCTTTGGTTCATTCATGCTAGGCTTGTGGTTTCACAACTGGTCGAGTTCCGGTTTCACAACTGGTGGGGTTTCGGTTACACACTGGTCGGGTTCTGGTTACACAACTAGTCGGGCTCCGGCTACATAACTGGTCGGGTTCCGGGGGTGTCACTCTGGCTTCAGGTTGTGCATGGTTGGGCTTCGGTTCGTGCATAGTTGTGCTTCAGATGTTGTTTGTTTAATGTTTGTTTGGTTCATGCTAGGCTTGCGGTTACACAACTGGTCGAGGTCCGGTTACACAACTGGTCGGGGTCCGTTTACACAACTGGTCGGGTTCTGGTAACACAACTGGTCGGGCTCCGGTTAATAACTGGTCGGGCTCCGGTTACTTAATTAACTGGCGGGCTCCGGTTACTTAACTGGTCGGGCTCCGGGGGTGTCACTTGGGCCTCGGGTTGTGCATGATCAGGCTTCGGTTCATGCATAGTTGTGCTCCAGGGGTTGTGTGCTAGTGCCTCATGTGTCTTTGCTAGATAATCATGGTTGTTTCTTTACTATGATTAAGTGCATGTTTATTTCCTAAGGCTTCATTGTTGCATTTTTTGCAGGAGTTCCAGGTCTCTTTTTTTTGTATAGGGCTCAAATGTTTACTTTGGCTCCAAAGTTAGTTGTTAAGGCAAGACAGGGGGGGAGGGGGTTGTTAGGTAGGGCTAAGGAAGTGTTTGTTTGGTAGAGCTAGGGAGTGAGTTTGGTTGGGCTTTGGGGCTGTTTGTTTGGCTTTGTGTGTGTTGGATGAGATGTTTGCTTGCTAGGCTTGCAGTAACACAACTAGTTGGGGTCCGGTTACACAACTGGTCGGGCTCCGGTTAATAACTGGTCGGGCTCCGGTTACTTAATTAACTGGCGGGCTCCGGTTACTTAACTGGTCGGGCTCCGGGGGTGTCACTTGGGCCTCGGGTTGTGCATGATCAGGCTTCGGTTCATGCATAGTTGTGCTCCAGGGGTTGTGTGCTAGTGCCTCATGTGTCTTTGCTAGATAATCATGGTTGTTTCTTTACTATGACTAAGTGCATGTTTATTTCCTAGGGCTTCATTGTTGTATTTTTGCAAGAGTTCCAGGTTTCTTTTTTTGTATAGGGCTCAATTGTTTGTTTACGTTGGCTCCAAATTTAGTTGTTAAGGCAAGACGGGGGGGGGGGGGTTGTTAGGTAGGGCTAAGGAAGGATTTGTTTGGTAGAGCTAGGAAGGGAGTTTGGTTGGGCTCTGGGGCTGGTTATTTGGCTTGGTGTGGATTGGATGAGATGATTGCTTGCTAGGCTTGCTGTTACACAACTGGTTGGAGTTCGGTTACACAACTGGTGGGGTTTCGATTGCATAACTGGTCGGGCTCTGGTTACACAACTGGTCAGGCAGGCTCCGTGGGTGTCACTTGGGGTTCGGGTTGTGCATAGTCGGGCTTCGGTTCGTGTATGTTTGTGCTCTGGATGGTGTTTGTTCGGTTCGATCATTCTAGTCTTGCGGTTACACAACTGGTCGGGCTTCTGGGTGGACAATAAACTTCCACTCGCTGGTTGAATAAGGGATGCTTAATGAACTATCCACCTCTGGCGGCAAAAAATCTGTAAAGTGTGCAACTACGGTCTAGTTGCAAACATGCAATAATCCAATGGATTATTGCAGTTGTATTGTTTGCACCATCTTGAGTCTATTCGTTCTGTAATAAGACAAAGCCCTCGTTGATAGATAATAATAATAAGTACAACAATATAAGCAGTGCGCTAAGCACATCAACCCACATGTAATATCTATATACAGTAATAATAATAATAATGTTTATTCAGGTAAAAGTAAATACATTCAAAAAGTTACAAGCAGAATGTTGGACTTCTAGATAGAGATAGTACATACAATACTTAAAGCCACTAGTATGCATAGCGTTTCGGGCATGGTGAGGTGGGAAAAAACCACTTAGACTAGAACTTAATTAATTGAGCTTAGAGTATAAATTGCATTGAAAGAAAAAAAATAAAAGGAGAAAAAGGGAGGAACATGGCAAAAAAACAGCAAAAATAAAATTTGGTCAACAAACAGCATTTGTATAGACAAATACTACAAACTAATACTAATAGACAAATACTAATTAATAGACTAATAATACTAATAGACAAATACTAATTAATAGACTAATAACACTAATAGACAAATACTAAGACCATTTGTTAATAGTAGACATGTAGTAGTGCTAATAGTAATAGTGCTAGCCATATGCTGTATTGTGCCTGCTAAGTTTTGTTAAACTACCATTCAAGCTGTCATTGCAATCATTCTGAGCTACCTATGGGCTTTAATATACCTACAATTTTTCTCTCCTTTTATTTTTTTTCATGCTATGTAACTGTTATCAATACAATACAATACAATACAATTTTATTTAGGTAAGGTACATACATACAATAAATATTTACAAGGATTGTTTAACTTATAGGTATAGCTAGTACATACAATGCCTAAAGCCACTATTACGCAAAGCGTTTCGGGCATTTTTATCAATTTTGCAAGTATTTACCTACTTATAATTTTCTTAGATTAAGGTCCTGCCCGAAACGTTGTGCGTACTACTGGTTTTACAAGAATGTAATTACTATGCTATGTACGTATCCTCACAATCCCAATGTACCTTCTTGTATATATATATATAAATAAATAAATAACATGCGGTAAGGGGTAATTATTTAAGGGTAAGGTAGGTTACATGGAGTTAATTAGGTAGTACTTAGTTGTCATCTTAAACTAATATATGTGTTTTATATTTGCAGTTTTGATCGAAGATCTTCTTGATAATCTACAACTGTGAAGACGTGGAAGGACCCTACACCCTCCATGAGATAAGGACTGTTCCTGAACAAATAGCCTGGATGTGTCACAACGGAAAGGTTGATGATATTCTTGAGAGATATAAGAATTTTGCACCAAGATTGTAATATTTTGTTGAATTATCTGCAGGTGTCTTGCATATTGTCTATACAGTATACCTAGGTCATAAAAGTATTTGTGTGTACGTCTGATACCATACTACTTATGAAGGAGGAAATGTATATGTTTATCTCTCAGAATGTTTGGTAATATGTTTATTTGTGATGTGTGTCTATGTATGTATTAACACGTTGTACTGAATGGGGTGAGAATAGCTTGAGCTACCTCATCCCTTTGTGTGTATTTTACCTCAATAAACTTATTTCAATTTCAATTTCAATTTCAATACATCCTCCACATGCTTCGTACAGTAAATATTGGTAACTTATCCTATTTGTAAAATATAAATATAAATATATATAAATATAAATATATATTGTGTATGTGCAGAAATAATATTAATAAAACAATTAACATCGTGTAGTGTACTCTATATATCAAAATATATTACTTTGAAACCCGTATCAATTAGTTAGTTTAGTTAATTTATTATGCACCCCATACCCAACTTGTGGGCGGTAGTGGAAAGGGTTACAGAGGCACATAATGGGCTCAGGGACTGAACCCCACAATTCATTCAGCTAAACAAGTTACAATCTTGATGAGCTAGTTACAAAATTCAATACCGTATCAGTAAACAGACAATTGGGTGTGTCTTATTATAAATTCGCTACTTTCAGACCGTCAGCCCGCTACTCTCAGCAATTTGGACCTGGTAACGCTGTAGTGTGGACCCGAGGAGCAGCAGCTTCCAAGATGCAGGTCACTGTGTTCATGACTGCCCTCGCTGGGACTATCCACAAGGTAATGGTTAGAGTCCTGCATGACACATTGCTTAGTGCTACGTGTATTGCTTTGATATATATACACAACTGATGAAAGCTCTGGCTACTCTGAGGTCCTCTGCGGATTGGGTTTCACTTCGTCGCCTCACTATTAGACTCAAGCTTGATAGCAGGTTATTGAAATGTTTGCTAAAATGGTGATATTCTTGGGGGCTTTTCCATGATTATTTACCTGGTTGATGGTGATTAATATTCCGTTGAAACTACAGCTCTTTAGTGCTCTCAACTCACGAGGTTGTTGGGCATAGGTACAGATACAAGTCACATCCCACACAAGACCATTCCCAAATGGATTTTGAAACCAACCCAACCTAGCTCAGTCCAACCCAACCTAACCTAACCCAGCCCAGGGCCTGACAGTTGATTGAACAGCGTTCGGGATTCGTAGTCCTGAGGGTCTGGGTTTGATCCCTGGTGGAGGTAGAGACAAATGGGAAGAGTTCCTTTCACCCTAGTGCCCCTGCTCACCTAGCAGTAAATAGGTACCTGGAAGTTAGACAGTTGCTTTGAGCTGCTTCCTAGGGATGTGTAACAAAAAGGCCTGGTTGAGGACCGGGCCGGGTTGAGCCGACCGGGGACACTAAGACCCGAAATCATCTATTATACTTATTTTTTTCTTGTTCAAGATCAAGGTTAATCTCAAGATAACCTCAAGAAGATAGCCCAACCCAACCCAGCCTAACCTTGCTCAACCCAACCCAACGTAACCTAGCTCCAACCACCCCACCCTAACCTAACTCATCTTAGTCCACTACATCCTAAGCTAAGATAATACAGCCTAGCATAACATTATATACACATTTGTAACAAGCAGAAAATGAGCTTCATCGAATCATCGTGTCTGAAACGACCCTACCCCACAGGTACAAGTCACATCATACAGAAAATACACTGTTCACTAATGGATTATAAGACCTATCTAACCGAACTGAATTCAACTCAATCCAGTGTAACCCAACCTAAGCAAAAACAATCTAGCCTAATGACATATATGGTTTAGACAACTAGAAAATGAGCTTTGTCAAAATGCCAGTGCACGATTTGACTGCACCCTGTTAGGCACAGAGTGGATTGTATTGGAAAGCTACACTGCATTATCTTGGGATTATTTCTAGAATTGCCAAAACAATGAATCTTAACTCTGTAATTGAAGAACTGACTATATAAGATACAGGCCCAGGCTACAGGCTACATTGTTTTGATATAGTGTAGTATAAATTAAAAATGTTAACTGGCATCATTTCAAAGTGCTAAAATGCAACATACATAAGCCTAAATCTATGGTTTCCAACAGTCAGGGACTGGAAGGACACCGAGTGACATTGGGATGTTCTCGACTCGCAACTGGAAATCCCAGGTTTATATCCCAAATGGGACAGAAATGGATGGGCTCATTTTCTTTTACCTGGTGCCTCTGTTCACCTCTGTTCATCTAGCAGTAATGGAGTTTCATGAACCTGCATGCTGTTGAATCCCAGACACCTGCCCTAACTTTCAAGTCGCTCCATTGCCTCAAAGTGATTTTCATTGATATGTCACACCATTGTGATTTCTTTGTGATCCGAGTGTGGTGTAAGAGTGTGAACATCATTACCGTGGGCAAGTGTGTGGTTGGGTTGACTAAAATCTTGGTTGGGTTCCAATTTGGGGCCTCCAGAACCTCCCAGTGAGTTCAGTAGAGTTCCAGGTTGGTTTGTCTTTTGTACCATCGTGGCTGAGTCGGTTAGGGAAGGTGTCTGGAATTCACCAGAATACAAGTTAAGAGTCACTCCATTGTCTTAAAATGATCTTCATTGATACAGGATATATCGTGCCATTGTGATTTCTTTGTGGTACATATACTGAATGTAAGAAGTTATGAAATATTAATACTGTGCTGTTGAAAGATTTTACTAAACAATATTTTATTACAAAACATGCCTTGTGTTTCAACAACTCTTTGGTTACCTAACTTATGTGGATGAATGAGCATACAGTAATAAATAAGATTTTTTTTTAATTGTGCTAGGTATTTAACTATTAATTGATACTTACAACCCACAGGCTGTGAGGCCTCACATCCCATTGATCAAGTTTCGGAAAGGAGGATTAACAGAACTTGGTAAGCAGAGTTACATCGATTTATTGATTAATAAATTTTATTGCATTCAGTAAGTGTGGCAGAAATTAGTCAGTCAGTCACCAGGGTTACAGTGCTATGTTTTAATGACAGTGAACCATATAAGTGCAGTTTTATTATTATATAGTATAACCATATTACAGTGAAGTATGTGCAGTATTATTATACCTGATTAATATATTGTTTTTATTTTGTCATGTATTTTATTTTTAAAGATTTCTGTTTAATATTTTTAGTACCTTATCAAACCCTTGAATTGCATAAGTGTTACATTATCCTAATGCCTCTGTTCACCTAGTAGTAAGTAGGTACTCAGGAGTTAGTCAGCTTGTTGTGGTGTTGCATCCTGGGCGGAGTCGGTAATTTGACCTGGGGGTGGGGAACTTCGATAAAAGCCTAACATGTATGAATACACTCTGGCTTCCTGTCCCCCGTCACATTGAATTATTATTATTACCTGTATGCTCACAGCAAAATATTTAAAACAAGGTTTTTGTTTTCATATACAGGTATTGTTAAAAATCATGCTCGGAGCATTGGAACATTGTCCCAAAAATTGTCACCTTTCACGATAGCAGATATTTACTGGAGGCCTCATATAACAATTGGGAACACTGTACCAGTGGGAGTTTCAAATATTGCAAGTACCTAAAACATCATATGATGTAATGTGCACCATAGATTGAACATCACACGATGGTATGTGCAGTGCAAAGGGTCAAACAAAGTCTAGATCAAAATGTTTGCTTGCTATTGATATTGAATGTAGCCCCATAGAAAAAAAAATATCAATCATAATACCTAAGATCTTCCTCATTATTAAACATTATCAAAAAATGTAAATCATTTAGTTATCAAACTCAGTGGAGTTCCACCAGCAAAAAAACAATTATCTTAAAGCATGGGTCTGGAATTACACACACTGAATTTATCTTCAAGCAGAAAACTAAAGCTATAGAACAGGTGGTGTCACTACTATACACCCTTCAAAACCTTAATGAGCGTAAACTGGCTATGATCAGGGTAGAGGACCCTCTAGTAAGTGCGGATTATGTATCTTGGTTATGTTTGATAAAGTAGTTCAGGTGACACCAATCTTCAAACTCTCAACTAGGTGGTTTTTCTATACTGTGCTCTTTTCAACCAAATTGGTGAATGTAGTTTAGAATGCTAAAGTGGCATTTTTGTTGTTAAATACAAAAATTTAGATAAGTAAAGATAAGTAAATTATTGAGTTAATCAGATGTAAAATTGAAGGAATGTAAAGTATATATGAGGCAGTGTACCATGAAATATGTATCTATGGATTAATGTATGTAAATGGGTGATAAAAACAGAATGTATTGTATGTATGATTCCCCTCTTCTGAATGTTGTATGTAAAGCACATTTCCTTGAACACATACAAAGTCTGTAATTCATTCCAGCACTAATTAGTGCACTTGATGGAAACAAAAAGCTTATGAACATTAACATTTTCAGTTCGTGGTGCACCTCAACCTATAGCTGCTGCAGGCCCCGTCATCACAGGATCTTCTGCTTCACCTACACCACCTCCACCTGTACTAGAAGAGTGGCAGGTGCCACCAAGATATCGTAGAGAGAGAATTACTGAAGAAGAAATAGAGTATATAAATGTAGGTTATGTTTTGGCTTTTTGATTACTGTATTTGCAGTTACGGTACTGTAGTTTTTTCTCTGCCATTGTCAACTACACCTTTACAAAAGTACTGTGCATCTTTTGATACGGTACACTTGAAAATGGCACTCGATAACAGAACATGGCACTAGGGGGACTTCGATAAGCCTAACAGGCCATTTGTCCCTGACTATAGGAAACTATAAGACACCGAGCCAGGATTCAACAAGTATTTATGCATCTATGTATGAGCCTGTACATCTTTTCTCAATCTTTGGTGGCTTTGTTTACATATTAAGCAGTTTACAAGTATCGAAAGTTCCCAATCAAATGTTATTGCTGTAAACAAGCTCCTAGTGCTTAGGAGCCCATAAACTGTTTAATGTATGTAAATGAAGCTGCCAAAAATCGAGAAAAGATGTACAGACTCGTAAGTGGTTGCGTAAATGCTTGTTGAATCTTGGCCCTTGGGAGTTCCAACTGGTGGGTTGGAACTCCCAAAGGGGGTCTCAAAATGTCTCAAAATAATGTGCAGAAACACAAAATGTGTGTGATGTGGAAGGCTAATGCTAAGGCATGGGTGACTAGGCAGTTTTTTTATGGAGTGGGTGAATGAGGTGGTGTGCCCTGCCATCAAAAAATATTTGCAAGAGAACAGTTTGCCACTCAAGGCCCTCGATAATGCTCCTGCCCATCCTCCAGGCTTGGAGGATTCATTGATGGAGGAATTTAGTTTTGTTACAATAAAGTTCCTTCCTCCCAACACCACTCCTCAATTTCAGCCTATGGACCAGAAAATCATTGCCAATTTTAAGAAACTTTATGAAAGGGCACTTTTCCGGAGATGTCGAAGTGACGGATGCCACAAACCTCACCCTCAAAGAGTTTTGGAAAAACCATTTTAACATTTATAGTGTTTTAAAACTTGTTGACAAAGCCTGGCAAAAACTGACTGTAAGAACCATGATCTCTGGCTGGAGAAAACTGTGGCCTGAATGTGTTGCAGAACGAGACTTTGAAGGGTTTGAGCCTGAATATGAAGTGCCTCTTGTTGCGAAAATTGTTTCTCTGGGTCAGCAATTGGGTTTGGAGTTGGTGGAAGAACACAACGAAGAACTGACCACCGAAGAACTCCAAGCCCTTCAAAAGGAGCAGCAAGAAGAGGCAGCTGATGAAATTTCTTCAGGGGGAGGATGTGCCAGTACAGAATGTCTCTTCCTCAACAATTAAGAAAATGTGTGCAGCATGGGAAGAATTGCAAACCTTTGCTGAAACGACTCGCCCAAATCAAGCTGCAGTAGGCCGTTGCCTTAACCTATTCAATGACACTGTGTTGTATCATTACAGACAAATGTTAAAACGATTTGAAAAACAAATGTCTCTTGACAAATTTGTAGTGAGATAAACAGGCACTGAACCACAACCAGGTCCTAGTGGTATTTAGGCAAAATGTAGGAGAGAGTACCCCAGAGAAAACATCACTGCCTGATGTGATAATGGAAGGGGACTTCCCTTCCAAACAGTAACAACTCTCCTCCTCTCCCCTCATCACCATCTTCCATATGCCATCATGAGCCCTCCATAAAGGTAAGATAAACTTAGGTACTGTATTGTAGTTGGAAAAAAACATCGTATTCAGTATAAAATGTATTTGTATGTTAATATTTTGGAGGGTAGGGAACGGATTAATTCAATTCCCTTTATTTCTTATGGGAAAAATTGCTTCGACTTACAATCCGTCTCTGGGAACGGATTAGCATCGTAATTCGAGGCCCCACTGTACAGTATATGCAATATTAAATATTAAAGTATTTCATGTATGATATTAAATTTATAACTAATATTTATCAGTTCAGGACACCTTGATAAACATGAAGTTGACAACTTTTGAGCAAGAACGTTTTGAGCTAGATAGAGGCATTGTTATCTACCATTTTGTCCTGTTGTCTAATTTAAACAAAATTCACATATTATAGCAGACAACATAATTGAGATAAACACATTGTAGTCAGTACTTTGGAGCCCAAAGCTTTGTTTATTTGCTTATAATTGTGTTTTATTATTTTTAATAAGATATAGAATGTCTAATTACAATTCATTATTCCCTAGTTATAAAATGTTATTTCACTCAGCTCATCAGTCTTGCTCATTTCAGAGAGGAGGCCCTGCATAGGAGGGATGAAACCAGTTGGTGTATGTACTGTATATAATGGTTAGAACGATATTGTTAAGGCTTTTCTTGTTATCCTTTTAACCCCCTACAAATGTAATAAACAATTACATGCCTTCTTGTTTTATTGAAACTAGGTAGGTCTGCCTCTTAATATAAAGTTGAATATTTTCCTAAGAGTTACCTCAGTTTGAAGAAAGCATAAGGTTGGCCCAGCTGTTTTTGTTGTGGTAGAATATGATCAGATTTGATGAAGTTTGCATTTGTTTACAATCGTCTCTGTCTGTACTGTATTTGCTGCCAGTTTTTCCACTTTGCCAGCCTGATGTGAGACTAATCTTCTTGGTATGTATATACTGTACTTCTGTAGGTACTTACTGCTTTAAGCCTGCAATCCTATACAGTATACTATATCCATGCACAATGAAATCAGTGATTGACCATTGTAGGGGACAGGAAGAAAGTTAAGCTTATTAGGATTGACCTGACCATGAAAGGGGGTTGTCCAGTCACTGATTCAGTTCCTGACCTGACCAAATGGTGCTTAAAGTGTCAATGTGATGTGTACATCAGCCACTGAGGCACATCATTAAGTGAAGAAAGGTATCGAGATAATCAGATGTGAATCTGGCATTCTAAATAAATAAGGTAATTTGCTAAAATTAAAAAGTAAAAGCGAATGCCTAAATGAACTGAAAATTAAAATTAATGCACGGGAAAATTTACGTGGTGTGTATTAATAGAAGTTGAGTAATTACTGTACCAGAGAATAAGGGAGAGACTTTGAGTACATAAGATTGGCTACAAAACTGCAATTAAATCCCTTGGCTGCACTTGTCACCCAGCAAAGTTCTCTTCAGTGGTGAAACTTACATCTACTTTTCATATAAAAACGTCTCTACACTGCAAAGGTCGGTAATCATCTCACGACCTTAAGCATTTAAGATAAACATCCTGGTATGTTCTACCATTTGGTAGCAACCACTCAATCACTGCTCATTCATACTATTTTTTTTATACTTTGTAGATATCTAACTTATGATATGTTGAGCATACACTGCTATTTCAGCTTTTTCTTTACAAATTTCTACCAATCAGAGGCAGGCTGTATGTAAGTGCTTACTCGCTTATCTCCAAAACCACATGCAGTACAACCTTGATTTAACAAATTGTATGGTACCAAACCCAATTCATTGCAGTGAGGGATCCATTGCAACCAGAGATGCCTCTAGGATGCATTTTCTATGCCCTATAGGCTAATTTCACCTAGCAAAATTTTCATTTCACTGCATCATATAATAGACAATCTACCATATGAATATACCTGCAACCACATGTAGCTTATTTCTTGCGTCCCCAGCCTATTCGATGGCAATAGATAACACCCTTCTGGACAACAGGGTCGCAAGGACCTGCATCCCTCACTTTAAAGTCTGGCATCCATCCCATTTGGTATGCCAGCTCTGCAAAGCCTAATTTTCAGTTAATTTCAGTTTGGATATTATTTAAATCTCATGCTTTTTACAGGGCCTTGTGCTTAGTGTTTACTTCACATTGTGTTGATCCAGTGTCATGTGTGTGTGTGTGTGTGTGTGTGTGTGAGTGAGTGAGTTTAGCTACAACCTCATTCATTCAAAATTGTTTACCAGGATGGTGTTCTGTTATATCTTACCTGGCAGAGTACCGTTTGTCTTCACTGTCATGGGTCTAGATTTTTCCTAGCTCTGGTGCACTTGGCAGAGGAATCACAGCATAACACTGAACTTGGTTTTTACGTGTAGTCAGGATATGTACTCACCTTTTACCTGTGTCAGGGATGGGGTGTGCCAGGCACAGTTGTGTTAGCCCCTTCCTCAGCCTTTGATGTTTGGTAGGTTCATGTGTACTGGTCTAGGTTTTGCCTAGTTTTCTGCTTTCGGTTTTACCTCTTGTCATTTGCTGTGCTGATGAGGCTAGATTCTTCCAGGTAGTATTCTTTGCATTTCTTTATCTACTGTACTTCTGGGGTGACATTTGCTTTTGTTGCCGACATGACAGCACGTACCAGGTTCAGCTCCTGTTTTGAATGCCAGATGTCTAGTAGAATGTTGCAGGATTTGTAAACTTTTAGGTAACTGGGATAATTCCACATGCCAGGATTATGAACAACACTGCATTCACCCTTGGCTGCTGCTGCTGTTCGAGATTCAGCTACTCTGAACAAAAGGTTCCGAGTAGCACGGGGTATAGCGAGGCCCCATAGTTGTTGGCATATTTCACCAGGTGGCACTTTAATGAATATTTAGAAACCAGCTTTTATATAGTCTTTCACAATTTACTATTGTGAAAGACCGTGCAGAAATTAATTAATAATTTCTGCACGGTTTACCATAAATTCTGTTAAAGAAATGCATGAATAGAACAATATAATTTATTCGATGTTAATATGTATATAAATATATTATTTATAAATGTATGAAGTTTATAAATAATTAACCAATTGCAAAACACATCTCAGTCACACACAACTGACAAAACACCATACTTATACAGGAATGCACAATGTTCCTGTATTTACTATTACGCTGGAGGCCAATCCCCCCCAAAAATCAAATTAGAAATGGATATTTTCAGATGCATCCCTCCACACCTGTGATGCTCACCCTTATGACGTCAAACACATCCAATTGCTCCAATTTCCAACGTTAACAAAAAGTAACTTGTGTAACATAAGTTCTCATGAAGGAAATTGCTGTTCAATCTGAATAACCCATAATTTTATTGATGAGGGTCCAAATTCCACAAAACAGAACTTTATCATTCAAGTAGATGAAGTAACAAATATACAAGTCTGCAGAAGGAAGAGTCAAGTCTGCCATATACCTTGATCATATTCTTGGTAAATGTATGTATGATGTTACCTTATGTATAGTGCATGCTTTGGGGTGTCAGTGCAATCACCTCATGATGATTAGAGCACTGAATGTATTTTGCTTAGCCAATAAGCATGATAAAATCCATGAAACCTTTGTACTTACAGGAACAGACCATTACCATCCTACTGGATCCTGATATAAACTAGAGAGGTTGTTAGGTGAACACAAGTTACAAAACTCTAAGTAAGTAATTATCAAAAGAAAGCACCAAACCGGGAAGGCTATGTAGCACCATCAAATGTGCAGAATAATCAGAGGGCGCTAAATATCACCAAGGATGCCAATACGAGAACAAAAACGCATAAGGCGAACGATATCAAAAGTATCCGAGTACAAAACTCTAAATTAGTGCATGTATTGGATGCAAGTAATCCAGACGTTGACATTATAAATATTTAACAAAATTACTAGGAATACCAGACAATAATTTTATGTAATTTTATATAAATATACTTAATTATGTTGTTTCTCTCTCCTTTTAGGTAATTTCCCCCAGAATGTTTAACTTTACTTCCAGAACAATTTATTGCATTTTGACATAAAAAGTTTGAATTTTTTGTAGCTGGGACAAAAACAGGCACACACACACAACAAATGTGCATGTACAATTTTAGCATTTATAAAAACAAATTAAGAAAAAAGTTTTTTTTAATAAATTATGAAGTACACGTACTATTTCACATGCTCAATGAAAGTACAAAAAATACTATCTTTTCATCGTAACCTGTGATTTATGAGCCTAGTGTTGCTGCCACTTACTGTGGCTCAGGATACCTCAATTTCAAAAGGTCTTGTAGTACAATTGGCTTCATTCTTTACCCCACAATTGGAGATCCTGGGTTTGATTCCCAGGCAGGACAGAAATGGTTGGGCACGTCTTTCACCTAGTAGTAAATAGGTTTGCTTGGAGTTAGGCATCGTAGAAATGGTCAGTGCTGCAGTTCAACCTTAGGAGGGGGGAAAGGGGGGGACCGCCTCGATACAACTTGAAAATATATAAATATATTCTTCCTGTCTCTGACAAAACAAATTATTATAATTGAACCTGCATAATTTAATAACTACAATATCCTCATTCTTTTAACTCTACCTTTTCTCAATACAATCATTCCCAATTTGAATGCTCTATTTTTTAATAACTTTTTCAGTCTGTTGTGGAAATACTATAAAACTCCACATATGCATACTGCCATTCATACATTAATATTTTCCTTGCACCTAACTGGTTACTGAAAAAAGAAAACTGATAACTATCTCATAAAAAAAATGCTTAGGTCTGCACTATTCACCAGCATCACCCACTTAAATAACAGCCTTTCTTAGCCTAAATGGTCCTCCTATGGACTCTTACATATTTGCAAAGCTACCAATATTTTTCTTCACTAATTTTCATTATGGGGGTTCCCAGATAAATGAGTAATGGAAGCACAATTTTAATTTGACACAAATTTTGCACCCAAAAATTACCCCAGGGTAGGATCTGGCTCACACCCAGCACTGCAACTGCATTTCCACAAGTTGTCCTCTTTACATTTATCTTATGTGATGAGGTGACAACTCGGTGACCACAGAACCACCCATCATCACCAGTACCGCATTTCCCGCTTTTGTGTACCGGGAAGCATCAGCCTAGAAAAAAATTAAATACAGTATTGTTAATAAAAGTTATACTAATAGTTACTTTGAATGTACAATTTAAATTCTTTTATTTAAGACATCATAGCATACAGCCTCACAAGCACTGACACACTAGCCACTAGGCAGCAATGGGGCAGAGGCTGACTCCATTCAGTTTCAAATGTGGGTATGATAGAGTACAATAGGTTCAGGAATCTGTACATCAGTTGACTGGCAGTTGAGAGCCGAAGTTCAACCCCCACAAGCACAATTAGGGGAATACTAGCAACGCCCTGCATTTCATAAACCACTCCTTTCCAGTTTCTTCACCATATTCCTTGTGTTTACATACAGTTCCTGTTTCATCATGCCATGTACAGTACAGTACAGAAAAGTATGTTAATCCAGAAAACGTGCTAATCCGGCTGGGGGTCCTTCCTATATAGTCTGGATTAGCAAGTTAATATAATACAGTATATCCACTTTCTTCCCAAATTTCCCCCTCTTCATCCTATTCTCAAATTTACTCAGACACACACTTCACCCAGCTATCATCATGTCCAAAACAATTTTTTTTACCTTGACCCTCCTCTCATGATCCCACCCAAATATGTACCTTGACCCTTCATTGTAACATCACACAACCTTGACACACACCTATGTTAATATTAAACCAGTCACTCATTGCAACATTAACTCTTACACATGCATTAATTCCTGCATACAACAAACTTAACAGAACTCGCCCAACATTAAATGTTGCTCATCGCTATCCAGAGCCCTTCTCTACTATCTTTATCACATGCTTCTCAATGTTTATACAGACTGTACATCCTACAAGTTTTCTCATGCACCTTCTCCACAAAATGTACCTATATAAATGTCTATTTCGTATACCATGAACTTGCCTTCTTCATCAGTGATCAATCACTATCCAGCCTCACATTGCCCACTGCACATAATAAATTAATGACTCAATACGCCTAACAATAACTATAATTTCCTTTATTTCTATAACATGGTTAAATCATAGTTTCTTCTAAATCCTCAGATACAATCTACAATCTCATGTCTCCTGGCAAATTTTCCACACACACTCCTTAACACCTGACACATTCCCATGTTACAACTCTTTCACTCACCTTTTCTATAACTATATCAGGTGGTAATCTATCGTGCACTCTTCTCATACCAGCAAAGTAAACTACGTTTATATTAGCACCTCTTTCATCACTCCCACCAATCAGACTTTCAAAGAATTCCCTCCACCTAATGCAACAAATAGGATTTATAAAATTTATTTATGATTCTCAATGATTTGAAGGCTATAAAACACTCACCACAAACCCTCATGCTTGATAATACATCACGATTCACAGCAGAAGTGTGTGTTGAGCCGGCATGCACACTGCCTGAGCAACCTGACTTGGGGTTGTTGGTAGGATTGTGATTGGCAGGTCCCAGACCATGGTCTCGATATCAATAGTGCTTGGCGCTCGCCACTCTATTTCTTCATTTTTATTGGGAGGAAGAGACGGGCCTTTGACCTCACTTGTACTTGTCACAAATTCAAAATGTAGCTGCCACTGTAGACTTACTGGTGGACATACAAGTATATATGAGATAGAGAAATAATTTTTTTTTACATACTGAAATACTAAGTACTGTACTGTACAGTAATTTTAAAGATAATTACAGGTTAGTAAATCAGTGTAACCCAAACTTTCAAGTTCACTTTGCTAGTAAAAATATTTATCATTAGCTAAAATTTTACAGTTTTTAATCAGGAAATGATGTAATGATAATGTACAGTATTTAAAATTGAAATTATATACATTTTTTTCCCCCTTTGTACCATTTTCTTAAATTAAGTGAACATAGATTATGGAACCAACCAACAGTTATAAATTTAATATAGTACTGATAGGTTATCCTAACTACTACAACGACCAGAATTTTATTTTACTGTTCATTCACTAAAGAAATCTTTGAGTCTTAAATCAAGCTCTGTATACAATGGGTTGTGCCAGTAAATGTTTTTTGGCAATTAATTTTCATATTCTTGGAAAGCCACTATCAATTATTTTCTAAATACTGTACAGCCTGTACTAGTACTGTACAGTGGAACCTCGATTCAATAAACATCATTTGTGCAAATCTCTGGTTGCAACGCACACTCTACAGGCTGGATTTACCCACCACTTCCTTATATCCCAGCTCCTTGTCCTCAAATATCCTCCAGGTGCTACATAGTCATACTGACTTAGCACTTTCTCCTGATAATGACATTACATTGCCTGCTTTGCCAAATAAGTGTTTGAAGATTTGGTGAAGGAGATGTATAGATTTGCTTAGGAAGCATGGCCATAGTTCACAGACCTGTGGGAAAGTTGTCCATCAAATGATACCGAAATTACAGTAGCCCATAGAGCGTGAGAACATTCACTAAAATATGAACCCTTTTTCCTTTAAAAATGAGATCTCAAGGCTGGAGCGTGGGAAGTATGTTAGATGTGGTGAAATCTCTTCACTCGCAGGTTCTCCATGTGGTTGTCCATCACATGATAGATTTAAATTTAAAATTCACTGTGAAATTAGCCCATTGAGCACGGGAAACACTAGGGAATGAAAGATAACTCACTTAATATAGCTTCAATTACATTTTTAATGATATTCATAGATGGCCACAATGGAAAAGAAAGAAACAGGTGAAGCAATGTAAATTTCTTGCCTAAAAACTCACATGCTGTATAAATAAAATACATTTTACAAATTCTTCTTGAAGGCATCTCCAGTTGCAACAAATCCTTCACTCCAATAAACTGGGATTGGTCCCGTATAGTTCGCCTAATCGACTTTGCACTATACTTATGATAAGAGTAGAGTTGAGGAAAAATGAGGAAGTAGGATATACTGAATTTATATGAAAACTTACCTAACTCTGTATTAAATGTTGGTGTAACATGAAGGGGAATTGGTAGCAAAAGATGGGTATGTGATAAATTGAGACAAACTTCATGTGCCTTGCTGTATGGAACAAGCATTGGTTTCTGAGATGGCCGTTGACGGCAGGATTCGGCAATAATTTCCTCACTTTGCAACGTTACAGAGTACTGAAATGGAAACAAATTTAAGAAAATGATTCATATTTGAGGTGGTAATTTTTCCCTATTTATATATATGCACAGTAGTGTGCCTTTAAAGTTCTGGACTACACATGAGCTAGTGGTCCAGTTACTTAGTGGAGGTTGCACCCTCCTGGCTGGATCACCATGAAACCCACACCTTACAAAAACACAAAAATGCAAAGATACACCAAACCGAGAGCAGCAGACTTGACCAAAAATTTTATTTTGCATGTAAAGGTTTCAGAAGAAAGAAAATTGAATAGGTCTACACATATGCTACAAGATATAGTGAAAATTACAAACCTGAGCTATGAGTACAGATTAGGAGAACTGAAGCTATGTACACCTAAAGAAAGAAAAACCAAATGAGATATAAGTCTTAAGAATAAGATGCTAAGAGGAACAGACAAGGTGGACAAGAACAAATTGGTTCAAGTAACGAGCAACAAAATGAGAGGTCACAAGTGGAAACTGAAAAAGTAGACGAGGCATAAAAATGTAAGAAAGTCCTTGTTCAGTCAGTGGATGCATGGAATGGACTTTGAGTACATAGCCATGGCAAAAATAATATACTACTGTTCTTTTAAAACAGGTATGATAAAATTATGAGGAACTGTGTTGAGTTGCACCAGACATCCTAAAGAGAAGAAGTGGACAAGATATATTCCTCCTTACAGTACTCTTAAGTACAGTAGTATTAAGCAAGAATGTACACATGCAAACATATGCAAAATAACTATGCATGTCATTGGCTATACAGTGCAGTACTCTATTTCATATACAGCAATTTGTTAATTATAAACAAAAAGCTCAAATCTGTATAATGAGCACTCTTGATAAAGTCTTTCACAGTTCCCCAGTATTTGGTTCTGAACCTCAACATTGCATTAATATTTCCTCACTAAGTTTTACTACAAATTTGTTTACCAAAAGAGCTTTCAATTATTATTATAAAACTGTCTCAAAAAACTTGGTTTTCTTTAGCGGTGCACTGTTCAGTACCTGACAAAGTTACTAGAGATAGATGATGGCTGTTGGGGATATTCAGGCAAGAGCAAAGTGTGCAGGGAATGGTAAGGTCACTCTTAAGTCAAATCTAATATCCAGTACTGTATATACAACATAAGGATTATAAACTATTTGTATCACTTGTGCAGATGTATCTCTTCATTCCCTCCTTTCTAAACATGTTTTATGGATGTAATACCATGCTCCACACCTATACGAGATCCACTTGGGGATTCCAGAAATGAACAAGACCTCTGATATACCACATATACACAAGTAAGCTCCCTTTCAAACTGTAATAATTCCATCACATGAGCAGCTGTCTTGTGAAGCTTCCATTACATTTGATCTAACATCAGTCTTACTTTCTAGTCTTTCCTCAACAAACGTTCAATTTTATTTCGTAAATACACAACTTGATGCCAAACATCTAACCTCCTGTCTTAATATCAAATCTTCCCATGTATGGATCGTAATTTGTTAAGTGTTTCTCATTAGGTGACCTTTTGTTTATATAAAGATATTAATAGCAGTATGATTATGATAAGAACTCTCACCTGTACACATGTAACTTCTGCAGTGCTGAAATCAAAAGTAGCAACAATATCCTCTCCAAGTCTGAAACTGGTCTTGTAAATACAGAACCGCACCACTTTCCCTCGAGTGTTGGTTATGTTATATTGGCTCAGGTTCTTGCGAGTTGAAACACTCTGCACAAGGAACACGCAACAATAGTTACAATATTTTAGGAAATATTAGTTTTTGTAGACTTTTAGTAATTATAGCACAAAGGACTAACTACAAATTATCTGCAATGCTTCCTCTCCGATATTCGGAGAGGAAACATTGACCGATGATGTGACCGATGTGACAGGTCTTCACATAATATTGCTTCCTGGCAGAAGTGATACAGATGTTTTTGAGCACAAAAATGACTCAAAACATTGTGTTCTTTTACCCAAATGATGATTCTTTTGTTTAGTCATAAAACAAAATCAAAATCACAGCTCTACATTTATCCTTTACATTATAATTCTGAAAAATCCTTGCAAAAATGCAAATTTAACTTTAAATGTATAAGAAAATAAGATTACAGTACATTCTAAGAGATGTCAAAAGTCCTCATTTATGAAAAGAAAATGCAGTTGGTAAAAAGACTCCAAGGATATATACTAAAAATAGTAAACATTCAAACAAAATACCCAATCCCCAAAAATGTTGTTTACACACTAGGAAATCACAATCGTGCGAGATGTAACATGTCTGGGGAAGACCCATGATGCTGGTTCAAACCACATCCTGCTCCAATAATTTTCAGTGTTGTTCATTATTCTAAACTGTGCCGAATGTAATGTAATGTAGCAGGTTGAACACACGAGCTTGACTCACCTAACCATTACATTCGCACTTCTTTTAACAGATGCAAGCACAAGCTTATGAGACCAGACATCAACAAACTCAGTATGATATAAATATTAAATCTACAATTGCTAACAAATCAGTTCTGACCTGTATAATCTGTAGGGCAGTGTGTCTTGGTGTGTCTCGATGAGGGGTATGCAAGAATGGATTCGATGGTGCTAGCTCTCCACTTTCACTATAAACACAAGCTTCACTCAGTCCTATAATAGTAAAATCAAAGCCTCAAAATTTAATTAAAAAAAGAAAAATGAGTGCAATCATTAATTTGCTTACTATATATGTACAGGCAGTCTCTACGGCCTGGTAAATAGATTAGGTAATACATTATCTACAAATTTACTGAATCACAAAAAATTAATAGCAGCTAAATTTAATATGCCATATTAACTTTTACAACACAGTAACCACAGCACTTTGTTCCATTTACCTTGTAAATTATCAATAACACTTTACAGGATTATAATCCCAGAAAAAAAATCCATAAACACAAAAACAGAAATAAATTTAGCAAGTCATACCTCGCAATACAATGACTCTGATGGGAACACGCAGTAGTTTAGTAGGTGCCCCAAGCCTCTGAGTGCCAATGGTTATCTTGTAAGCGTACTTTAACAACTGACCACGATATGTTGGAGGCGCATCGCAAGGAAGTGTTTCTTTGTATACAACTATTCAAATATAAAATAAAATATTTCTTAGTGATATAAAAATCCTTACAATTTCCTAACTTTAAATGAAATTACACGCTTTGATTGCAGCCGATCAAAATGTGTAAAAAACATAATACTGTACATAACACTACCATTATAATAATGTTGTTATAACATTACTCCCATTTTAAAATTTCATAGTGTGAAGAGGCATCAGTAATGAGAAAAAAAAGATTAAATTGATTAAACTGATTGGTTATTGATTAAACAAGGACCCGCACATCCATCAGGCATTCACAACCGCACTCGACCACCGTACAACCAAGTGTACAACACTCATGAATTATCATGAACATTACATATACAGAATAAATACATTCTCACTCTTTCTTACATACCACTTCCATCCAGTAAGGGGGGTAGAAATAGCCTAAGCTACTCTATCCCTTTGAGATGTATTTCTTGCTTATCTCAATAAACATACTTGAACTTGAACTTGAATACCACTTCCACCCTGCAGTGTGTTGTTACATATTCTGTGCACTGATTATACACCCTTCCTGTTTCCTCACTAACACTCACACACTCACTCACACTCACACACACTCACACACTCACACACTCACTCACACTCACACTTACACACACTTACACACACACACGGGATTTAGGCGGGATCCAAGAGTCAATGCTCGATCCTGCAAGCACATATAGGTGAGTACACACACACACACACACACACACACACACACACACACACACACACACACACACACACACACACACACACACACACACACACACACACACACAATGCCATATCCATCCACATTGTTTATGGCCTTCATCTCCTCTAAGCCTCAAATTTATTTAATACACTCTTTTCACCAATTTACCCTCATCCATTTGTTCTACAGGGCCAACTCATGTTGGAATGCTCTCCTCAAATTGGAGATTATTGACTTATACTGTACTTTACATCTCTCCGAAACATTTTCATATCTTAATTAACACCATACACTTTCTTCAGAGAATTGTCCTAACAATTGATTTCTCACATTCATATCACATCATTGTCTTGCAAGTGTACGTGAGTGTCAGCACAACCACTCCTTCAGGCAAACCTCTGGTACGATGTGACCATCTCCTTCGGTAGAGCACCAAAATAAGGTGAGGCATCACTAGACAAAAGATAAATATTAATTAAAATTAATCTACAAGTTCTTAAAAATAAACTTGCAAGGTTTATTTAACAAAAAATAAACTAGATCACTAGTGTGATCTACAAAAAATATTAAACATTTAACCCAGCACTGGCATATAAGTCATATTAAACTGCAAAACTAAGCTGTCCTTACATGAGCGACTTTCACCAGGTAACAACTGGAGGTCACAAAAAAGGATCTTTGGTTTAGTTGAAAGAACAACGTGGCCACGCTCACCGCGGCACGGGGCAAATGATGTATCTGGTAAAACACAAAGGACATATGAATAAATGGATCTGAAGGACTATTGGACCAAGCAATTATGAAATATTTATTATTTATTTCAAATATTGTACAGTTCAAAAACTTTATATTGGTAAATTAACTACATTATACAGTACAGTACCCTGAACAATAATCATGTCTTTTACAATTTTCATTAAAATTTCCAAGAAACTCTGAAATTCATCCTACATTAAATATGCAAAACTTCCATGATAAAATCAACAGTAAAGTAGTTACATCCTGTACCAGCATTAGCAACAGCTTTCTCCTCTGCTGGTTTGGGGTTGGAGGTAGGTAAACGCACACGATATTCATTTACGGAGCACTGACAGTGAATCTGTGCACTGCCCCATGCAAGAACTTCACATACATCACTATGAGGATAAAACATAAAATTACTTTCAAGAACTTTTAAAATACTGTACTGATTTGGATGGCAAGCTTTTCACAAAACTGAATAATGGACAGGATGCTTTAAGTCAGCAGTGTCATTATGTATGTATAATAGAGGCATAATGAAAATGGGGTTATGGAAAATACTTCATTGGGAAAAAGAATTAAAAGCTGATAATGTATAAGTATGTGTATATTATACAATGATAAGGGCAGCTGTTAAGGAACTTTAATGTGAAAATGTCATCAGTTAGGTCACAGTTTTTTTGTTATCAAACTCAAGCCAAATATAGATGTCTTCCTATTGCTTTATAGTGCTGTGCTATAACTGATCACCTATTTTTTATATTACTTAGCAAACTTTAATTATAAAAGTGAAAAAGAAAAGACTGATGAAAGGCAGAATTTAGGTATTCGTGTAACTCCACATAAACATGGCTAAGTATAGAATACTGAGAGGGGTATACGCATCTTAAAAGGAAGAACAGGAACAGCATGACTGAATATATGTACCACAATGGGATTAGGTAAGCAGAAAGACTCAGGAATAATTGGCACTATAGTCCAGGAATACCAATAGTGTGTAAAAGGATGTCTGTAAAATGCTCTGAAGATATACAGGTACAAGGTAATCCTGTGTAAAGAATTTTATTTTGAGCCACTCAGTAGCATAGGAGCAGAAAATATAATGGATATAACTACTATTTATGGCATATATGAATTTTGGCAGCAAATGATTATTCTAACAATTAATTCTATATAAAAGCAATGTCTTCAAGGATAATTCTGATTATTTATCTGACCATGACCTAAATTCAATATAATAAGAATAATATACCTGGACTGAGCACGAAGAGCAGGATCTAATGAGGGGAGTGTGACAGTGATACAGACCTGCACAGTATCACCAGCCAAGTGCACAGGCCCACCTAACACCTGAGCTCGCACCTCCACCATTATCTGCAACAATTAACATCACTATTATGTCTATGAAATAAAACTATTAAGTCAATGAAATAAGTACTGGGTAGTTGTTTTAACTGACTGCAGATCGAGATGTCTGCCAAAGTTAAAAATACAAATCTTGATTGTTTTAAATATAAAAACTGTATTGAAGGCTAACTTAAAAAAGGGAAAAAGCAATGGTTCAATAAGTTGTGGAGTTAATAAGAATCAATAAATTTTCAATCGACTTGAGAATGGTCCAGGAAGGACCGAAACGTCGTCGTCCCTTCACTTTCTAATGTGTGGTTTGCTCAACATCAATAAATTAGCTAGTAGTGTGGGACCTTAAAATGCTAATTCTGATTAGTGAATGGAATTCAGTCAATCAGTCCAAGCATTTAATCAGAAATTGGATGGATGACAGAGCCAACAGTCATACCATTGATTAAAGGAATATCAATATACCTAACTGGCTTGGTGTTAGGCCTACCAACTACGGCAGGATAAAGGACACTAGTACTTACTGAACAAGCAGCAAGTATGGACTAAAATACTCCTGTGTATATTCCCAAAGAAGCAGGATACATCTCTTTATATATATATATATATATATATATATATATATATATATATATATATATATATATATATATATATATATATATTTATATAAATATATATATATATAAATATATATAAATATAATAAATATAAATAAATATATATATATAAATATATAAATATATATATAAAATATATATAAATATATATTTTATATATATATATATATATATATATATATATATATATATATATATATATATATATATATTATATATATATATATATATATATACATACATACATACATATACATATATATTATAACAGGCTTCAATTCCTGGGTGGGACAGAAATGGTTGGGCACGTTTCCTTTCACCTAAAGCCTCTATTCACCGAACAGTAAATAGGTACCCGAGAGTCAAGCAACTGTTTTGAAGTTGCATCCTGGGGAGGGTCAGTAGTTCGACCCGAGCTGAAACCTCATTACCAGCCTAACGTGTACATATATCCACAGACTGCATGTCCCCGACAAAACTATTCAATTATTATTAACTACAACCTTCGGCTTAGGTCATAAAAGTATTTGTGTGTACATCTGATACCATACTACTTGTGTTAAGGAGGAAATGTATATGTTTATCTCTCAGAATGTTTGGTAATATGTTTATTGCTTGTGATGTGTGTCTATGTATGTATTAACACGATGTACTGAACGGGGTGAGAATAGCTTGAGCTACCTCATCCCTTTGTGTGTATTTTACATCAATAAACTTATTTCAATTTCAATTTCACCTTCGGCTGTGACTTCTTGTTGACGTCCGCGGCGCCAGCTGGAACTCCCCCCTGCGTTTGTCATTGGGATCCGGATCACAGAGTTCCTGAATCCAGATTCGCTCGTCATATCCCAGCCCGTTCTCCAAACGAAGACCCAAAAGTGATTCCATGCACCTGCCACACCCCCTGTTTATGAATGAAAAACGGTTTACACCAACCCGTCTTCCACTCAAGTCCATTACATCCAGCAGTCGACCCCACAGACGCATTCATAAATGTTTACATGATGTTCATTTAAAACAGGAATTTTCTCAAAGATAAACTAATATTATAATATACTAGCATATTGTGCATGTATAGGCATAGGTTAGGTTAGGTTAGATGTTTAGATTCTGTTCTATAATATACTAGCATATTCTGCATATATAGGCATAGGTTAGGTTAGGTTAGGGGTTTCGGTTCTGTTAGCGATTATTTGTATTTGTAGTACGTGGGCGAAACATTTATAGCGTTGTGGTTTGAACAAAATTCGTCAGTGAAGCACTTATTCCGGAAGTGTTCGAACGACAGCAGTTGTGAGTCGTGTGTAAACCGTGTTTCATTCATAAACAGGGGGGGGTTTGGTGGGTGGAAGGAATCACTTTTGGGTCTTTGTTTGGAGGACGGGCTGGTTCACTGCAGCCCGTCCTCCAAACAAAGATCCAAAAGTGATTCCATGCACCCGCCAAACCCCCTGTTTATGAATGAAAAACGGTTTACACACGACTCACAACTGCTGACGTTCGAACATATCCGGAACAAGTGCTTCACTGGCGAATTTTGTTCGAATCACAGCGCTATAAATACTTCACCCACGTACTACAAATACAAATAATCGCCAACAGAACCTAAACTATCCTATGCCTATATATACACACTATGCTAATATATTATCATATTAATTTATACTTGAGAAAATTCCCGTTTTGAATGAACAGCATGTTAAAATTTATGAATGCGTCTGTGGGGTTAACCGCTGAATGTAATGAACTTGAGTCGAGGACGGGTTGTTCACTGACGAATTTTGTTCAAATCACAACGTTGTAAATGCTTCACCCACGTACTTCAAATACAAATAATCGCCAACAGAACCTAAACACCTAACCTAACCAGTGTCTAAATATGTACAATATGCTAATATATAATAATATTAATTTATATTTGAGAATATATCCGTGTTGAATGAATAGTATGTTAACATTGATGAATGCGTCTTTGGGGTCGACCGCTGGATGGAATGGACTTAGTCTGAGGACGGGTTGCACTGGGACCCTGTCGCTAATGGAACATTACTAAACATAGCAATTATAGTGAAAACAATATAATAATTTATGTTATCCTCACTAATATCAAAATTGTATGAAAATGTATTTATGGCAATCGTAACTTTTAATGTCAAACACAGAGGTCTGATAAGACTTTAATTTACAACACAAGGATCATCAGAGCCTCAATCAGGGGTACCAAAAGTGCGAACCCTTCCCGCTACCCTCTGAACACTCACAATAAGGAAGTCGAACCCTTCCTCATTGTGGAGGATCTGAGATCCTTCCCTATTGTGAGTGCTCACAGTACAGTCGGTAGGACGATGGACTCGCACTTTTGCAGCCCTAGTTAGAGGATCTGATGATCCTAGTGGATGAAAGGTGGTTACTAATACCCATGTTGCTGTTGTTGTTAGTTTCTCGCATGATTAAGTCCTTTTTGTAATACCACTCATAGGATGAGTATGATAAGCAAAACAACTACCGCTCACAGAATAAGCTTGAGTGAACAATAACTACCACTCGCAGAATAAATATTGTGCACTATAAACAATGATGCTCACATGATAAGAATGGTACGCTCAAAAAACTACAAAAGTTTGATTCCTGAAAATCGGGATAACATTAGCATCATTAACCCTTGTGTTCAAAGTTCAAGTACGTTTATTGAGACAATAAAATACATCTCAAAGGGATAGAGTAGCTTAGGCTATTTCTACCCTCCCCCCAACCTTGTCTAAATGGGGCTATTTCAAAATTTACTACAATTAGAGTAGAAAATTTCTACTTGCTTACATTAGCAATAATTAGATTGATTTTATACACTGAAAATAACAAATATAAATAAAACACATCAGTGTCTATTTTCTAATATACTGTATTATCATTATTATTGATATAACCAGACCTTAAAGAAGAATAACTTTAAATTATTATTATTACTTTCAACGACTATATGTTAATTTCTAAATCAAATCGATAATAACTGTATAAGGTAAAATTGTGATAGAGAACCAGTTAGGAGGCTGCCGGAGAAGGCCATCACAGGGCAAGAGACGACCTAAGACGACCTTGCCTGGCACCTGCTGGTGAGCACACTCACACACAATCTTCTCCTTCTCTCCAAGTACTACCTTGTTTCAACGGGTCGGAGCCTCAACCATATGGGCTCAGAGTGCCTATTGAATCTCTGGATTATCATCAACGCGAGGAAGATCGTGGTGTGTGGCACAGGGCCACCATGTTTCTCTCTCTCTCTCTCTCTCGCAAGTTAACGTCAGGTTAGAGTGGTTCACGTTACGCCATGCTAGCAAGCCATACTGTCACGAGTTGGGAGAACTTTGCGGCCTTTTATCAGGCCGACTTCAGGCAGTAGTCCAACATGGCGGAGTATGTCATATGTTTGATGGCTGTGAAGCCCAACAACACAGAGCCACACAGGTCTGAATCCAAACAGCATATAGAGCTACACGGGTCTGAATTTAAACAGCACAGAGCGACACGGGTCTGACTCCAATACAGTTCTGAAGGCAAATAACACACAGTCCCATTGCCTGTACCCATACAGCACTACAGTACAGTGGTCTATGATTACAGTAGGAATGATTAACATGAGCAGGTAGTGTGAGCATATAATGTGCTTGTTCCTTGCTTTACGCCAAATTATTAATTTGATTAAATTAAAAATTAAAAATTAAGCCAAATTTGCAGTGCGAATATATTTTAACAATTTAGTTGTATGGAAATTCTAAGTTTTATCTATGTAAATATGTATTTTATATTATAAACAAAACTCCAAACTTGTAAACTTGAACGAGTAGTAACTTTGCAACCTAATCTCATTAGTTAGTTTAGTTCATTTATTATGCACCCCATACCCATCTTGTGGGCGGTAGTGGAAAGGGTTACAGAGGCACATAATGGGCTCAGGGACTGAACCCCACAATTCATTTAGCTAAGCAAGTTACAATCTTGATGAGCTAGTTACAAAATTCAATATAAGTCATCACAGCAACAATGGGTTCGAGATCGACCTCAAGTACAGGTTCTAAATTAAGCAACTGACATATGTGGAGAGCTAGTGTCAAAATTTATATGTTTGTCCTGCACACCGCCCCCCATCCAGTGGGCAGCGGTGGATAGGTTACAATCACTCAGTTACTACCTACAGTTAGCAAACTGGGGATATTTGGCTAAAATTTCTGGTAGCAGATAATTTTGAATGAAATATTGACACATCGCTGGAACATTGGTTATAGAATTGTCTCTAAATTCACGTATCTTTTCGCACTCCTTCACATAGTGACGGAGGGTGTGCGAATAATTTTGTTGACACAGTTTACATTTGGTCAGGTCTACATCAGCAGATAATGAGAATTCCCAGAGATACTTGTAACCGAGTCTAAGCCGAGCAGTAGTAACATCTAGAAGTCTGCTGATTTTATTGGATGATCCTTAGATCTCATTAAAACTACGATATCCTAGTGTTCCTGAAAACTAGGATGTAAAATTAGGTCTCTGTTATTTATATTGTGAACACACACTATACCATTATCATGAGCCATGTTAATATACCTTTTATACCGTGAGCTATACTTCTTATTAATATCAATTTTTAAGCACAAATTGTTATTCCATCAGTTGGACGTGAATGGATTTATTCAAGATGATGTCAAAGGCAGTTGTCCTGTGGATTGTGGTTATCTTGGTGCTTTTAAACGAGGTGATAGGTAAGTAGGAATGATCAATATTGTTAGGTTCTATATTTATGTCGCGGTAAAAAACGTTTTCTCTTTGGCCGAATTAAAAAATACAAAAACCAACTTATTTGTGGTCCATTATTTCATACTGGCACTTCCCACCAAATAGTTACTATAAGTACAGTACTTACATTTCCTGTGTATCTATGTATTTACGTATGTAGCTTAGCCTAGCATTTTAAAAGCACTACAAATACCTTCTGTGGTTAATTGTTCATTAAATCCCTGAACTATATGTTTGACAAATCTCTCACCCTGTCCATGGAGAACAGAAGAAAATGTATATATGCTGGTTAGCATTGAATATGTGTGGCCACGTCTGTGGTAGAAAATAATAATAATAATAATAATTTCTGGAGTATTGGGTGTATAATTTATGTATTATGTTTAAATCTTGCTCTTCGAGTCCAATGTATATACTTGTCTATCAAGTTGTTCTATCAAGTTGAAAAAATAGTTTTAAGAGTAATACAGAATTTGTAATTCCATGCCGTGTGAACTTTAGTATACAAGAGTGCATGGGATGATAAGCTTTAGAGTGTGATACTATTTCTAATAAATGTGTTTTTTCTACTGTGCGAATTATATTTAATTTCCTATTAGTTTATGCTTAACTGAATACTAATTTGAGACAATAACTAATTAGTTATTCTTGTCTAATTTTTATTTACACAACATTTGTACAGTAATCTCTTCACAATTATGGCAGTGCCTACAAATTTATCAATTAAGCATTTAATGTGTAGTAAGCCAACAACTCTTGTGTTTATTCTGCTTACATTTAACTCATATTCCATTCCTTAGGAAGTGTAACAGCATGCAAATCTGTAATAAAGGAAGCGGGAATTTGCCCCAAGATTGACTGTCCAAAACGTGATGTAAAATTCTGTTTCGTCAATGTCACACTGAAATTTGATGAAGCTCAGTTGGAGAGCATTGTGAAGTGTGACGCTTACAAACATCAGAACCTCAACCTACAAGAACATCTTACATCCATCCTGCATGAACTACACCAGATCTTTCTGCTTGGATTCTTCATAATCATTCTACTCTGCATGCTCATCAACCTAATGTATATCATAACCATACTTCCACTAATGTTAGTTTTATTACATGCATTCACACGTTGAAGTGTTCGATGAAGTATTACGGAATGAAGGGATGGGATTATCTAGAAATCAGCAAATTCCCCCAAAACAGCACCTGAAGTCAAACCATCTGGAAAGGAAATTATATGATACAGCAGTACCTATATTATGATAATGTGTTAAGTATGTATGTATGTATGTATGTATGTATGTATGTATGTATGTATGTATGTATGTATGTATGTATGTATGTATGTATGTATGTATGTATGTATGTATGTGTGGGTGTGGGTGTGTGTGTAAAAGAATGTCACACATTGAATTGTGTACATGTGATTTTATTAATAGTTTACCATCCGCAAAAAAATGTCTAACTATTTGTCAGTCCATTGTCTCTCTCTGCCTGCCGGCCTACCTGCTAAAACTTGTCCACAGACTTTGGCAAACAATGTTATCTTTCATTTGCCTGTTTGCACTTTGAACTAGGTTTGTCACATGCAGGTTATGTGACCAGGTTAGTCACATACGTACATCTATTGAGAGCATATCCCCTATGAATTGGTTATGCTAAGTTATTTATTTATAAAATGTTTTTGGTATAGTATTTATACAGAGTTATTAATTAATCATATATGATATATTTTTCGTTTCTGTTCTTCTTGGTGTTTATACGGTTATTAATTATTTACCATAGTATATATATTTTTTGTTTTCTGTTCTATTTGGTGGTGATAATAGCAGTTATGGCAACCATTGATTTAACGTTTTAAATGTTCAGTAAACATACACTCTATTATGTCTATATTATGCTTAGATATATTGTATACTTCATTACCTCAAGCACTGAAGAAAATATTCAGAAATCAGGAAGATGCATTTTTCAAAATTTCATTCTTTATTATAAATATATGAATACTTTTACTGATAGAAAATGTATATAGTCATTAAGCTGCAAAAAAACCTTGTATCAAGCTGCAGTAATATCAAGCGTGATATAATATACGCAGCTTGATATTTTTTTAAAATCCCAATTGAAGTCTTCTCACCTTCACACATATACAATCACAGTTTTAGTTAGTTTAGTTCTAGTTTTAGTCTCCCAGTGTTGATGTGTCTCCCAGTGTTGATGTGTCTCCCAGTGTTGATGTGTCTCCCAGTGTTGATGTGTCTCCCAGTGTTGATGTGTCTCCCAGTGTTGATGTGTCTCCCAGTGTTTATGTGTCTCCCAGTGTTGATGTGATTCCCAGTGTTGATGTGTCTCCCAGTGTTGATGTGTCTCCCAGTGTTGATGTGTCTCCCAGTGTTGATGTGTCTCCCAGTGTTTGATGTGTCTCCCAGTGTTGATGTGATTCCCAGTGTTGATGTGTCTCCCAGTGTTGATGTGTCTCCCAGTGTTGATGTGTCTCCCAGTGTTGATGTGTCTCCCAGTGTTGATGTGTCTCCCAGTGTTGATGTGTCTCCCAGTGTTGATGTGTCTCCCAGTGTTGATGTGTCTCCCAGTGTTGATGTGTCTCCCAGTGTTGATGTGTCTCCCAGTGTTGATGTGTCTCCCAGTGTTGATGTGTCTCCCAGTGTTGATGTGTCTCCCAGTGTTGATGTGTCTCCCAGTGTTGATGTGATTCCCAGTGTTGATGTGTCTCCCAGTGTTGATGTGTCTCCCAGTGTTGATGTGTCTCCCAGTGTTGATGTGTCTCCCAGTGTTGATGTGTCTCCCAGTGTTGATGTGTCTCCCAGTGTTGATGTGTCTCCCAGTGTTGATGTGTCTCCCAGTGTTGATGTGTCTCCCAGTGTTGATGTGTCTCTCAGTGTTGATGTGTCTCCCAGTGTTGATGTGTCTCCCAGTGTTGATGTGTCTCCCAGTGTTGATGTGTCTCTCAGTGTTGATGTGTCTCCCAGTGTTGATGTGTCTCCCAGTGTTGATGTGTCTCTCAGTGTTGATGTGTCTCCCAGTGTTGATGTGATTCACAATGCAGTTGGTATTCCATTTAAAATACAAGTTGTGTCGAAGAATGTAACTCTAGGGAGTTGCCACTACATCATAATACAAACAGGCATCCCAAACCCAGAGTATCTATAGTTACTATGGATAGTACACATACGGAATGGCTACTCATAACTGCTATGGATGGTTGTACAAAATCTAATCTTGCACCCAAAAATTGTTCAGCATTTTGTGCTTAAAAAAATTGTTTAGTTGAAAAAAGCTTGTTTATTGTATTTCCGTAAGAGAGAGAGAGAGAGAGAGAGAGAGAGAGAGAGAGAGAGAGAGAGAGAGAGAGAGAGAGAGAGAGAGAGAGAGAGAGAGAGAGCGAGAGAGAGAGAGAGAGAGAGAGAGAGAGAGAGCGAGAGAGAGAGAGAGAGAGAGAGAGAGAGAGAGAGAGAGAGAGAGAGAGAGAGAGAGAGAGAGAGAGAGAGAGAGAGAGAGAGAGAGCGAGAGAGAGAGAGAGAGAGAGAGCGAGAGAGAGAGAGAGAGAGAGAGAGAGAGAGAGAGAGAGAGAGAGAGAGAGAGAGAGAGAGAGAGAGAGAGAGAGAGAGAGAGAGAGAGAGAGAGAGAGAGAGAGAGAAGAATAGATTATGAAGAGAGAGAGAGAAGAATAGATTATGAAGAGAGAGAGAGAATTATGTTCACCATTTCAGTTACTTTGTGTAACTGTCCTTCCAAAGTGGCGTTCTTTCACTGGGATCACCACTTGCCCGAGCGGCACAAACCAGTAATTAGAACC
>NC_091216.1:24939747-24964747 GCF_040958095.1 Procambarus clarkii | reverse complement strand
GGGATGGAGGGAGGGGGGATGCAGAGATGAGGGAGAGGAGGGGATGGGGCCAGCATCAGCAGAAGGTTCACGGCCTCACCCATAAATCAGGAAAAAAACAAAAAACTTTGACCCGGTTGGTGATGAATTGAAGCAGTCAGCGGCGCGTGGGGTTCAATCCTCCGTGTGTGTGTGTGTGTGTGTGTGTGTGTGTGTGTGTGTGTGTGTGTGTGTGTGTGTGTGTGTGTGTGTGTGTGTGTGTGTGTGTGTGTGTTCTCACCTAAATTTTGTTACAGGGTCGAGTGCTAGCTCCTGGCCCGCACCTTACCAGCAGTCAGTTAGTTGTCTGGTGCAGGGACTTTCGACCTTATTGCTTTGAAACAACTTATTGAATTATATTTGACCGCCTACCGCACGAGAGAGAGAGAGAGAGAGAGAGAGAGAGAGAGAGAGAGAGAGAGAGAGAGAGAGAGAGAGAGAGAGAGAGAGAGAGAGAAAACAAGGAATAAAAAAAAACATTAATTAATAATGAGAGTACTAATTAACATTCATCATATATATTTTTTCCGTAGGGCTTGCCAGCCTTTGACGAGAGACCGGCCCGTAGCCTGACCGCCTGGCAAATAACTACAGTAATTAAGGCCTCAGGCTCCCCCCCCCCCGTCCTCACACATGAGACCTTCCTCAACTCTGACAGGACCCCAGACGTGGCTACATGAAAATTAGGGAATGTTGGCGGCGTGTATATGTATATATATATTTTATTTATTTCATGAAAGGTGGTTAGATATCTCAGATGGAGAGTCAAGTGCGGAATATTGCGAGGGAATACATCTTAGTTGGGAAATATCGTGAGGGAATACACCTTAGGTGGGAAATATCGCGAGGGAATACACCTTAGGTGGGAAATATCGCGAGGGAATACACCTTAGGTGTGAAATATTGCGAGGGAATACACCTTAGGTGGGAAATATTGCGAGGGAATACACCTTAGGCGGGAAATATCGCGAGGGAATACACCTTAGGTGGGGAATATTGCGAGGGAATACATCTTAGGTAGGAAATATCGCGAGGGAATACACCTTAGGTGGGGAATATTGCGAGGGAATACATCTTAGGTGGGAAATATCGCGAGGGAATACATCTTAGGTGGGAAATATTGCGAGGGAATACACCTTAGGTGGGGAATATTGCGAGGGAATACACCATAGGTGTGAAATATTACAAGTAGATACGTTATTATTTGTAAAAATGTTAAATTTTCTCCCATGTTTCTTCGCTTCTCTTTCAAACTGGATTCAATCTTCAAGCTTCCTATAAAAGCTTAGAATTGTGGCTTTTAACTGCAAAAGTCGCGCCATTATGCACCTAGTGTATGATGTATAAAATATTATATATCAGGTGAAGAACGTGAGCTACATCTAGCGGAAACCTTTCCAGGACCTCCGAGGTTTCCGCCAGAATTCGAATTAACATTAGCTGCTTCTTTATAAAACACACCATTTAGGAGGGGAAAGTGCACACAGGCACACAATAGGTTCAGGAATCTGTACACCAACCGATGAAAGGTTGAGAGGCTGTACCCAAGAGCCGAAGCTCGACTCCCCGCAAACACACGAACGTAATATTGCCAACAGTACTGCATATCGGTACGTACAATTAGGCAAGTACACACACACACACACACAGAGCGTATTCACCCACCAAAATTTTTTATTGGGTTTACATTTTCAATATAAACACTTCCATCACTGCGGCATTCTCACCACTATGGCCGACCCTTTCGGACCCTCACAATGGAGGGAAAGTTTGTCCAAACCTTGAGCAAACTATCAAAGCTGAGGAAAAGTTATAGTGGAAGAGGTCAGAACGAGAACATTGTAGTTTTAAAATTTTGGAGCTAAAAAATACTTGTGTTCGGAGTAGTTATGTACTGAGTGGGGTTCCATGCGGAGTTGAACTCAAAATATTCCAGTTTGTCTTCTTTAGGTTGGTGCTAGGCTTAAAGCCTATCACCCGCGGGAGAGTTTTCAAGGCCACCACAATTAGCTTACAATTTTGTTTTTGTGCTAAATAATATATAAAGATAATATATATACATCAGTTTGCAAGGGAAAATACTAGTTGTAATTCCAGTAGCCTATGATAAAATACTTTACAAAACTCTGGAAATACAAAGCTTTTGTTAAAAAAAAGCTTGTATTTATGAAACTGTAGCAGTGTTGCGTAGTTAAGAGGATTACAATTTTTTTTAATTAAATCAATGTAATATTTTAAAACAGTCCGACTATAAAAGTGGATAATTACATGCTTTTTAGAATTAATGGAATTATATGCTCGGACAAATGATCTACACTGGAATTACTCATAGAGTAATTATCGTCTCATGACAAATTACATTAGAATTATCGCCTTAATAGCCCCCCTCCCGAGGACTCATAGCTTCGTGGCCGGCTTCACAATGTATGTAATTATATGTATCCACACCACATGCTGGGCGGAGTCGTTGTTTCCTGCGTGTAAATATTAGTAATTGGTTGGAATATTATGTGTATGTGGTCCAAAGGGAGAATCATATTTTCCACAATGATCACTTATCACTTTACACTACACTACACTACACGATTAAGGCAGCGTCTGGGATCCTCTCAGACGTAAGTCCGAACCCTCGTTACGGACCTTGTGGATTTGTTCACTTATCACTTTCTCTGTCCAGGTTGGACAGAGAAAGATCTACCGTCCACCACCTAAGAATCTTGTACGTCGTGATCATATCCACTCTGGTCTTTTAAGACTTATACTCGCCTTAGCCTGTTCATAATATCTATACCTCAAGCCTTTCCGGGTTCTGCAGTATTGTGCAGTTATACTTCCCTCATTACTGCATTCATATCGGGGAGATGCATTCGGGGAGACATCTCCCGTCCACGAGGCTAACCATAGCCCGTGCTTCTTGCCCCGCTCCTGTGCCAGGTAAGTTACGGGCTCACCATAGCCCGTGCTACTTGGAACTTGTTCCGAGTAGCTTAATCTATAACAACAACATGCATTCATATCAGTCCATCATCATCTGCAAACACTGACATGAACGATCCTACTGCCTCCGGGAGGCTGTTTACATAAATCAGGATCAATAGTGGTCCGAGTATTGAGCCTTGCGGGACCCCTCTTGTCTCTTACTTTCACTCTGTTTCCTCTCTCACTATAACCTTCTGTTTCCTATCTGTCAGGCACTCTCTAATTCAGTCCTATGATATCTCAGATTATGTCTTTGTACATCTTTTTATAGTTTCCACCTCCTCTTTACATTTTCTATGATCTGTGCAACTGGCCCATAATCGAATGGCCCCGCAGCATGGCAGAGACTTTTGGGCAATGTTTTTTTCATCTGATGCCTTTGTTTACCAAGCAGTAAAATTGTTACCAGGGAGTTACACGACTGTTATGGGTTCCATCCCAGGGATTTCCTCTCTAACCCTCTCCATATTCTCTCTCTTTCTCTCTCTCTCTCTCTCTCTCTCTCTCTCTCTCTCTCCCTCTCCCTCTCCCTCTCTCTCTCTCTCTCTCTCTCTCTCTCTCTCTCTCTCTCTCTCTCTCTCCCTCTCTCTCTCTCTCTCTCTCTCTCTCTCTCCCTCTCTCTCTCTCTCTCTCTCTCTCTCTCTCTCTCTCTCTCTCTCTCTCTCTCTCTCTCTCTCTCTCTCTCTCTCTCTCTCTCTCCCTCTCTCTCTCTCTCTCTCTCTCTCTCTCTCTCTCTCTCTCTCTCTCTCTCTCTCTCTCTCTCTCTCTCTCTCTCCCTCTCTCTCTCTCTCTCTCTCTCTCTCTCTCTCTCTCTCTCTCTCTCTCTCTCTCTCTCTCTCTCTCTCTCTCTCTCTCTCTCTCTCTCCTCTCTCTCTCTCTCTCTCTCTCTCTCTCTCTCTCTCTCTCTCTCTCTCTCTCTCTCTCTCTCTCTCTCTCCTCTCTCTCTCTCTCTCTCTCTCTCTCTCTCTCTCTCTCTCTCTCTCTCTCTCTCTCTCTCTCTCTCTCTCTCTCTCTCTCTCTCTCTCTCTCTCTCTCTCTCTCTCTCTCTCTCTCTCTCTCTCTCTCTCTCTCTCTCTCTCTCTCTCTCTCTCTCTCTCTCTCTCTCTCTCTCTCTCTCTCCCTCTCTCTCTCTCTCTCTCTCTCTCTCTCTCTCTCTCTCTCTCTCTACACCATCTCATTTGGAGAGGCCAGCTTCTCCCCTGCGCCAGAGAGACCCGAGAGAGGTGGTGCAGGCCTCCAAGATCACCGCTCTAAAGGTCATCAGTGAGAAGTGTCCCACTGGACGTAATTAAGTCAGTGTGGCAGACAGGGTCTTATGTCTTACATATATTTAACTCCTCTGGATTATGTTTAAATGTTTTATAGACCTACTTTTCTGTTATTATTTACAGAAATTTGATGAGGAATTAGCAATGACAAATGTAGTATGAGGAACGAAGAATATATTTCAACGTAAAGAATCCACCGTGCTAAATATACACCAGGATGTTGTTGTTGTTGTTAAAGATTTAGCTACTCAGGACGAAGTGTCCATGTAGCACGGGCTATGGTGAGCCCGAAATTGAGTTTGGTTATACATGATAACCTTTTTCCTGTGAGAATACACCAGGAATCACGTAAGTTATTGATAATAACTGGATTAGCTTGGTGTGGTGTTGGGCTTTACATCTAACAAATCAACCTCTAGAGTGTTACGGGCTATTCATGCCCGTGCCACCTCTTGGGTAGCCTAATCTTCATCAATCAACCTCTGGAGGAAAAAATCCCAAATTTATTTTCATTTTTTTTTTAAATTTTCAAATTACGTCCACTTTCGGCCATACGAACAAACGGCCAAAAGCGACGTTATTTTTAAGAAGACAGGTTGCGCGAACCGGCTATAGTCTTGGCGGTACAGGGAAGTGGTTTGTCTTGGTGTGGTGCACTCTACCTTGGCGGCAACGGGTCTAGTTAAGACTTTGCCGGTGTGTGGGGTATCTTTCTCCTGCAGCTGCGGGAAGTTCATTTATCAAGCCTCGTGTCCACGAAGCACCCGTTCAAGAACCTGTCGACGGTTCACTCCATCTTGCAACCTCTTCCCTGACATGTTGCTGAGGCTGCTATACACCAGTCAATGGTTCAGAGGCGGGACCCAAGAGTCGTGGCTCATCATCTAGGTGAATGCTGGACTCAGGAAGGAGAGGAGAGGGTGTGTTGTGATGGGAGAGGAGGATGGAAAGTGTCATTTTCCGCTAGGAAGATGTGCTGTAGCTCACAATCACAGGCTTCACCCTACACACACAAAGTTAATTTTGTACGATCAAACAAGATTGCTTCGACGTCGTAATTACGTTCTGTGTTTGCTAGGCTTGCTGAGAGCTGGCCAGGATGGACTGTCGCATTGCTTGGCCGCCCTCCCAGTGAAGAAGTCTTAACTTTGTAAATTACTAATACAATTTGAACCCCCCAAAAAACGTCCTCAATCCCTGACGAAGCATTTACAAGTAGCTTTATATAAATTACATGCTGCAAAAATGATTATATATGTATATCAATACGAAAGAATGTTTGATTGTGCAAGGCTGGAAACCGGACACTTGGGGCGACTAGCCTAGCCCAACCTTGCAGGGTGACCAGTGATCCTATGATGAGGGTCAGAGGAGGGGTTGGGGTCGACCCCATGCCTTTAAGGAGGATTGGATTATATTTTGACAATCAGCGAGTCCTATGAAGTCTAAAAACTGCCCGAAACGCTTTGCGTAATAGTGGCTTTAGACATTGTATGTACTAGCTCTATCTATAAATCCATCAACTTTTGTATCTTACCTTGTATGTATGTACTTTACCTGAATAAAAATTTGTATTTGTATAAAATGTTGGTTTCATTGTCTATATACGACATTGTTTGATTCTTTTCCAACTACTTCCTCTGCTGTTATCGGCGTTGATTCAACTTATAACCCTCGTAGTTATTATGTATAGAAAAATAGTAAAATCTTGTTAAGTGTATTTAAAACATCATTTGAACATCATTAAAACATCATTATGTTTGTAACTCATCTTCGATGTATGTACTTTTACCTGAATAAACATTTTGATTTTGATTGGATTCGATTTTGATTTGAGTTGAGCACTGGGCCAAAATTGTGGAGGGTTGCGAATGTGATTACTATTTATAAATGGGTACATACTTCACTGTCTCAGGGGACAGGAAGCCAGAGTGTATTCATACACGTTAGGCTTTTTACCGGTCCGAAAATGATGGAACGGAACCGCCTACCCGCCGAAGCCGTAACTCCCAAAACTCTGTTAAATTTTAAAATCCAATTGAAAAAAATAATCATCGGGGCAAATGGGAAGACCTTTGACAAGCCGCTGGCTTACTGTCCTCGTCGAGGCCACTAGTGTTAGGGGGGGGGGGCGGCCCTCAGGTAAATTCAGGTAAATATGATCAACAAATACTTGCGCCGAATTCAGGAAACGTTTGCCTCTCATGCGCTTATCTTTTTGTTGTTTGTTTCCATGTTTCTTGTTGCTTGCAATTTGCAATGCGGATGATTGCAAGCGGCAGCTGATGACGACATGCACCCCATCAGCTGAGCCAGGGAGTCCCCCATGCATGAGGACCCACGAATTTGCATGGTGCATAATGTGTAGGTAGCGGAGGAGTTTACTGATGAGGCTACCCACTAATCTCGTCTCTGTCGGTCTGTCTGTCTGTCTGTCTAGTAGGAGCCTCGATCTCATCTGGTCCTGGTCTACCTGTCCATCAATGCCACCTGTAGATGACCCAAATGATGTAAGTAATGTGTGTGTGCGTAATACGTGTAGTAGATATGACATAAAATTAGGTCGGGAGTTAGGACAATACATATATACAATCAACGGTTATAAAGGCGGGGGTCCAGGAGCTAAGAGCTCGATGCTACAGGCACATATAATAAATACACAATCCCCACCACAGAGCGGCCTTCCCCTACAGCAGCTACGCCCTACAACAGTCAACCTCCTTCAGCATTAATTGACTCGTGTCACTGTCGGGTTCAGCTCTCCGATATTTGCAATGTTGTACATTGACGGGTGAACGATTCTGACTCCGGGAGAAGAGGCAACGACAAGTGCAGCAGCAGGAGCAGCAGCAGCAGCAGCAGCAGCAGCAGCAGGAGCAGCAGCAGGAGCAGCAGGACCACCAGCAGCAGCAGCAGCAGGAGCAATAGTTCTATCAGGACAAAGGCATGAGGACTATAACATGGTGAGGCTGGCGGAAGTACACCCACGCCGACACTGCCGCCAGAAAGTCGGTCACCTCATAGCCTCATCACCGACCAGAGACAATCTCAAATGTGTGTCTGGTTGAATGAGAGGGATTGACGCCCAGAGCGTTATCACTGTCAGTTCAGCTGGGCGAGTGTTGCGTGCGTGCGTGTGTGTGTGTGTGTATTCACCTAGTTGTGCTTGCGGGGGTTGAGCTCTGGCTCTTTGGTCCCGCCTCTCAACCGTTAATCAACTGGTGTACAGATTCCTGAGCCTACTGGGCTCTATCATATCTACACTTGAAACTGTGTATGGAGTCAGCCTCCACCACATCACTTCCTAATGCATTCCATTTGTCTACTACTCTGACACTGAAAAAATTCTTTCTAACGTCTCTATGGCTCATTTGGGCCACTCAATTTCCACCAATGTCCCCTAGTGCATGTGCCCCTTGTGTTAAAAAGTCTGTCTTTATCTACCCTATCAATTCCTCTGAGAATCTTGTATGTGGTGATCATGTCCTCTCTCTCTCTCTCCCTCCGTCCTGTGAGGAAGATAAAAGTCCTCGTTATCGCTTCGTGTGCCATTGGCCTGCGCATATCTATCTCTCGGGCGCGCGGCCACCGCCCGCAAAAGAATTTACCCCCAAACAATATATTTTTTTTTTAATTTTCCAAGTGCTCGTCGGCCGTGTTGCAACCACGTAACAATTCATCTCTATCATTCACTTTCATGAATCAAAAAACGTAAAATAATATATAGAATATAAACGGTGGGGGGGTCAGAGGGATAAAAATATTTTGTTTATCAACCTTTCGCAAGAGAGGGTGAATATATATATATATATATATATATATATATATATATATATATATATATATATATATATATATAATAATAATGCCAATTATTATATCTTTCTCCTCTTCATGTCATATTTCCTACCTTAATGTTTCTTTAGGTGCAAGTTCTTAACCGGGGGACGCTGCACAATAAAGGACGAGTCTCATCTAGGTTGTGTACAGCGCCGTCAAGACTTCCTTGTGTAGGTTTTCTGAAGGTTTTGCCGACGGTGACCAGCTGTGTCCTAGTCCATCTGCTCCCCGCGTCTCCAAGGGTGGAGCAGAAATAGGTGATCAGTGGGTACAAGGCTCCTCCAGCTCTGCGGCACTGGGAGGTGTTGGAGCGTCATTGTGGGGCTCTTGGACGGAGGGGTGAGAGGAGATGAGAGGTGAGAGAAGAGAGTAAGGGGAGAGGGTGAGTGAGGGGAGACGATAAAAAATCCATCTTGTGGAATGAGCAAGTAAGGGGAGGAGGCTGGAGAGGGATGTTGGACGCTCTCTCGCTATCCTGGACGAGGGAGAGAAGGAGAGAGAGAGAGAGAGAGAGAGAGAGAGAGAGAGAGAGAGAGAGAGAGAGAGAGAGAGAGAGAGAGAGAGAGAGAGAGAGAGAGAGAGAGAGAGAGAGAGAGAGAGAAAATGCATGGGGGAGTTGTGTAAAATCCTGGTTTGTGTCTCGGAGAGGCTGCAGGATCCAGTAAGTTCAGTAGAACTTCGGTTTCAACTCTTTTTAACCATGTCGTAGCTCAGTCGATAAAGGCAGCGTCTAGGATGATCCCGGACGTAGGTTCGAATCCTCGTCACGGCCCTTGTGGATTTATTCAGAGAGAGAGAGAGAGACAGGGTGGACACTAGGATCACGAACAAGCACACATTAAGCCACCATAAAGGTTAGTACTACACACACCGACCCGGGAATACGGCCACAGTGAACACAGCTTACAGCGGGAACCCGCTTACATACAGTGCAGAGAATACAGTGCTACAATAGCCTAATTCCCGGCTTGGTGTCTTCTTTTGAGAATTAATTACTTAAAGAAAACGTATGGATCATGCTGGATTTAGACATAATTGGGTAATTAAATCAACTTGTTATTAACCTAATAGCCGAAAACGCGTTAAGCATTCTCTATTTTTCACAAGTGGTCATTCTGCATATATATATATATATATATATATATATATATATATATATATATATATATATATATATATATATATATATATATGCAATTGACGATCACAAAACACTGATCATTTTATGCGGAAAATCCACAGAGAAATATGAAATGAGGTGAACGTTTCGGCTTTGTTAAAGCCTTTGTCAACACCAGACTGACTCAGTCTGGTGTTGACAAAGGCTTTAACAAAGCCGAAACGTTCACCTCATTTCATATTTCTCTGTGGATTTTCCGCATATATATATATATATATATATATATATATATATATATATATATATATATATATATATATATATATATATATATATATATATATATATATGTGGATATATATATATATATATGTGGATATATATATATATATATATATATATATATATATGTGGATATATATATATATATATATATATATATATATATATATATATATATATATATATATATATATATATATTTGCAACAAAAAATTATTTAAACCTTCAATTTATATAAATAATTCACTGTAAGGGATAATTTAAATTTGCAATGCTTGGCCCGTTACTAAATATATTTTAGCCATCCTATTTTCACTTTCACGAAAGATGATTTTTTTGTTTCTTCCGAAGCCTAATTATAAAGTTTGTATAGAGGCTCTTAACAAACCATTAATAGTTTTAATTAAAACTAAATAAAAAAAAACGAAACATCCACTTGATAAAAGTTTGAGTTCGTTGTCAACAGAACAAAACAATGAAGTATGCGTTGGCAATAATCTTGAAATACGCCTAGATGTTTTTTCTTTTTCCTTCACGGAGATATCCCTTTATAGTTTTTGTATTCCTGTGGAACTTGTGCCATAGATTACTTTTAAGTAGAGTAGTTCGCTAGTTAGTGGCCGTGCGGGAGCGGGCGGCTCGCCTGGCACTCACACTTTTTTTGGTATTCTTGATGCTATTTTGGGGTTTTAATTGTTAAACAATGCAGCAAATTTTGTGAAGATTAGCCAATTGCGATTGATTGGATTGGTTGGAGACTCGTTTTGAGCGTGTTGTGATTATCTTGTATTCAACTAGTTGTGCTTGCGGGGGTTGAGCTCTGGCTCTTTGATCCCGCCTCTCAACTGTCAATCAACTGATACTAACTACTTCCCCCCCCCCCCCCCCCACACACACAGTCCTAGGAAGTTGCCCGTGACAGCTGACTAACTCCTAGGTACCTATTTACTGCTAGGTAATAGAGGCATTAGGGTGAAAGACACTGCCCATCGTTTCTTGCCGGCGCCGGAAATCGAACCCGGGCCACAAGATCACGTGTCCAGCGTGCTATCCACACACACTGTGTGTGTGTGTTCGTGTGTGTGTGTGTGTGTGTGTGTGTGTGTGTGTGTGTGTGTGTGTGTGTGTGTGTTAGGAGATTAGAGTTGGACAGGAGAGGCGTTTTTTTAATAAGTTTCCCTTTGTGTTCCAGGCTGCTGGCTTTGTTGTATTCTCTTCCGCTTTTCTCTACTGTTTTGTTTTACCTCTTCATTTCCCCCCCCCCTCTCTCTCTCTCTCTCTCTCTCTCTCTCTCTCTCTCTCTCTCTCTCTCTCTCTCTCTCTCTCTCTCTCTCTCTTTCATGTATAATTAGGTCTCGGTAGGTTGGTGTTTTGGTCTAGCGGCAATTATTCGTATTTACAATGTGTGAAATACTAGTGTTTACACTAGAGGAAGTTCGAACACAAACGTGAAGGAAATACCCGTCGGGAGACACGAACACAATCAGGAGCGTGTAGAGCTTATAGAGTCAACCTTGAAGTGACTGTCACGGGTGGCAGCCGCTGGATGGGTGACCGCGTGACCCACACCCACGAGGACGGCGCTGGCTGGTCGACGAGAGGTTTAATAATTCGACATAAGAAATTGCCCAGACCCGGGATCGAACCGGGGACCTTTAGATCTTCAGTCTAACGCTCTCCCAACTGAGCTATCTAGGCCGTGTTGCTAGTAGGCATAATCTTATTTTTATAATATTTTATTTTTTTTTTACTGCGACAATCAATTTTCTTAATTTAAACATTCTAAATTTTCCGTTCTTATACTTTCTCAAATTTCTTCTCTTCATTCAGGACCTTTAAGACCCGTCAAAATAGAGTAAATTTTCTAAATTTTAGTCTCTGACAATTTGTTCAATACTCCTCTACCGTCTTGATTTGCCACTGCGTAAAAAACACAGCCTCCTAACCTAACCCCTAAACGTACAAACCCAATCAACCTAACCTAACCGACCTAGATCGATGCATAGAAAACGGAGAGATTTGTGAGTCATTACTTTTCATAGTAGGATGCATTTGTAACGTCGATTACCCCTAACGTAAAAAAGGCGACCTATTAGCTGTTACATTTACCTCCCCATTTTTGGAGGACGGGCTGGTGTGTGTGTGAAAAAAGTTGATCGATTGACAATTGAGAGGCGGGCTGGAAGAGTCAGAGCTCAACCCCCGCAAGCAACTAGGTGAACACACACACACACACACACACACACACACACACACACACACACACACACACACACACACACACACACAGGGAGATTTTGGGAGAGGAAATTCTTCAGGAGTCAGAGAAGGAAAAAGACTTGGGGGTTGATATCACGCCAGACCTGTCTCCTGCAGCACATATCAAGCGGATAACATCAGCGGCATATGCCAGGCTGGCCAACATACGAACGGCATTCAGAAACTTGTGTAAAGAATCATTCAGAACTTTGTATACCACATATGTCAGGCCAATCCTGGAGTATGCAGCCCCAGCATGGAGTCCATATCTAGTCAAGGATAAGACTAAACTGGAAAAGGTTCAAAGGTTTGCCACCAGACTAGTACCCGAGCTGAGAGGTATGAGCTACGAGGAGAGACTACGGGAATTAAACCTCACTTCGCTGGAAGACAGAAGAGTTAGGGGGGACATGATCACCACATTCAAGATTCTGAAGGGGATTGATAGGGTAGATAAAGACAGTCTATTTAACACAAGGGGAACACGCACAAGGGGACACAGGTGGAAACTGAGTGCCCAAATGAGCCACAGAGATATTAGAAAGAACTTTTTTAGTGTCAGAGTGGTTGACAAATGGAATGCATTAGGAAGTGATGTGGTGGAGGCTGACTCCATACACAGTTTCAAGTGTAGATATGACAGAGCCCGATAGGCTCATGAATCTGTACACCTGTTGATTGACGGTTGAGAGGCGGGACCAAAGAGCCAGAGCTCAACCCCCGCAAACACAACTAGGTGAGTACACACACACACACACACACACACACACACACACACACACACACACACACACACACACACACACACACACACACACACACACACACACAGTACACACTATCCAGGAGTCTGATCGGTTCTTTTTCCTCTCACATTCAGAAAAAGTTCAACGTAAAAAAAAAGTCATTTACAAATTCCAGGAAAACTACTCCAAGCTCAGGATATATCAATGCAGTCGCGCTGGAAGAATTCCTCGTCCAGAGAGAGAGAGAGAACACCCCATTTCCAGTCCAGATACGACGCTACTCTCCAGCGAGCTCTCTTGTTATTTTCTTGACATTAGGTAATTTAAACGGTGCCATCTATTCCACTTGTGTTTATCTCTTACTTAACCATATTAAATATATATATTAAACCCGTTTTCTTTAGTGTCACTCACACCAGGTAAACTAATCCAGTTTGTGCTGATGATTCGCAAGCCTCAACTCCTGGAAGTTTTTTTTCTTCTAATTTTTCTAATAACTTTCTGTTTCTTGTTCGAGTTTGCGCTGATCTAGCAACATCAATTTTATGATTCATTGGTGACTGGGTGACTATGTTACTCAGACCCATCACTCATGGGTGAATACATTACCCGGACCTACACCAGATTCAGGACTGAAAATAGCTGAGAATTCTCATTATAATGCTCGGCATATCTGACGTTTTAATTCCGGGTTTAATGGCCTGTTCCATTACACTTCTTGCACCTCTGCACCTTGGTATATATATATATATATATATATATATATATATATATATATATATATATATATATATATATATATATATATATATGTCGTACCTAATAGCCAGAACGCACTTCTCAGCCTACTATTCAAGGCCCGATTTGCCTAATAAGCCGAGTTTTCATTAATTAATGTTTTTTCGTCTACCTAACCTACCTAACCTAACCTAACCTAGCTTTTTTTGGCTACCTAACCTAACCTTACCTATAAATATAGGTTAGGTTAGGTTAGGTAGGGTTGGTTAGGTTCGGTCATATATCTACGTTAATTTTAACTCCAATAAAAAAAAATTGACCTCATACATAGAGAAAAGGGTTGCTTTATCATTTCATAAGAAAAAAATTATAGTAAATATATTAATTCAGGAAAACTTGGCTTATTAGGCAAATCGGGCCTTGAATAGTAGGCTGAAAAGTGACTTCTGGCTACTAGGTACGACATATATATATATATATATATATATATATATATATATATATATATATATATATATATATATATATATATGACTGAAAACTCACAAAGTTTGCCCCAAAGAATGAGGTGATTTGGTGAAATGCTATGCCCAAGATTACCATCCGAGTTGCCGGCGGGGAAGTGGTTCAAATAGCTTTGGTTATCACTTCCTTTTGTCCGGCCGTGATGGTCAAGCGGATTAAGGCGCCCTGTAGTTACCAGTTGCGTTGCTTCTGGGAGTATGGGTTCGAGTCACTTCTGGGGTGTGAGTTTTCAGTCGCATATAGTCCTGGGGACCATTCAGGCTTGTTCGCATATATATATATATATATATATATATATATATATATATATATATATATATATATATATATATATATACCGCCACTTCTCAATGTATATACATTGAGAGTTCAATCCTGGACTATGCTTTCTAGTCACGAACTTAAACCCAACACCAAACCAATCCCTCGAACGCGGACCTTAATTACCACATCACTCTACCTATGACATCTGCTATTAGATGGTGTCCGTTATATAATGGTGTGCGCAATATTAGTGAAGAAATAACACGAAGTGCAGTCACAATGATTTATTTATACAAGGTAATTAGGTAATTATATATTTATTTGAAGATCCAACAATAATAATATTGATATGACGGTTCGAAAACCATCTCTTGCAAGTGTACAATTATTGTTTGTGCGTTGATCAACCATTGCATGGCACCAGTGCTAAATTGCAAGTGAAAGTTTGGGCAACAGCAGGTATACATGTGGTTCAGCAGGTAGACATTTCGAAGATAAATGCATAATAGCAAGCTAAAAATCTTTATTGCACGCCTAGTCCAATTCGGCAGCTTACTTTGCATTCTTGCAACATATATTTTACCCCAGACCGGAGCAACGATATATATACACCGTGAGGTCTACTCTGTCTCCTGGTGTACATACACCATGAGTTTACTATAGTCCAGGATTAAAGTCTACTCGCTAATAATCTAAGATGAGGTCTGATAAAGACCTTTTGTGCCCTCTGTAATGCTTTTGCGCTACCGCTCACAGGATGAGTATGGGGTGCACAATAAACTAGCCGCCGTCGGCGGCAACAATCAATCGCTGGTTCAACAAGTAAGCAATTGTGGTAGACTTAGTGAACCCCCAGCAGATAGGCCCAACACCAAACTAGACCGCAGCAAGGGGTCAGCAGACCGCAGCAAAGGGTCCGCAGACCGCAGCAGAATATGCGGTCTTGGATCTTAACCACAACAGCCTTCCTCCTACAAAGGCCGACATGCGGAGCTGAAGATTGCCTATAACTTGTGCAAGGAATATTAGTTTCCTTGTGGGTAAACCTCAGCCATAAAGTCTCTGGACCTCATCCCACCCTGCCCTAAGCCCTCTTCCTTTAGACTCAAACTCTTCCAATAATCTCTCCAGTAACTCGAACAAATTTATCGCTGTTTCTGGGAACTTTGAGATTGTGTGAGATCAAGAGTCGTCGAGCAATAACAAGATTATAACGTAACTTGGAGATGAGGCTTCCAGCAAGCATAATAATAATATAGTTTAATAATACAGTAATTCGGTTTGTCGAGGGACAGGCAGCCAAGTGTGTGTATATATATATATATATATATATATATATATATATATATATATATATATATATATATATATATATATATATATATATATATATATATTTTGTGACGATAATCTCTTTCAAGAGAGATTGATCCTGCTCTTCCCTTCATAAGTACGTCAATATACAAGATAATATAGAAGATACGTCCAGCAAGTATCGCCAAACGTTTTGCCCAGAGAGCAAATCGTACCCAGCACACAGTGACACCTGCTACCTACCACCGCCGTAACCAGCAAACTGCTCATCCTTTGCCTGCCTGTCGCTGATTGGCTGGTGTCCCGTCGCACCTGCCCTCCGTCTCCGCCACAAGTTGACGTCTGGGCTGCAGTGCGCTAATATCGTCAGAATATCTCAGTGCTCCAAGCAGTTGACATCTCTCGCTGGTAGACTAAGCCTTGGCTTTCGTGTACTAAGGGAGGTGGCAGCTCGAAGCCGGTATTCCAGCACCATTCATATTTTATTTTGCTATCACTGTAACTCACTTGTCTTAACGTAACTTTTCATTTGCCAGTGATTATTCATATTATTTTGTTTGTTGACTTGTCTTTCATATTTTATGTGATTAACTTTATTCATGTCTTGTTTTTCTAGAGTAATTAAAATTTCATTGTTAATTTACTTGTGTTTTGTGTGTCTTCCCATTACCTTTCCACAGACGAAAGCTCCAGCTTTTCTCTTTTTTTTCTATTATGTGACGAGGCCCTGCCCCTACCTTTTGAAACAGCCGAACACCAACGCTTTACCGTCACAATATATATATATATATATATATATATATATATATATATATATATATATATATATATATATATATATATATATATATATATATATTCAAGCCTTTCCTCCCTTTTCCAGCCGCAAAAAAAAAAAAAAGATTCCGATATTATACACATTAGAACTTTTGCATCAATTCCTTTATTCAAAAAATTCTCTTAACACCACACCTGGAAATTCAACCGAGTGGAAACGATGCTTTCACAGTTATACCTGATAAAGTATTTTTACCGAGTCTGTAACCTCTTTCTACCTCTTTTCTCTCTCTCTCTCTCTCTCTCTCTCTCTCTCTCTCTCTCTCTCTCTCTCTCTCTCTCTCTCTCTCTCTCTCTCTCTCTTTGTGTGCATAGTAGGTTCTGAAAAGACTGCACCAAATGAGGTCATTTAAGAGGAGTGTTGTAATTCTCACCATTAGGAACCACCGAAATTCCCGCTATTATAAACCGTTGAAATTCCCGCCATTATGAAGGGCGGGAGGAAAGACTGATGCCTATGTGATTGTTATTTCCTTCAACATAATACAGATGGAGATTTGTCGTTGTTGTGTTTTGAATAAAACTTTGGCGAGAGTTTTGATTGCGATCGATGAGGCTGTGTGTGAAAGCTGTCATAATACACGAGGTTAAATGGCGGCAACTTTTGTTTCTGGCGGATGATGTGTATGTGTATATTTTGCTAGAATGATAGAGTAAACACTGTCTGCGTCTGGGATGCTCCCGGACGCAGGTTCGAATCCTCGTCACGGCCCTTGTGGATTTGTTCATGATAAGAGTAAACTTTTCTATGCAGTTTATCGGTATAGTATTCTTGGCTTCAAAGTAGGAATAACTTATAGTGGTAATATCGTAGCGCAAAAGTTATATTAATGAACATACGAGACACTATTATTGAAGTTATAGCAAATTCAAGCTCCGTATCCTCATTTTCCCTCTTTTTTTTTATTCCTCGTTCTACATAATTTTATCTTTGAATGTTTTCCCTTCCTCCCGTGTTTCTTATTCTTCGCTATCATTTCCTTTTTTTGTTTTAGTCTTGAGGGAAAAAAAAAGGTCCTGTCGGTGGAAAGAAGTTTTGGACTGTGAGGTTATTTTTCCTATGTTGGTGGTGGTTGCCACGAGGCTTCCTCTGGGAGTTGCCTCAGGTAAAGAAACACGGCGCTTTATGTAAACAATGCAAGCTTGCACCGCTCACTAATCCTAAGGCGGTAACCTTTTGAAGGATATACATTTTAGCGAAGGAGTAATGGATATGTGATTACGCTGAAGAGTCTGGAGAGTCGCTGGTGTTGTGAAGACGGGTCGAGGTGGTGGAGCCACATCTTCCCGTCTGGATGCTAAAGTATAACGAAACTCTCCTCGGTGATTTCAGTGACTTTGCGTCACCGATCAGGTGTAGTCACAGTCCATACCCCGTGGACTTGTTTACCAGATTAACATTCCTTCAGATAACCTGGTCCCAGCAGGAGGAACACCCGCGACCTGGGGACCGTCAGTAGGAGTCCCCCAGCAGGAGGGACACCCGCGGCCTAGGGGAAGTCCCCAGCAAGGGTGCCACCTCGGGGCGGCTAGAGGAAGTCTAGCTCCAGCAGCCTGGAGACAGCGGACTCTCATGTTAAGATGATGCGCCCTGAAGCGTGTCTCAAATAATATCCTCCAAGATTGCTCCTGTCGGATTGCTGAGATCCTCTTGGGTTGGGACGGAGCCCCAGGTAAAGATGACAGGAGAGAGAGAGAGCGAGAGCGAGAGAGAGAGAGAGAGAGAGAGAGAGAGAGAGAGAGAGAGAGAGAGAGAGAGAGAGAGAGAGAGAGAGAGAGAGAGAGAGAGAGAGAGAGAGAGAGAGAGAGAGAGAGAGAGATCAGGGGAAAGCGCCAAGCCATTACGACTATATAGCACTGGGAAGGGGTCAGGATAAGGATTTGGGATGGGACGGGGGGAAGGAATGGTATTTTCCTTTGCTTCCGGAAAGGAAGCAAAGGGTTACAGAGTAGACCCTTTGCATAATCTATGAGACCAACTTTTAAGTACGCAGCACTGGCATGGAACCCCTCATTAAAAAATTAAATGTAGATAATAGAAAAGGACCAAAAGTATGCAGCAAAACTATCTTTTGAACTGAAGGACTCGAACTATGACTAGAGAATGGAAACAGGAACTCTCACACTGGAAAAAGAGAGGAGAAATAGGTGAGCACATGATTGCGACATACTAGATTTCATGAAGAATTGACGAAATAGATAAAGCAACAGTGCTCAAAGCCGCCAAAAATGTGAGAATTAAATTCTGTGTTAGTTTTCAGTAAGAAGAACAGGTGCTATAAACACAAATAACTGCTAACAGAACCTAAATGCCTAACCAAATCTAACTGCGGGTTAACTATACACATAATTTTATTATATAATTAAAATAATTATTATTAAATAATATACCGATTTTGAATACATAAAACGATAAGTTTTATAAATGCGTTTTTATGGTCGATTGCAGCTTGGACTCGCCCGGCTGAGAGCTGTATCTTGCGTGTTGACACCGTCTGAGTCTTTTTGTTTTAGGTTAAAGATCCACACCAAGAGAGTAGGGACTGTAACAAGAGGTCTTGAGCCATGTCAAGAGGTCAAGGGCCATGGCAGGTCAAGAACCCGGACTAAAGATCAAGGGTCGTGGAAAGAGATCAAGGGCTGTCAAGATGTCAAGGGGTCATGGAAAGAAATCAAAGACTGTGAAGAGGTCGAGGGGCCATGACATGAGGTCAAGAACCAGGGCTAAAGGTCAAGAGTCGTGGAAAGAGATCAAGGACTATGTCAAGAGGTCAAGGAACATATCAAAGATCATCTCAAGAGATCAAGGACCATTCCAAAAGGGCACTGGCCTCCATTGAGATACAAGACGATAATTTTATATCAGATTTTTCTATGTTAATCATCTGACAAAAATCCTCAACTTCTCAAGGAATCTCCACCCAAGTTATAAAGTCCCCTTCCAAAAGTTAAACAAAAAATATATATTAGTTTCCCCCTTTACGTGTTTAGTTTTTTGTATGAAACTTATGAAACATTTCATTTTTGCAACTTTGGGCTTACTGTCAGTCAGAAGTTGCAGGCGTCAGCTATCTTACTGATATCGTCTCTAACAGTAATGTTTTTAAGGTCCACACACGTCTTCATTTGACTGTAAATTGTTTAGAGATTATCCACACTGTTTTACTCAAGAATTCAATTCCAGTAATGCATAAACACTGAGATAAATCCCCGGAGATTAACAGTGACGTGAGAGGCACGACAGTAGTTAATCCCTCTGGCTCTACTAATTGTCAACTGCTACTCGCTGTCTCAGTATTGGCTGACACTCGCGCTTAACATTGTGTATATCCAGTCAACGCAATACACCTATCATGGTCTGTTTATGTCTCTCTCCAAGACGCTCGCACACACACACATACAGAGACCCGGGCACCGCCGGCTGCCTCTTCTAGGAGTGTTTATATATATATATATATATATACATAGCCAATCTTATGAGGAGTAAATTATACACTTTGCACACGCAGAAATCACAATAACGTGATATATCACGTTATTAGATTACGCTGACTGTATAACGTGGTACAGTTGACTAAGGCGTATCTGGGAACTTCCCGGCCGTAGGTTCGAACCCCCATCACGGCCCCTTGGGGGATTTATACACATTGCCATCGCTAAAACACGTCTCAATCCACTCCATTTTCCCCTTGGCCACCATTCTCTCTAGTTCATGTTCCTTTCAGCTCACCACCTCTTCTCTGATCACGTTCCTCACAGAGGAACATGACCAGAGTCATGTCATGTCATGACTCAAACATGCCACGAGTGTTCCGCACAGAGGAACGTGACCATTTAGGTCATGTTCGTCCCCCCATCATCATATTTTTAACACAGATCACGTTTTTCTCTGCTCATGTTCCAGACGGAGATAATGTCACCCTCTCTCATATTCATCACGGGTAATATTCTTATACTGGTCATACGCCTTACCCCCCTCAGTCACGGTCCTGTGATATATGAAACATTTGCGTCAGGGTGTAAAGAGCCAGTTACTTTATGTGAAGAAGGGTGCATGTATTTCCATAAGCTAGACTAGATTTGTTGAATCAGATCATGTTAATAAGTAAATAGAAAACGGAGATGAGCGGGGAAACTATTTAACCCAAGACATGTGACACACCTCCACATGTCCACACCTTAGGCTTAGGGTGATCAAGATCAATATGAATGGCTTCTTAAGTGACGTATAGACCACTTTGTGAATTTATTCTAGGTGTTCCCAATGATCTTTGATTCAGAACAGCTTTGCCAAAATGTTCTGATGAACAGTTGTAGACTTGGATTGTAGCCTATCACTGCCTACTTTATTTTTTGTATATTTAATAACTGCCTACTTTATTCTTTGTATATTTAATAGTAATAATAACTTAAAATAACACATAATAATAATAAGATAATTCCTCTGCAAGGAAACTGGGGGAATCCTCTTGGATTTATTTACAATTCGGATAACAATCGGGTTTACAACACAAATTATGTGATAATTTCGCTGCTTAAACCACGAGACATTATTAAATCAATGTAAATTGAATTCACATGCACACAGGTAATTAATTGCGTCCGTCCCGATATACTGTCAGTGTATATTGGTAGTGTATATACTGAGTAGTTTTCTTTAGTACTGAAATATGTTCAGGACTATGAAGTATTCTTCCTGGTTGGTCAGTAGGATATAGCAGTGGGCCTAATGACTCTCCAGAGGTTAATTGGCTTCATATATGACGGGGTACACCTCTCAGAGTATATATTATATATATATATATATATATATATATATATATATATATATATATATATATATATATATATTATATATATATATATATATATATGTCGTACCTAGTAGCCAGAACTCACTTTTTGGCCTACTATGCAAGGCCCGATTTGCCTAATAAGCCAAGTTTTCCTGAATTAATATATTTTTTCTAATTTTTTTCTTATGAAATGATAAAGCTACCCATTTCATTATGTATGAGGTCAAATTTTTTTTTATTGGAGTTAAAATTAACGTAGATATATGACCGAACCTAACCAACCCTACCTAACCTAACCTAACCTATCTTTATCGGTTAGGTTTGGTTAGGTAGCCGAAAAAGTTAGGTTAGGTTAGGTTAGGTAGGTTAGGTAGTCGAAAAACAATTAATTCATGAAAACTTGGCTTATTAGGCAAATCGGGCCTTGCATAGTAGGCTGAGAAGTGCGTTCTGGCTACTAGGTACGACATATATATATATATATATATATATATATATATATATATATATATATATATATATATATATATATATATATATGGCGGGCTACACTTGTCTATGTATACCAAGGTAAACTAGCTTACGTCAGTGATATATACACAGAGGTATACCCGCCATATATATACAGAGGTATACCAGCTATATATATACAGAGGTATACCAGCCATATATATACAGAGGTATACCCGCCATATATATACAGAGGTATACCAGCCATATATATACAGAGGTATACCCGCCATATATATACAGAAAGGTATACCCCGCCTCTCGCTGTGTATATATATATATACACACCAGTGCCGGATTTAGGCCTAAGCTAAACAAAGTACAGCCTAGGCCCAAATACAGCGTCGGGGCTTCAGCACATGTCAGAGTTTTGAATATATATATTTAATATTTTTGATAAATATTCATATATCCTAAAATTATTTTAGAAATTACATTTCAGTATTGTTTCCATTGTGTAGTATATTATGATCTATGAGAGAGAACAAGCCAGCCATAGGTTAAATATACAATCAGTAAACGTATTCCTTGTGCAGCCCGTAATCTAAAGGTTTCCCAACGTCAAGGAACTGTCTGTTATTTAAGATTCGCTAATTGGAACAAAAAGTTCCAAGTAGCACGGGCTATGGTGAGCCCGTAGTGCCTCAAAGGGAAACTGTCGTACAAAAGTGCCTTTATCCTAATTTACCAGAGGACCCTCTGGTAGGTCTGTTCTAGTTCTACAAGGGCTCTTTGCAAAACACAAAACGGGACAGTACGTCAAATCCGCGAGCCGCTATTATTTTCTAGTACGACGATTGTTGGGCCTTAAGTAGAGTGTACGTCAAAATGCGACGTGCTATTAGGAGGACGGGCTGAGGTCCCTGGTGACTCCGATACACACTAACAACCTATACACAGTTCTGTGCCTCTTCGAACCCCCTCGAACACCAGTCCTGTCGCGCATGTTGGGTCAAGTTCTGGCTGTGTATCTTCGTGTTCAGCAGGTCTGTCTCCTTCCCTGACTCACCCTCTGGGTATCTTTTCTTTATATAAAGTCAAACTATTTAAATAGAGGCCCTGCGAGCTTTATATAGCTTATGGCATCACCAAGTCCAAGTCTAAGTCTGTTCCCTGAGGTTACTTCTGTCCTGGACCAAATTGTTCTTGTTAGTTGGTCAGAAAGCATTTGGCGTGGTCTTGATATCCCTGTAGAAGTTGATAGGCTTGTAGTCCAACACCGAAACAAAGCTTAATAGATAATTACATTCGAGAAGTGAGCTGGTGCCACTCTTTCCCTGAAGGAGTGGCACCTAAAGGAGTGCCACTACTTCCCTGAAAGAGTGGCACCAGCACAGGAGTAGCTGGGTCTGGGAGCCTCAGAAAGGGATGCTTCTCAAGACCTTTCTTGCGGAAGCAAAAATCCTGGGTAATATTAACTTAGAAACGTGTCGTATCTTATCATCCTCTCCTCCTTCTTACCGCTCTCTTCTCTTCCTCTCTATTCGTGTCCCCCCTTTGCCTCTCTACACTTTGCATTCTCGACTTTTATCATGTTGCTCGTGTTCTCGCATCGAGCAGAAATCAATAGCAACAGGAGCGGAGCTCAGACAGACTGACAGGTTACCTTGCGATGATTTCGAGGCTCAATGTCATCCGCGGCCCGGTCCTCGACCAGGTAGAGCCAGATAATTTCCAATTACCAAGATATCCTCATAGTTCCCCCTAAAGTTTGTTAGTACACGCTTGTTGACTCTGCTCACTCACCTCGACTATCCTGCGAGAAGGGCGAAATTTAGGCGAACCTAATCCCTGATTTGGGTGAACCTAATCCCAGATTTAGGTGAACCTAATCCCTGATATACATCAAGGCAGTGTCACAGTGCTCAATAACTATGGCTTCTAAATACGAATCAGGTACAGCCCTTAATAGACTTAGGGCGAGTTTATTAGGGCGATTGCATGTGTGGGTGCATGTATAGAGCGACTGAATGTTGCATTAAGGGTATTTTGTATCACTCATGCAACTATCTTCACCAACGAGGTGGTTTGCCACGGACCAAACTTACGGTTATGTATCATTACCGCTAGATAGTTATGCAATATTTTACTCTTTCTATATTGAATGGAGGAGATAGAGGATGACATTATTAACATATCAAATCCTTATGTTGAATGCATTACCTTAAGGTCGTTGCAACATTTGAGCTAATGAGATATACCGTCGCGTGTCGGCCGCGGAGCTAAGAGACGATTGGGCATCATAGAGGCTTAAGTCAGTGCTTGTCTTGGCCAAATTTCTTAATGTCAGCGGTCAAATCAGTAAAGCAGCGTGACCCTTCCATCCGGCAACTTACGACCCGTCATCTCCGGCTTACAATCTCCTCACGCACCAACTGAAGTAATCCATGCCGGATTACCCATAAATCAGCAGCCTAATCTTTCTACATTGGTGCCATAAATCCCCAGTTCCAGCTACCGTCTCTCTGAAGCGGCACGCTCGCCGACGTCCCAAACAACTTCTTCACCCGAAACAGAAGATCCACTAAATGTTACTTCTTCATCTACGAACTTATTCTTGTCCTCAAACACAAGTTATCTAATTCGAGGGGTATGTCAATAGTTGCATGTTGACCAGACCACACACTAGAAGGTGATGGGACGACGACGTTTCGGTCCGTCCTGGACCATTCTCAAGTCGATTGTATCAAGTCGACCGTCCTGGACCATTCACAATCGACTTGAGAATGGTCCAGGACGGACCGAAACGTCGTCGTCCCTTCACCTTCTAGTGTGTGGTCTGGTCAACATACTTTAGCCACGTTATTGTGACTCATCGTCTGAATAATTGCATGGTGAGTGCTGGTACTAATTTATGCTGGCCGGAGTCTGGGCGCTTCTTGTCCTCAACTTCATAACTGTGCGGTATCTTCCTGGTCTAAGTGTGACTTCTTGTCTGCTTCCGCCAGTAGTGTATACACCATGTCTCAAATACAAGAAAAAACAAGTTTGTCTAGTTACCAGTACAATTTGGTAGTCACAAGTTCATTTATTCAGACAAAGGTCTTCTACTGGAAGACCTCTGCTGGAAGACCTCTACTGGAAGACCTCCTACTGGAAGACCTCTGCTGGAAGACCTCTACTGGAAGACCTCCTACTGGAAGACCTCTGCTGGAAGACCTCTACTGGAAGACCTCTACTGGAAGACCTCCTACTGGAAGACCTCTGCTGGAAGACCTCTACTGGAAGACCTCTACTGGAAGGCCTCCTACTGGAAGACCTCTACTGGAAGACCTCTGCTGGAAGACCTCTACTGGAAGACCTCTGCTGGAAGACCTCTGCTGGAAGACCTCTACTGGAAGACCTCTGCTGGAAGACCTCTGCTGGAAGACCTCTACTGGAAGACCTCTACTGGAAGAAAAACAAAATTGGTGGGCCTCTTAGGCTCCGTATCTTGGTTAAATTTCACTGTTTATCAAGACATCCAGACGAGACTCGAGGGGCTTATCCGGACGAGGTCTCACC
>NC_091216.1:24936671-24939247 GCF_040958095.1 Procambarus clarkii | reverse complement strand
CCCACACCACCACCACCACACCACCACAACACACCACCACAACCACACCACCACACCACCACACCACCACAACCACACCACCACACCACCACCACCACACCACCACACCACCACAACCACAACAACCACACCACCACAACCACACCACCACACCACCACAACCACACCACCACACCACCACCACCACACCACCACACAACCACACCACCACAACCACACCACCACACCACCACAACCACACCACCACACCACCACCACCACACCACCACAACCACACCACCACACCACCACAACCACACCACCACACCACCACCACCACACCACCACACAACCACACCACCACAACCACACCACCACACCACCACAACCACACCACCACACCACCACCACCACACCACCACACCACCACAACCACACCACCACACCACCACCACCACACCACCACAACCACACCACCACAACCACAACAATAGCATCGTTCCACGATTCGCCAGTAACTCTGAAATAAATTTGCATATCCACTTTAGTGGAGGATGCCAGGATGGGGTGGTTGGGAGAGGCCCAGACGAGCCCTGTGCTGGTCCACCACCATCTGTGGTGGTGCTGTGGTGGTGTGGTGGTGCTGTGGTGGTGCTGTGGTGGTGCTGTGGTGGTGTGGTGGTGGTGTGGTGGTGCTGTGGTGGTGCTGTGGTGGTGTGGTGGTGGTGCCATGATAAGAGTGGTGCAACAATAGGGGAAGGTGTACCACCACGCCACCACCCACTTTTATGTTGCATCTTGCAGCCACAAGTCAGGTGTGTGGAGGGTGTGTGGGGGGCGGGGAGGGGGTGTGGGGGGCGGGGAGGGGGTGTGTGGGGCGGGGAGGGTGTGTGGGGGGCGGGGAGGGTGTGTGTGGGGCGGGGAGGGGGTGTGGGGGGGGGTAAGGCTTCCTGATGGGCTCACTCCTGGCCTCGTAAGACCTGATGGGAAAAGTCTAAATAGCGTCTCAAAACGTTCTGAGTTGCTGGAGTTTATATTTCGCTGGCATCAAGAGACGTGTTCAAATACTAACTTTTTTACCCCCCACCAACTCACAAATTCACAGTTTGTGTGGAGCTCTGCTAACCGTTGTCTGTTGTTCTGAAGTCGGGCAGGTGATATTATTGCCATAAACTTAAATTATTATTTATTGTGGGTTTTAACTCACAGTCATCGCTTGGAAGGTTAGGTTAGGTCGTGTGTCGTGATTGTCAGGTTGGGAGAGAGTGATGACGGTTGCTTGCTCATCTCAAGCACTCTTCCTTCATAGTCTTGAGGCGTAATCATATAAGAGTTTTGTGTAAAGATTGATTGATTGAGGATTAAGCCACCCCAAGAGGTGGCACGGGCATGAATAGCCCGTAAAGTGTGCATTATTGTAGAGGCCATTATATGGCATATATATATATATATATATATATATATATATATATATATATATATATATATATATATATATATATATATATATATATATATAGTAAGATGTGTATCTCACCGCCCGCTGTAATATACATTGGTATACTTAGTTGTGGGGATATGTTCAGGATTAAAGTATACTTAAAGTATACTCGCTGGTTGGTCAGTAAGGTAACATGGCGGCCTTAATAACCCTCCAGAGATTGATAGGTCGTAACTCCACCACCAAGCTAACATAGGCCGTGTGTTAGGCGTCATAAGGGAGGACTATATGAAGGGAGAGACGCTCTGCCCCCCCCCCCCCTCCTCCAAAGGGGATGATATATTCTCTTGATAGGTGCACCCACTTCTCCTTGTGTATACTGAGACCTTATACCTCAGCCCTCGACTATGTTCACCACTTAAGTATGCTCTTTATTGGTCAGTATAAGCTCCTGTGATGGCCTAATAACCCTCCCGAGCTTGATGGCCCTTAAGCCCAACTCCAAAGATCATTACTAGTTCTATATATAATATATATATAATATATATATAATATATATATAATATATATATTTGTATTTTCATGAGGTGGGTGTATGTGTGAATGCATTACAGACTCCATACACAGTTTCAAGTGTAGATATGATAGAGCCCGGTAGGCTCAGGAATCTGTACACTAGTTGATTGACGGTTGAGAGGCGGGACCAAAGAGCCAGAGCTCAACCCCCGCAAGCACAACTAGGTGAGTACACACACACACACACACACACACACACACACACACACACACACACACACACACACTCACTCACTCACTCACTCACTCACACACACACACACACACACACACACACACACACACACACACACACTCACTCACACTCACACACACACACACACACACACACACACACACACACACACACACACACACACACACACACACTCACACACACACACACACACACACAAGATACCAGAATGCCAGGAATGAATATGTCAGGATGAGAAGAGAGGCAGAAAGACAATACGAAAATGACATCGCAAGCAAGGCAAAGACTCAGCCTAAATTGTTTCATAGCCACATTAGGAGAAAAACAACAGTAAAGGAACAGGTTATGAGATTAAGGATAGGGGCGGAAGGATTCACTACAAAT
>NC_091216.1:24906671-24931671 GCF_040958095.1 Procambarus clarkii | reverse complement strand
AAGAAATGAGCGAACAAGGAGCTATAAATGCTCCTTGTTCGTAACACACTTGGTTCCCGGCGCTCACGCTGTTGCTCGGCGGGGCTCCGTGTTCCGTTCTCAGGAGTTCAGTTGGGTTCCTTCTCCTGCGGAGGCGGTTGTGCGCGCGGGGGAAGACAATGGCGCTCCTAAGATGGTGTTGGGGCTGGAGTATAGTGCGGATGGGTGTACGTCGCCCCCGCTCCTGCTGCTTCTTGAGCTGTCATGCACTCACCTTCACCACACTCACCACCACCACTACCACACTCACCACCACCACTACCACCACCACCACTACCACCACCACTACCACCACCACTACCACACTCACCACCACACTCACCACCACCACTACCACACTCACCACCACCACTACCACACTCACCACCACCACTACCACCACTACCACCACCACCACCACTACCACCACCCCAGTTACATACACATTACCAACTAGTTTAAGCAATTTCCGCCCACAATTTCCCACTCTCCCACCAATGAACCATTAAGGGTCATATTCCTCCATAAAATCATTATCATTTTGAGCGCGAACACCCCCACCCCACCCCCCCCCCCCCTCCAGGCGCCCATATCGGCCCCATAACTCCCCCCCCCCCCCTCCCCGAACACTGATCGTTCGATCCTGTTGTTCAGAACAGCGCCGAACACTCGCTAATTTCCGTTGGTGATTTAAAAACAGAATATTTGCATGCGAATATTTGATATAGGGTTATGGTGTCAATCATCTATTTTTTTATATAAAAATTGATGAGGCAAATGATTACCCAATGAACTGTGCCTGGATACTGGTGGTTCGTTGGTGGTAATGACTCGCACGCACGCACGCACGCACACGCACGCACACACACATTCACGCAGACACACACGCACACACACACATACAGATGTGTGTTACCGTTGAGAAGCGGGACCAAAGAGCAGAGCTCAACCCCCGCAAGCACAACTAAGTGAATACAGCTAGGTAAATGCACTCACACATTCATCACACTCTACGGACCGACTCAGCCAGATTTCATTTACTTTTGCCTGGCAGAATTGGAGAGAGAAATAGTGTAACACTTATGAGTCCATGACATAAGTACACAGTGTGAGAGAGAGAGAGATGTGTGCGCACATAAGTGGTATTATATTATATCGCCTGGAGCCCGTACCTTGTCAAGCACAGGACGAAGCTGGAAAAAGTTCAGAGGTATGCCACTAGGCTAGTCCCAGAACTAAGGGGCATGAGTTACGAGGAAAGGCTGCATGAACTGCACTTCACATCGCTTCAACACTCTATACTGCTGCAGAGACACTCCTGGAATCTCTTGTTGAGCTCTTCACACACCTCTTTGTCATTCTCTGTCTACCCATCCTCTCACGTTTTCAATTTCATCACGCGTTCTTTCACTGTTCTTTTCCTCCTGGTGTTTCGGTATAGCAATTTTGGCTGTGTCTTGAATTTATTTGCTCTGTCAACTGCCTCTCTGCTTCTCTCCTCACTCTGAGGTAATCATTTCTGGCCCTCTGGTTTATTTCAGTAGTTTGGGCAGTAGCTTAGTGGGCTTCGTGAAGACCGCAGGGGCGAGGCGGAGGGCGGAGAGTGTTGGAGAGGTCATACCATTGTTGACACTTTCAAATTCAATTTTAGAACAGACTTTTGCTCCATCCCGTGTCACAGAGGAGTGTGGTGGACTGTGTCACAGAGAGGGTGTGGTGGACTGTGTCACAGAGAGGGTGTGGTGGACTGTGTCACAGAGAGGGTGTGGTGGACTGTGTCACAGAGAGAGTGTGGTGGACTGTGTCACAGAGGGAGTGTGGTGGACTGTGTCACAGAGGAGTGTGGTGGACTGTGTCACAGAGGAGTGTGGTGGACTGTGTCACAGAGAGAGTGTGGTGGACTGTGTCACAGAGGGAGTGTGGTGGACTGTGTCACAGAGAGAGTGTGGTGGACTGTGTCACAGAGTCGACCTATCCTGATGGGGGTTCGTCCCATAATATATCCTTCAGTGTTAGTCATGCCTGCAACAGAAAATGTACTAAGGGCATATTACAAGATAATGTATGTGTGTGTGTGTGTGTGTGTGTGTGTGTGTGTGTGTGTGTGTGTGTGTGAGTGTGTGTGTGTGAGTGTGTGTGTGTGTGTGTGTGTGTGTGTGTGTGTGTGTGTGTGTGTGTGTGTGTGTGTGTGTGTGTGTGAGTGTGTGTGTGTGTGTGTGTGTGTGTGTGTGTGTGTGTGTGTGTGTGTGAGTGTGTGTGTGTGTGTGTGTGTGTGTGTGTGTGTGTGTGTGTGTGTGTGTGTGTGTGTGTGTGTGTGTGGGAGTGTGTGTGTGTGTGTGAGTAATGGAACATTAAGAGTAAGGAAGGTTAGTTTCGAAACAGTGTAGGATTAAATTGCTGGAGGGAGTTAAGCGAGAGATTTGTTTTTGCCCAGTTAAGGATTAAGGACTTAAGAGGGAATTTGTTGAACATTCCTGTACACTTTCTTGTGCGCACTTCCTGTGTAGTGTGGCACAGGAGTGGTACACAGGAATGTGGCACAGCAGGAAGAGTGCCAGAGCCAGCACCCTCACTCACCCATAAACAGGTTCTGTGAAAAAAAAAAATGTTGACCATTCCATCTATTCCGTTTGACTATTCCATTCTCATATCTATGAGAAAATGTTTTGGAGCCATGTGGTGGGATTGAACTTGCGGCCCGAGTCACCACCGACGCACGCATTACCAACTAGACCATGATGGGCTAAAAAGCAGCACAACCTGAACTTCTACTCATCTTACTAAGAATTCTTTCGCAGAAGGAAATCACATTAACGTGACGTATCAATGAGAAAACCAGTAGGAGCAATGAGTAGGATTCGAACCTAGGCTCGGGGTACTCCCAAGCACACGTCCTAGACCACTACCCACCAACATGCTCAAAGCAATGCCCCAGTATATAAAAAAAACTTTTGATACCTTGCTAAATACCTTGATACCTTTCTATGCTAAATACATTTTGACTGTTCGCCACCTCCATCTACGTCTTTAAAAAGTCAGACTTGATAAAGAATATGGACGCGAGAATAGGTAAGTTGAAACGCTAACAGATAGACTAAGGCCAATAGACTGCGCTTGAGAAACTATAGACCCTCAATTTCCAATAGTCGTTGATAGAACAGCACCTCCACCAAGAGTTACCCAGCCCTGAACCCCACCCAACCCTGAACCCCACCCAACCCTGAACCCCAACCAACCCTGAACCCCACCCAACCCTGAACCCCACCCAACCCTGAACCCCACCCAACCCTGAACCTCACCCAACCCTGAACCCCACCCAACCCTGAAACCCACCCAACCCTGAACCCCACCCAACCCTGAACCCCACCCAACCCTGAACCCCACCCAACCCTGAACCTCACCCAACCCTGAACCCCACCCAACCCTGAAACCCACCCAACCCTGAACCCCACCCAACCCTGAACCCCACAATTAGACATTTCGAATGTTATCTGCCAAAAATCACTCTTCCTCAGGAGAAACTTCCAACCTATGAACATAAAACTTCCTCCTCCTCCTCCTCCTCCTCCTCCTCCTTACGTCCTCCTCAGACATTCACTTCCATCATATCAAGGACATGTGCAACTGCAGGTGTGCTTGCAAATCATTCTCCAGGTCCTACGCTCGACGAAAGGTCTATATGTGCTGGATGCTCTTGATCTATGAGGTCTCTCTCTCTCTCTTTCTCTCTCTCTCTCTCTCTCTCTCTCTCTCTCTCTCTCTCTCTCTCTCTCTCTCTCTCTCTCTCTCTCTCTCTCTCTCTCTCTCTCTCTCTCTCTCTCTCTCTTTCTCTCTCTCTCTGCTTCCTCTAATTCCTGCCTCATACATTATCACACTTTTACTCATTCTTCATCAAACCTCTTTTCATTTCTTTCCCCATCAACTTCGCTTCTACTCCATCAACTCCGCCTCTCTCCTCTTTCAACACCCCCCCCCCTCTTTTCTCTCAACTACCTAGCCTTCAACTCCCACAACTTCCTCCACCACCAACACCTGTCACATCCGTCTCTCCGTTCCAAGCGGAGAAAAGAAGAGAGAGACAGCAAGGTACAGAGACGGACAGGGGATAAATGGAGCGAGGGGTTACAAAGAATAAATAGCGACATAATTCAGAAAATATGAGAAAGATAGAGATAGAGGAGGACAGAGACACTCAGGGTCATTAAGACTTCGATGGACAGACAGAAAAATTAGAGACATACAGAGAGGGAACAGAATTGAAGGGGCGCAGACAGAACCAGACAGCAAGGCTATAGACGGAAGAGAATTCAATAAGAGGAGGAATACAAGGAAATGCACAAACATACAAACGTGATGTTGTCCTGCCTACCGGTAGCTCTCCTCTCTCACCTGAGTGAGAGAGAGAGAGAGAGAGAGAGAGAGAGAGAGAGAGAGAGAGAGAGAGAGAGAGAGAGAGAGAGAGAGAGAGAGAGAGGGAGAGAGAGAGAGAGAGAGAGAGAGAGAGAGAGAGAGAGAGAGAGAGAGAGAGAGAGAGAGAGAGAGAGAGAGAGAGAGAGAGCCTCTCAGCTCCGTCTCAGCCTCTCTCATTCAACAGCTCCCAGAATTCTTTCTATGTTGTTGATGGTGTTAGTGCGGCGTGGCTAAGACGGGAGACTTGCATAGATTTGTCTCCTTGGTCGTAAACACTTCCCACTTGCTCCAGGTCTGTTTCAGACTTGTGGCGCATCCTCAGCACCATCATCATCATCTTCTTAAGCGTCCTCATCGTCACCATCCTCACCATCACCATCTTCAGCACCTGGGGTCTGTGGCTGGGGGTCTGTGGCTGGGGGTCTGTGGCTGGGGGTCTGTGGCTGGGGTCTGTGGCTGGGGTCAGGTGTTCCAGCAACCCTCGTCGGGGCGTGTGGACCCCTGGGGACAGGAAGACCTCATTATCCTGGCGCTTCAGGCAAGAAATGAGAATATCACGAATGATGCAAATCGGGAATTCATGGAATTGGGAATGTCCGAATTTGGAACTGTTCAGGAACGGGAAGGTGTGTGTGTGTTTGTGTGTGTGTATGTGTGTGTGTGTGTGTGTGTGTGTGTGTGTGTGTGTGTGTGTGTGTGTGTGTGTGTGTGTGCTTGTGTTCTCACCTAGTTGTGCTTGCGGGGGTTGAACTTCGGCTCTTTGCTCCCGCCTCTCAACCGTCAATCAACTGGTGTACAGGTTCCTGAGCCTACTGGGCTCTATCACATCTACACTTGAAACAGTGTATGGCGTCAGCCTCCACCACATCACTGCCTAATGCATTCCACCTGTTAACTACTCTTGACACTAAAAAAGTTTTTCTAATGTTTCTATGGCTCATTTGGGTACTCAGTTTCTACCTGTGTCCCCCTTATTTATCCTGTGTTAAATAAACTGTCTTTATCTACCTTAAACTGTCTTTATCTACCTATCAGTTCCTCTTGAAAATCTTGTATGTGGTGATTATGTCTCCCCTGACTTCTTTCTTCCAGCGACGTGAGGTTCAGTTCCCGTAGTGACCTCGTAGCTCATACACCTCAGCTAGTCTGATGGCATATTTCTGAACTTTCTCCAACTTAGTCTTGTGCTTAACTAGATACAGACTCCACGCTAGAGCTGCACACTTCAGGACTGGACTGATGTATGTGGTATAAAAATTCATAAACGAATCCTTACGCAAGTTTCATATGTTGGCCAACCTAGCATATGTTGTTGATGATATCCTCTTGATGTGGGTTTCAGGGGATAGGATTGGTGTGATATCAAATCCCAGGTCTTTCTCTCTTTCTGATTCTTGAAGGATTCCATCTTCAAAATGGTACCTTGAATCGGGCCTCCTGCTCCCTACACCTATCTCTATTACTTTATCTTTGTTGGAGCTAAACTCTAATTGCCATTTGTTGGACCATTCCTTCAGTTTTCCAGGTCATTGTGTAGCCTCTTGCAGTCCTTCTTTGTCTTAATCCTTCTCATAATTTTACCATCAACAGCAAACATTGAGAGGAATGAGTCTATACCTTCTGGAAGATCATTTAATGTAGGATGGGTCCATCAAAAAGAAAATGGGTCCGAGTACAGAACCCTGTGGAACTCCGCTAATGACAATACTCCAGTCGGAGGATTCACCTCTCACAGTAACTCTCTGTTTCCTATTGCTTAGGTACTCCCTTATCCACTGCCACCCCCCCCCCTCACCAGTTACTCCTGCCTCTTTATTCAACTTATGCACCAGCCACTTAAGGGGTACTGTGTCAAGGCTTTCAGACAGTCCAAGAAAATACAGTCTGCCCATCCCTCTCTTTCTTGCTTAATCTTTGTCACCTGGTCGTAGAATTCTATTAGACCTGTGAATCAAGATTTGCCATCCCTGAACGAAGTCCCTTGTCACTAGATGTGTTGCTAAGTTTGTTCTTACGAACTTCTCCATTACCTTGCATGGTACACAAATTAAGGACCCTGGCCTGTCGCCCTGTTTTGTTTATTGGGACCACATTAGCTGTCTTCCATATTTCTGGGAGGTCTCCTGTTTCCAGTGACTTATAATACACTATGGAGAGTGGCAAGCAAAGTGCTTCTGCACACTCTTTTAATATCCACGGAGAGATTCCATCAGGTCCAACGGCCTTTCTCACGTCGAGATCCAAAAGATGCCTCCCAACATCATCTCTGGTAATCTCGAACCCTTCCAAAGCGGCTTGGAACCTCTCGATTCTCTTGTTGAGTTCTTTACACACCTCTTTGTCATTCTCTGTGTAACTGTCCTCACCAGTTCTCAGTTTTATCACGTGTTCTTTCACTATTCTTTTCCTCCTCCTGATGTGACTGTGGAGCAGTTTTGGGTCAGTCTTGAGTTTATTCATGTCATTTGCATAATGTCTCTCTGCTTCTCTTCTCACACTAAGATATTAATTTCTGGCTCTCTGGTATCTCCCTCTGCTCTCTGGTGCTTTTTTCTGTAGTTCCTCCACGCCCTTTTATTTAGGTGTTTTACTGCCTCGCATGTCCAATTAAACCACAGGATCCCTATTTTGCTTCTCATTTACTTTTGGGCCGGGATGAACTTATTTACAGCTTCCTGACACTTTGGTGTGACGCAAACCATCATGTCCTGCTCCGACTGTACACTTTGAGTTCTCTTTCCCATGGCATTTCTGTTTGGAATTTTCTCATCTCCTCATACTTCCCCCTTTCGGTACGCCAGCTCTTTCCTCTGTCCTGTGAGAAATCTGTGTTGTAAATTGGCAAATAAAGAGGCAACGAGCCTCGAATATCCATCAATCTCAAACCTCTTTCTTTGTGAAATAAGCTAACCCACATGATGTGAAAGTGAGGGAGTGTAGTGAGGTTGTGGAGTCTTGCGGTGGCACAGCTGGAGTGGGAGACGGAGTATTGACTCTCTCTTGCTCCTTGTCAATCACAGCTCACGCGGAAATATAATAAAGATAAGAGTGTGGGGAAGAATGTGTGTAATTGCCAAAAGATGATTAACTGGATAAGAGCAACGTGGAGTTTAGTGGAGTATTTGCTCCTGGTCTGGCCACACAGCTGTCGAGGATGGCCACACAGCTGTCGAGGATGGCCACACAGCTGTCGAGGATGGCCACACAGCTGTCGAGGATGGCCACACAGCTGTCGAGGATGGCCACACAGCTGTCGAGGATGGCCACACAGCTGTCGAGGATGGCCACACAGCTGTCGAGGATGGCCACACAGCTGTCGAGGATGGCCACACAGCTGTCGAGGATGGCCACACAGCTGTCGAGGATGGCCACAGCCATTCCCTTAAGACGAGAAATCAGATTCTAGTAATTCGTCGGTTAGACTGAGAATGGTGCGTAGTTTATCAAGTATAGTCCAGCCGAGTGAGCGAGGTACAGTCTCCTGGCGTCCACAGCCTCGACTACCAACCCCCAGGTCCACCCCCAGGTCCACCCCCAGGTCCACCCCCAGGTCCACCCCCAGGTCCACCCCCAGGTCCACCCCCAAGTCCACCAGGAGTGTGGCTGGCCACTTGGAGATAAATATATTTAATTTGGGGTCCTCTAAAAGGATTATGGTGTAATCTGCGACACAAATCGCGTGCCAGCCCGTAGCTCCTCCACCAAGTTTCCTCTACAATGGTCTCTTGCATTCTCATCATCTCTTAACACCTCCTCCTCCTTCTCTCTCCTCTCCTCCTGTGTTCTCCTCACTCTCACCTTTACTCTCCACTCTCTTTCGCTGCCCCACTGCTTTATTTTTTCCTCTTAAACTCTTCCACCTTCCCTCTCTCCCTCCCACCTCCCCTCTTCCTTACCCTGGAGTCTAACCCTTCAACTCTTCACCAACTTTTCCTTATCTTATTGTACTCTTCCTCTCTCCTTTTTCCTTGCTCCCTTCTTGGTAATATGCTTCAGGGCCAAGGGAATACCTCTCGGGGAGGAGCCAGAGGCTCAGTAGATCAGACTATGAGAGGCAGCGAGCGGAGTGCCGCAAGGGCTTGGTACTAGGGGGGCATTCTGATGCTAATATAAGTCAGAGTGAACAGGTTTCATCGTGTCAATATTTGTTGATGCAAAACTAATGAGAAAAATCAGAACTCTGGACTTTGGTGTGTAACGATATTGAATGATGGCTGCTGAATCTGGCCCCCGGGAAGGGTATCCATCCCCCGTAAACCCAGGCTCGGGTCTCCATGTTACATGATGTAAACCCAGGCCAACACTTTACCTGGTCTGAAACGTGCAAACCCATACAACCCACTTTACCTGTCGATGCCGTTGCATAGACGTTTATTCTCTAATACGTCGCAATTTTATCGGATTGTTACCGAGATGGAATACACCCAGACAGTCCCATCACTTGAGAATGAACCATGTAGGTTCGAAACGTGTACATTTATAATAAGGGTAAGTGTTACGGAGATGTCATCAAGAAACTATACACTTACGTATTAAACGTAATAAATACGATGGATTAGATGGCGTTGTCGATGGTACTAATTCAGGGCACAATTTTAAATGTAAATGTGATAAGAAAAATGTAATAATTAGAAACATTAAAAGACTGACGTCCGGGGCTTAAGAGCTAGCACTCGACCCAGCTGGCACGCCTAGGTGAGTCCAGCTAGGTAAGTACACACACACACACACACACACACACACACACACACACACACACACACACACACACACACACACACACACACACACACACACACACACATAATATTCGGCGTAAATTAAACGCAAATTAGACCTCACTTCCTAATTAATTAAACATGTATGTGCGTGAGTGTGAGTGCGTGAGTGTATGAGAGTGTGAGTGCGTGAATGTACGAGAGTGTGATTGAGCGAGTGGCCCCTCACATTTGAGTGCGTGCTCGCAAAGTGTGTGTGTGTGTGTAATTATATGCATCAAGGAGAGGGAAAAAGAACGGCCTTTGAGCTCACAGGATTTTTCCAAGCTATACTTCACATCTTCTGGCCATCTTCCCATTCTCCTCCTCCTCTTCCCATTTTCTTCCTCGTTCTCTTCCCATTTTCTTTCTCCTGCTCTTCCCACTCTCCTTCTCCCCCACATCCGCCTCTGCCTCCTGGTGGTGGTGGTAGCGGCGGCAGCCTTAAACTTTCCTCCTTATATACCATCTCACATCTCATTTCTTGAAGAGTTCTTTTCAGCTTCCTTTTTTCCCCTTTTTTCGGGACTTTTTGCCCTTATTTTTTGCCCGGCCTGTGTCCCAAACTTCCGCCGTGGCCAATGGTTTCGCCAGTTTTGGGTTTCAAAGTTTTTTTTTCCTTCGGAATATGCTTCGAGAACCTTATTGTACTACACTTCTAGAACCTCCTGTAGAACCTTCTAGAATCTCTAGAGCGGGCAACACGCTTCTAGAACCTTCTTTATTTCTCTCAGTGTTGCTTTCACTTTGCGGCAGGTTTCAGAGCCTTACAATCGGCCCGGTCGCACTGGACTTTCCATTTCCAGATCTCCAGGAGTTTTTGGCGCGAGTGTTCGAGTCGTTTCCAGTACTCTGGTTCCTCCTTGCCCTGTTAGATCATTCACTTGGCTCTCTGGATGTTTTGGCTCTCCAGCCGTACTCATCAGTGACTGGGGACTCATCAGTGACTGGGGACTCATCAGTGACTGGGGACTCATCAGTGACTGGGGACTCATCAGTGACTGGGGACTCATCAGTGACTGGGGACTCATCAGTGACTGGGGACTCATCAGGGACTGGGGACTCATCAGTGACTGGGGACTCATCAGTGACTGGGGACTCATCAGTGACTGGGGACTCATCAGTGACTGGGGACTCATCAGTGACTGGGGACTCATCAGTGACTGGGGACTCATCAGTGACTGGGGACTCATCAGGGACTGGGGACTCATCAGTGACTGGGGACTCATCAGTGACTGGGGACTCATCAGTGGCTGGGGACTCATCAGTGACTGGGGACTCATCAGTGACTGGGGACTCATCAGTGACTGGGGACTCATCAGTGACTGGGGACTCATCAGTGACTGGGGACTCATCAGTGACTGGGGACTCATCAGTGACTGGGGACTCATCAGTGACTGGGGACTCATCAGTGACTGGAGATTCGTCAGTGACTGGGGACTCATCAGTGACTAGGGAATCATCAGTGGCTGGAGACTCATCAGTGACTGGGGACTCATCAGTGACTGGGGACTCATCAGTGACTGGGGACTCATCAGTGGCTGGAGACTCATCAGTGACTGGGGACTCATCAGTGACTGGGGACTCGTCAGGGACTGGGGACTCATCAGTGACTGGGGACTCATCAGTGACTGGGGACTCATCAGTGGCTGGAGACTCATCAGAGACTGGGGACTCATCAGTGACTGGGGACTCATCAGTGACTGGAGACTCGTCAGTGACTGGGGACTCGTCAGTGACTGGGGACTCATCAGTGACTAGGGAATCATCAGTGGCTGGAGACTCATCAGTGACTGGGGACTCATCAGTGACTGGGGACTCATCAGTGACTGGGGACTCATCAGTGACTGGGGACTCATCAGTGATTGGGGACTCATCAGTGACTGGGGACTCATCAGTGACTTGGGACTCATCAGTGACTAGGGAATCATCAGTGGCTGGAGACTCATCAGGGACTGGGGACTCATCAGGGACTGGGGACTCATCAGTGACTGGGGACTCATCAGTGACTGGGGACTCATCAGTGACTGGGGACTCATCAGTGACTGGGGACTCATCAGTGACTGGGGACTCATCAGTGGCTGGAGACTCATGAGTGCCACAATGAGTGCCAGAGAGTGTCACTTTGGTCCGCTTGTTACGGGTAGTTTGTTGTTGTTGTCGGTGTGGGTCGTTAGATAGTTGTTGGCGAAGTTGTTTGAGTAGTGGAGTATAGTTGTTTGGCGATTGTATGGTTGTTAGAGATTGTGTGGGGGTGCTTGTTTGGGATTGTTGGAGGTTATTGTGAGAAATTGTGGGAGGATCATTCAGTAATTCATCCTGTGGTCCAAGACGTCTCTGTGTCTCATCTGTGTCTCCAGCCTCCACCTGTGCCCTGTGGTCCAAGACGTCTCTGTGTCTCATCTGTGTCTCCAGCCTCCACCTGTGCCCTGTGGTCCAGACGTCTCTGTGTCTCATCTGTGTCCCCGGCCTCCACCTGTGCCCTGTGGTCCAAGACGTCTCTGTGTCTCATCTGTGTCACCAGCCTCCACCTGTGTCCTGTGGTCCAAGACGTCTCTGTGTCTCATCTGTGTCCCCGGCCTCCACCTGTGCCCTGTGGTCCAAGACGTCTCTGTGTTTCATCTGTGTCCCCGGCCTCCACCTGTGCCCTGTGGTCCAAGACGTCTCTGTGTCTCATCTGTGTCACCAGCCTCCACCTGTGCCCTGTGGTCCAGACGTCTCTGTGTCTCATCTGTGTCACCAGCCTCCGCCTGTGTCCTGTGGTCCAAGACGTCTCTGTGTCTCATCTGTGTCACCAGCCTCCACCTGTGTCCTGTGGTCCAAGACGTCTCTGTGTCTCATCTGTGTCACCAGCCTCCGCCTGTGTCCTGTGGTCCAAGACGTCTCTGTGTCTCATCTGTGTCACCAGCCTCCACCTGTGTCCTGTGGTCCAAGACGTCTCTGTGTCTCATCTGTGTCACCAGCCTCCACCTGTGTCCTGTGGTCCAAGACGTCTCTGTGTCTCATCTGTGTCACCAGCCTCCACCTGTGCCCTGTGGTCCAGACGTCTCTGTGTCTCATCTGTGTCACTAGCCGGGTCGTCTGGTCCCGTCTGGCAAGGCTCCGTAATATCTTGTGTTATTTTAATCTCTTTGAATCGCTTTTGCTCCATCGTGGTGAAGATGGCGTCCGACCTGGCCCTCTAGGTCAGTCCCGTCATCTCCGGGACCTGTCTAGCAGGCCACCTATCTTGAGGTTATCTTGAGATGATTTCGGGGCTTAGCGTCCACACGGCCCGGTCCTCGACCAGGCCTCCTTTTTGTTACACCTCCCCCACTCTCCCCCAGGAAGCAGCCCGTAGCAGCTGTCTAACTCCCAGGTACCTATTGTTACTGATAGGGAACAGGCGCATCAGGGGTGAAAGAAACATTTTGTCCATGTGTCTCCGCCTCCACCGGGGATCGAACCCGGAACCTCAGGACTACGAATCCGAAGCGCTGTCCACCCAGCTGTCAGGCGCCCTCACACACACACCTAGCTGTGTGTGTGTATTCACCTAATTGTGTTTGCGGGGGTTGAGCTTGGATCTTTCGGCCCGCCTCTTAACTTTCAATAAACTGTTTACTAACTACATTTTTTTCCACCACACACACACACACACACACACACACACACACACACACACACACACACACACACACACACACACACACACACACACACACACACACACACATACACACCCCAGGAAGCAGCCCGTGACAGCTGACTAACTCCCAGGTACCTATTTACTGCTAGGTAACAGGGGCATTCAGGGTGAAAGAAACTTTGCCCATTTGTTTCTGCCTCGTGCGGGAATCGAACCCGCGCCACAGAATTATGAGTCCTGCGCGCTATCCACCAGGCTACACACACCAGGTGTGTGTGTGTGTGTGTGTGTGTGTGTGTGTGTGTGTGTGTGTGTGTGTGTGTGTGTGTGTGTGTGTGTAAGAGCCTGGACCTCTTATCTCCAGTGAGTGGGAGAACAATCTCTGAGATAAACACAGGCAGATGCCAAGTGCTCAGGAACCTTTTTTAAACAAACACATCTATTTTATCAAGGTTTAAAAATAATTTGGACAAATATGGAGGGATGGGATGGAGAGAGAGAGAGAGAGAGAGAGAGAGAGAGAGAGAGAGAGAGAGAGAGAGAGAGAGAGAGAGAGAGAGAGAGAGAGAGAGAGAGGGAGGGAGAGAGAGTATGGGTAAGTACTGACCTGTACTCACCTAGAAGTGCTTGCAGGGGCGGACGTCTGCTCTGAAGCGCCCACGGGATGGGTATGGGGTCCACCACCACCCACAGGATGGGTATGGGGTCCACCACCGCCCACGGGATGGGTATGGGGGTCCACCACCCCCCACGGGATGGGTATGGGGGTCCACCACCACCCACGGGATGAGTATGGGCTGTTCACAATAAATAAACTAACTGAATATATATATTTACAATTGGGGACCCATAGCCTCGGAGAAGAAAATAAAAAGTATTCAGAGGAGACCTTGTGGTTTCTCACTGAACACTAATATTATCTTCTCCTACCACCCCCACAATTGTATTTACAATTGTATATATGATTTTCCTGAATAATTACCTTTCCGTGTCTTTAATATTTATTTCCGAATATTAAACTGAAGAAGTTCGTTTCGATACTTCTAACTCATTTATGACAGTTTCCAATTATGTTATATCGTTCTAATGTTCTTCAGTTGTGAACACATTGCTGCTTTATCAACGCGGTCGTTATCGTGTCTGCTCCTATTCGTTCTTTCGTACAGTGTGGTGAGATCCAGCTCCCTCAGTCTTTCTTCATAGTTCAGTCCTTTTAGCTCCGGATCCAATCTTGTTGGACATGTTTGGGACTTCTAATTTTGCCTTGTGTTTGTGTGACGATGTTTTGGGGCTCCACACACACACACAGATACACACACAGACACACACACACAGAAGGAAGTGTTTACTAGAGTTGGACGTGACGAAGGCTATAGGCCCAGATGGAATCTCCCCTTGGGTTCTAAAGGAAGGAGCAAGAGAACTGAGCCTACCACTCTCCATAGTGTATAACAAATCACTGGCAACAGGGGAACTGCCAGATACTTGGAAAGCAGCTAACGTAGTCCCGATATACAAGAAAGGGGATAGACAGGAGGCACTGAACTACAGGCCAGTGTCCCTAACCTGCATACCATGCAAGCTGATGGAGAAGATTGTGCGAAAAAAACTAGTGGAGCATCTGGAGCGAAGGAACTTTGTAACACAGCATCAACATGGGTTCAGGGATGGCAGGTCCTGCCTCACAGGGTTACTTGAATTCTACGACCAGGCAACAAAAATAAGGCAAGAAAGAGAAGGGTGGGCAGACTGCATATTTTTGGATTGTCAGAAAGCCTTTGATACAGTGCCACACAAGAGGCTAGTGCGAAAGTTGGAGATGCAGGCTGGAGTGAGAGGGAAGGTACTCCGGTGGATAGAGGAATACCTAAGCAACAGGAGACAACGAGTCTGTGTGAGGGGTGAGGTCTCAGATTGGCGAGACGTCACAAGTGGAGTCCCGCAGGGGTCAGTCCTTGGACCTATACTGTTTCTGGTATATGTAAATGATCTCCCAGAGGGTATAGATTCGTTCCTCTCAATGTTTGCCGACGATGCAAAAATTATGAGGAGGATTGAAACAGAGGATGATAGTAGGAGGCTACAAGATGACCTGGATAGACTGAGTGAATGGTCCAACAAATGGCTGTTGAAGTTCAACCCGAGTAAATGCAAAGTAATGAAACTAGGCAGTGGAAACAGGAGGCCAGGCACAGGATACAGAATAGGAGATGAAGTACTTAATGAAACAGACAGAGAGAAAGATCTAGGAGTTGATATCACACCAAACCTGTCTCCTGAAGCCCACATAAAGAGAATAACGTCTGCGGCATATGCGAGGCTGGCTAACATCAGAACGGCGTTCAGGAACCTGTGTAAGGAATCATTCAGAATCTTGTACACCACATATGTAAGACCAATCCTGGAGTATGCGGCCCCAGCATGGAGCCCGTACCTTGTCAAGCACAAGACGAAGCTGGAAAAAGTCCAAAGGTATGCTACTAGACTAGTCCCAGAACTAAGAGGCATGAGTTATGAGGAAAGGCTGCGGGAAATGCACCTCACGACACTGGAAGACAGAAGAGTAAGGGGGGACATGATCACAACCTACAAAATCCTCAGGGGAATCGACCGGGTAAACAAGGACGAACTTTTCAACACTGGTGGGACGCGAACAAGGGGACACAGGTGGAAGCTGAGTACCCAAATGAGCCACAGAGACGTTAGAAAGAACTTTTTCAGTGTCAGAGTAGTTAGCAAATGGAATGCATTAGGAAGTGATGTGGTGGAGGCTGACTCCATTCACAGTTTCAAATGTAGATATGATAGAGCCCAATAGGCTCAGGAATCTGTACACCAGTTGATTGACGGTTGAGAGGCGGGACCAAAGAGCCAGAGCTCAACCCCCGCAAGCACAATTAGGTGAGTACAATTAGGTGAGTACAGACACACACACACAGACACACACACATACACACTCACACACACACTCACACACACATACATACACACACTCACACAGACACAGACACACACACACACACACACACACACACACACACACACACACACACACACACACACACACACACACACACACACACACGCACGCACGCAAACATTATCTTCTCCATCAATCACATTATCACATTTCCTCTCGTCTTGTCTCATGTCAACTCTCACAAGACGCTTCCGTCTTCCTCTGACAATTAGAAATGTTTGGGCAGTAATATTCACTGGTGTTTCATTCCGTCAAGGCGAGTATCAGCTCCTGGGCCCCGCCTTCTTGCAAGTCTTCTCAAGGCTCACTTTCTTTTCATACCAGCTTTAGAAACTAAGTTTGGATCCACGTCTTTTTATTTATCTAATTATAGCAATTAAGAACATCTTCTTCAGTGATATAATGAAGTAAATAAAGAAGAAATTTAGACTTATTTACATGTTTATGACTTCTAGATTCTTCCCTCTTGATTTGATCTATTATTTGATCTATTTTCCCCCCTTTTCTCTATGATCTATTATGCTGGGAATTGTGCATTTAATACATCGATTTCCGTGCGTTTAGGCTCATTGTAGGAATGTGTTGTTTCAAGTGGTCTATATATCTTATGTCTTATGGTGAACTGTGAGTATGTGAGTATATGAGTATGTGAGTATATGAGTTTTGTCCTCATACTGTTACTGGGACTTGTTTGGTGTTGATCTGTTGCTCTCATCATAGCTCTCTTGGTCATGTTGCGTCTGTCAGTGATGAGTACACTGGTTGCTGCTCTCATTCATCGTGACTCATGTGATGAGTCTGGGGGGGGGGGGGGGTCCTTTTGTGTCCAGGACTGTGGTATAAATGGATTTCTGTCTGTCTGTCTGTCTGTCTGTCTCTCTCTCTCTCTCTCTCTCTCTCTCTCTCTCTCTCTCTCTCTCTCTCTCTCTCTCTCTCTCTCTCTCTCTCTCTCTCTCTCTCTCTCTCTCTCTCTCTCTCTCTCTCTCTCTCTCTCTCTCTCTCTCTCTCTCTCTCTCTCTCTCTCTCTCTCTCTCTCTCTCTCTCTCTCTCTCTCTCTCTTTTAATGTTTGAAATGAATTAAAATGTTTAATGATATACGAACGACGATTCTATAATTATTCATTGTCCTTCACCTGTTTTATTATTATTATTATTATTATTGTTATTATTATTATTATTATTATTATTATTATTATTTCCTTACTGTTGTTATACGTTACGTAACTACCGATCACTCGGGTGATAAGAACTATCCGGTCTGCAGGTAGTAACCAATGGTGACTTAGCTAATATAAGCTAACCAATCAAAGTGAGTCTGGTGTCAGGGCCGCCAATCACGTCACGTCTTGTGGGGAGGAGAGCCAATAGCAGCCGCGGGATACTCTTTATTGATTTGTCGCCTCCCAGAATATTGTATGGTAAAATAAGCAATGTTATCTTTACTATCTTGACCTTAAGACTTGATGGTGGTGGTGGTGAGTGTGGTGGTGGTGGTGGTGGTGAGTGTGGTGGTGTTGCTGGTGGTGGTGGTGGTGGTGGTGGTGGAGAATGTGATGGTGAGGGAGTTTAAACATCTCATCACTTTAAGCATGAAAGTGTGAGTGTTCCACTCTTATGTGGTATATTGACTGTGGTAAACATGGCCTCATACTGATCTTTTAGGCTTTCACTAATTTCCTTGTTGTCCTGTGTGTGTGTGTGTGTGTGTGTGTGTGTGTGTGTGTGTGTGTGTGTGTGTGTGCGTGTGCGTGTGTGTGTGTATATACTCACCTATTCACCCCCCCCTCCCACCTCCCCCTCCATCCTCACCATTTCTGTACACTGTTCCATCCATTTTCATCCCTTTCCATCCAATCTTTTTTTTCATTCATTTCTGTTCTTTCCCTTCATTCAACTCTCTTTGTCTATCATCTCTACCACTGGGTACTCCTCCCTTCACCCTCCCTCCCCTAAACCCCCCTCATCCTACACCCCCTCCCCCAAAACCCCCACATCCTACACCCCCTCCCCTCTACCCCCTCATCCTACACCCTCCCCTCTACAACCTCTCACCCCTCACCCCTCACCTCTCCCTTCACCAACACAAGCTGCACAACCCCCCCCCCCCCTTCTCCCCCTCGCTTAGTAATTGTCTGACACGGAAAATGGTGACCCAGCCACCACTGTGTCACATTATATTCACCCTTTGAGCCCCTTGTCACAAGGGTCAGTTTTGGCCGCCGACTGTCCTCGTCTATTAAGCCATTGTTTTGGTTCAATAATGTGAGCGCTATTCGTGGCCACCTGTGTATGGCAGCGGTATACGGGGCCACCTGTGTATGGCAGCGGTATACGTGGCCACCTGTGTATGGCAGCGGTATACGGGGCCACCTGTGTATGGCAGCGGTATACGGGGCCACCTGTGTATGGCAGCGGTATACGTGGCCAACTCTGTATGGCAGCGGTATACGTGGCCACCTGTGTATGGCAGCGGTATACGGGGCCAACTCTGTATGGCAGCGGTATACGTGGCCAACTCTGCATGGCAGCGGTATATGTGGCCAACTCTGTATGGCAGCGGTATACGTGGTCACCTGTGTATGGCAGCAGTATTCGTGGCCACCTGTGTATGGCAGCACTATATGTGGCCACCTGTGTATGGCAGCGGTATACGTGGCCAACTCTGTATGGCAGCGGTATACGTGGCTACCTGTGTATGGCAGCGGTATACGTGGCCAACTCTGTATGGCAGCGGTATACGGGGCCACCTGTGTATGGCAGCGGTATACGTGGTCACCTGTGTATGGCAGCAGTATACGGGGCCACCTGTGTATGGCAGCGGCATACGTGGTCACCTGTGTATGGCAGCAGTATACGGGGCCACCTGTGTATGGCAGCGGTATACGTGGTCACCTGTGTATGGCAGCGGTATACGTGGCCACCTGTGTATGGCAGCGGTATACGTGGCCACCTGTGTATGGCAGCGGTATACGTAGCCACCTGTGTATGGCAGCGGTATACGTGGCCACCTGTGTATGGCAGCGGTATACGTGGCCACCTGTGTATGGCAGCAGTATACGTGGCCACCTGTGTATGGCAGCAGTATACGTGGCCACCTGTGTATGGCAGCAGTATACGTGGCCACCTGTGTATGGCAGCAGTATACGTGGCCACCTGTGTATGGAGAGGTGGGCCACATACAGTGGCCAGGAGGCTGGGCTGGCCACCATTGACTGTCTACTCTGCTCTTCACTCTACCTAAACCGCTCTACCTAGACTACTCTACATAGAGCCCTGGAGGCCTCCACACACAGCGCTCTACACAGACTACTCTACCTCGAGCCCCGACACACTTCCCTAGAGGAGTGACTCCATATCATAACTCAGAGAAAAAAATATCAACGTATATATAAATATGTTTCACTCGAGACGAAGACATCCCAGAGGGGCTCCGTGCACCTGATCCCTATATAATGTGTTTAACTTGTAATGTAATCAGTTTTCACACCGAAGCCTCAGAGGCCGGGGGGGGGGGAAATATTACCTCGAACCCTCGGTGGATTTGCATACGAATGTTTGGAATGAGCCGAGCATTCAAGCGGTGTTTTACGTATGTTTTGGGGATGAATTATTCCAGTGTGTGTGTGTTTAGTGTTGAGACCCGCCTTGCGCGTTCTCAGTGACCTGCTGAGGACACGAGGATAGGTGGGTGAGGCGTAAGGATAGGTAGGTAGGTAAGGAGCTAGGATAGAGCTGGCTTTACATGTTCTGCTGGACTCAAGAAGGTGGCAGTCCACTGGATAGTGTTTTTATGGAGGAAACACCACAAAATAATACTTGACCAGACGAAGAAAAATTCACTATTTTCCAGATGATTTCTCCGAAGACGTTTCTGACCGGACCGGAGATGAAAGGACTCAGAGGAGATTTGAGGAGGTGGTGATGATGTGTCCCCCCCCCCCCCCCCCATCCCTTATCTTGGTAGTGAGGGTGATGGTGGTCCTCTCATGTTATCTGTAGCCCTCCCCTACCCCCTCACTTACCCCTCACACTCCCCCTTCACATCCCTCCATTCACTCCTTTTATAATAATAGAATAGGACTAATAGAATAGGACTAGAATAGAGAATATAGAATAGGACTAATAGAACAAGAACCCGGCAATGTGATGTTATAGTGGCCAGAATACGCCTGGGATATAGACGTATCTGGCAGCTTTCTCAAAACCCAAATGTCGAGTACACAATGTGTCAACTTTGTGAAAGAGAAAACATGCACTCTCTTGAACATTATATTGTAGAATGTCCCATACTGACTGACTTTCGCCCTCCTGGGCTAAGGTATGCTGAACTCTGTAGTTACTATATGAGTACTGGAACACTTGATGATATATTGGACTTGTATCCAAAATTGACCATGTAATGTATCAATCATACAATGTATGTATGTGATGTAACTATATAACCTGAGCTTGTAAAAGCACCTTCATCACCTTCAGTGATTAAGTGCTTAATTGCACACTAGTTTCTTTATCAGCTACCTCACCCTGTCAGGGTAAATGAGACAAATGTATGTGAATGCATGTATGTGTGTATATATGTATGTGTATGTGTGTGTGTGTATGTATATGTATGGGTATAAAGCAAATATGGAAGCTGATCAGAATTACATTTCACCTTTGTGAATGTACATTAATGACACTATGTAAAAGACACATCTAATACTTTATGTAGGGCGTACGTAAATCTGTGTATCTTTGTATTTACGTATGTAGGTTAGCTTAGCATTTTAAAAGCACCGAATCACCTTCTGTGGTTGAGTGTTCAATAAACCCTTGAACTATATGTTTAACACTTCTCTAACCCTGTCCATGGAGGACAGAAGAAAATGTATATATGCTGGTTAGCATTGTAAATGTGTGGCCACGTCTGTGGTAGAAAATAATAATAAAAAAAAAAATAAAAAAAAAACTCCTTTTATAGCACTAGATCTCACTCTTCTATTCCTATCCTCTTCCAGTCAAGCCTTCCCCTCGCCCCCTCTCCCTCCACTCTCACCACTCTCTCTCTCTCTCTCTCTCTCTCTCTCTCTCTCTCTCTCTCTCTCTCTCTCTCTCTCTCTCTCTCTCTCTCTCTCTCTCTCTCAACCCGTCCCTTCCTTTCTCTTCATTTCTCTTCTCTCCCATTTTATCCCTTCCCCTCCTATCCTTTTATGTCCACTCCACCCTCTAATAGCCTCATCTAGTCGTCTCTCACCCCACTATTCCGCTCGCCTCCTATTCCACCCCATCCCATCCTATCCCTCCCCTTCTATCCTCTCTCTTACCCTCGACTTCTCAGGCCTCAAGCCAGGAGCTCAGATGATTCCTGGACGATTAAACTCTAAGAGAAGTCACTTTGCGATGAGCTCGAGTCACTGTTATATATAACAAACACGTGAACAGCGGCGGCTGTGATCCCCTGTTCCACATGTGTAACCCCACATATATGGCTACCTTACACACCTGACTAATAGTCTCAGTCCAACCGATCCAATTAGAATGCAACTTATGCGCAAATCTCCAGTGCAAATTTTTTGCATCAGAAACGTCTCAGACACTTTGTACAGGTCACGACAGTGTGAGCTAAGACAGAGGAAGACACAATGGGCCTCTTAGATCAATGAGACGAAGTGGTATGCCTGGGGTTAGAATGACCTCGTTAGGTCATCCCAAAATAGGTCAATGTTTAGACCTATACTCCTGCAAAGATGCTGGGGAGCCCCCGTGGGAGGCTGGCTAGACCTCAGGTCACACGTGGAGAGAGAGAGAGAGGGAGAGAGAGAGAGAGAGAGAGAGAGAGAGAGAGAGAGAGAGAGAGAGAGAGAGAGAGAGAGAGAGAGAGAGAGAGAGAGAGTGAGAGAGAGAGAGAGAGAGAGAGAGAGAGAGAGAGAGAGAGAGAGAGAGAGAGAGAGAGAGAGAGAGAGAATATTGTTCCGTCAAAGGTTGTTGAAAACATTTCAAGAAAAGTTGTATAAATTTTGGGGGTGAAATTATAACAAAATATCAAAATACAAAGTTCATGCAAAAAAGGGAAGCGAATGTCATGAAGGATTCCTCTGGGTCCTGTAATATATGTAATGTATTAATACAGAAATGTTCTTGTACTGGTCCTATGTACACCAGACAGATAAGAGATTGACACTGACGTATCTACAGCTGTATCTGACACCTGTATACACCCCCCCCCCTGTCCCTATATTAAACACCTGCACACTGTATCCGCTTGTAGTGATTGAGAAAGATATAAGAAAGATATATAAAAAAATGGGAGTTATGATAGTCCTTTAACTTATTCTGTGACAACCATCAATGTGGAACACAGAGACTATGTCTGTGTAACTCTATGTCTTACAGACTTGCTCTGGCACGGTACATCGGCATCTGTATTAGTGAGCGTCAATGCCCTCTGATAGCCACAGAGCTGTTGTACTAAAAGTCCACTGCGGGCTCGCCATAACCCGTGCTACTTGGAACATTTTGTTCAAGGTAGCAATTCTTAAACAACAACTTTTGTCCTAAATACACTATTAAACAAACTATTGAATTATATACTCATTGACTTTCTAGTTGACGAACTTAAGAGAGACTTTTGGCTTTCAACTTACGTGTAAAAGTGCTTACTGGACGCTTTGTAGGGTGGCGGAAACTATTGGGCTCTACAACTTACAGAGATAGTTCTTATCTCTCTTATCTCTGATGCTAACAAATCCCTTTGACAAAGCTGAACGGCGCCAAACTTTTTAGAGTATTTCTCAACAGGAAACTATGTCTTGTCATCGCTAGATTATTTTTTATATATTTCTTATCAAGTATGCAAATTAGCTGTGAAATGATGTAATGTCATTTGAAAATTTCTCCGTAAAAATTAAGTCAAACGAGGTCCTGTTTTTAGTCCTATATTCTTTGCGATCTATACTCTATGGTGATCCATTGTTGAAAGAGTTAAGAGCCAGAAGAACTGGCTCTTTGTTGAAAGAGTTAAGAGCCAGAAGAACTGGCTCTTTGTTGAAAGAATTAAGAGCTACATATGCAGTACTAAAGCCATTGTTTCTCCTGTAGTAATGATCTAGTTCTACTCACCAACCGCAAAGACTATATGAAAGATACACGCGAAAAACATCGTGCAGAACACAACCTGTATCATTCTTGATACATCATCAATTTTTTTTTATTTAACACTCGGTGTCTTAAGCTTGTATAGAGGTGAACTATGGGGGTCCCTGTAACATGCTAACCTTGGTAAACTTTGTAAGCTGAATTGGAGGAAACTGGGTGTCCATTACCCCGAAATCACCTCAAGATAACGTCAAGAATCATCTCAAGATAACCTCAAGATAACCACCAAGCTAGCACTCATTACCATCTACCTGGCCTCATGTCTACATCTACACTTAAAGAATAATTCCACAAACGATAGACACAAACAATCGCCTTGATAATGGTCCAGGAAGGATCGAAACGTCGTCGTCTCTTCACTTTCTAGTGTGTGGTCTGGTCAACATTGAAACAAATCTTGAGTGAATCAACCATCCAGTAAACTCAACTCATTTTTTTCAGGCACTTACTTACCACTGACCTCTCTTACTTATTCTGAAATATTAAGTTAATTGTTTGGAAATGGACCTTAAGAAAATATATATATATATATATATATATATATATATATATATATATATATATATATATATATATATATATATATATATATATATATATATATATATACCTCCTGTAGCACATGAGACAATATTTGGAGTTAATGAAGGAACACGTGTAACAAAGGGGTGAATTATTGACATGTATTTTGAGGTCAATTTTAGCCAGGTCTGTTATACGAACTGGGTTTTTTTTTGGAGTGATTTTTGTTATCCTCAGAATGTGTTGATTCTGATGGCTAGAATGTTGAGGGTGAGCAAATTTGTTTATTTTTATGGTGTGATTAGTTTGTATTAGTTTAACTTTTGAATTGTCTAATCATCATCCTAATTTTGAGATATGAATTGGGGCAATAACTGTCTTGCCGCTCAAATGGCAAACCTCACTTTGGTTGTACAATATATTACCTTTCTAAGTGTAAACTAAGTGTCACTCACTTGATGCCTTAATGTACAAATGTAAGTGAGGTTTAGGGTTCTGTACACTTGTTTAGTCCTGCCAATACTGTAATGGTTTGTATAGATGGTTACAAATGTGTTGTAACTATTGTTACAAATAGGTTGTGTCTCTGATAATGACATCGTCTGTGCTGCCTCGTATTGTGACTGTCGTGTGGTTAATGTGCTGTAAGGTGGATGTAAATGTCCTAATTATATATGTAGAACTATTTATGGATAAAGCTTTTAGATTTGATTATAATTGTCAACATCTGTTTTCGTTGGTTTGAAGCATGCATTAGCAAAATTAAATATTGCTAAGTGCCATTATCTTATCGTTCCTAGTCATAGCAAATTGTGTCTTGTTAACCGAGACACACGCCTATGAGCAGAAGCGGAATTATTAGGAGAAAGTGCCAAGCCATTACGACTATATAGTATTGGGAACTGGTCAGGATTAGGATTTGGGATGGGACGGAGGGAAGGAATGGTGCCAGCGTTTAAATTATATTTTAAATTTTGCCCCGAGGGGCGAGTTTATTGGGCAGCGCCACTCATCCTGTGAGTGGACACACCGCCATAGTGACAGTATTGGGCAGCGTCACTCATCCTGTGAGTGGACACACCGCCATAGTGACAGTATTGGGCAGCGTCACTCATCCTGTGAGTGGACACACCGCCATAGTGACAGTATTGGGCAGCGTCACTCATCCTGTGAGTGGACACACCGCCATAGTGACATTATTGGGCAGCGTCACTCATCCTGTGAGTGGACACACCGCCATAGTGACAGTATTGGGCAGCGTCACTCATCCTGTGAGTGGACACACCGCCATAGTGACAGTATTGGGCAGCGTCACTCATCCTGTGAGTGGACACACCGCCATAGCAGCACGTATAACACTCCCCAATAGGAAGAAAACCCGCTGGGTTATTCATCCTGTCACTTGTACCCAGACACAGCTGGGACTTGCTTAACTGTCTCAAGTGAACAGCTTCTCATACTAGAAGATTAACATTTGTCAACCCTTAAAAGCTTACGTTATCTTGCGGGTGCAAAATGGGGGAATCTTTTAATAACAGCATCTGTGTTTGA
>NC_091216.1:24896671-24901671 GCF_040958095.1 Procambarus clarkii | reverse complement strand
TTGACACTCACCTGTTGGCCAAACAGCGTTACACTCAGCATTTCACAACAAACAAGTAAACAAATAACAACCTTCAACTACGTCCTTGTAATTGTTTGAGCTAATTATAGTAGTCTGAGGCTGTTAGACTCGGTACTTAAAGCAGATCACCTCGGCCTGGAAGTACTTATTAACTCATCTTAGTGAGTTTAAACTAATTTGCTGCGCTTCTCTACACACAGACAGACAGACAGACAGACAAGATTGACAGACAGACAGACAAGATTGACAGACAGACAGACAGACAGACAGACAGACAGACAGACAGACAAGCCAGACAGACAGACAGACATATATGTTTACATTCCTATACCCACCACCCGTGTTTTCTGGCATTATTGTCCCGTGTTTTCTGGCATTATTGTCCCGTGTTTTCTGGCATTATTGTCCCGTGTTTTCTGGCATTATTGTCCCGTGTTTTCTGGCATTATTGTCCCGTGTTTTCTGGCATTATTGTCCCGTGTTTTCTGGCATTATTGTCCCGTGTTTTCTGGCATTATTGTCCCGTGTTTTCTGGCATTATTGTCCCGTGTTTTCTGGCATTATTGTCCCGTGTTTTCTGGCATTATTGTCCCGTGTTTTCTGGCATTATTGTCCCGTGTTTTCTGGCATTATTGTCCCGTGTTTTCTGGCATTATTGTCCCGTGTTTTCTGGCATTATTGTCCCGTGTTTTCTGGCATTATTGTCCCGTGTTTTCTGGCATTATTGTCCCGTGTTTTCTGGCATTATTGTCCCGTGTTTTCTGGCATTATTGTCCCGTGTTTTCTGGCATTATTGTCCCGTGTTTTCTGGCATTATTGTCCCGTGTTTTCTGGCATTATTGTCCCGTATTTTCAGGCATTATTGTCCCGTATTTTCAGGCATTATTGACCCGTGTTTTCATGCATTATTTTCCCGTATTTTCAGGCATTATTGTCCCGTATTTTCAGGCATTATTGTCCCGTATTTTCAGGCATTATTGACCCGTATTTTCAGGCATTATTGACCCGTGTTTATCACATTACATAACACCCGTGTTATATTACATAAACACATTACCTCACATCAATACATTCAGCCATTACTGATCTCAGTCAAATATATTACTCCCCCTCTTCTACCTACCTGTCTGAAGGTCCTGGTTTAGGAGTGGACTGAAGTCAGCTGGAATCACCAGGTATTTGGCGTTAATTAACAGGTGAAAAGACTCGAGGGCAAGGTAATTAGTATGCAAATTATATGCAAACGTGTTTCACAATGATGGATTTTTTTTTTTTGTAATATGTTTCCTGCTCGCATGAAATAAATGTTTGTTTTGAGTCGCGGAGGTGAAAATGCGTGTCATAGAAAACGGGAAGCTGTAGTGGAGGATGAAGTAGTTTGTGGGTTGTTTGGGGGTTGTTTGGGGGTTGTTTGGGGGTTGTTTGTGGGTTGTTTGCGGGTAGTTTGGGGGTTGTTTGGGGGTTGTTTGTGGGTTGTTTGTGGGTTGTTTGGGGGTTGTTTGTGGGTTGTTTGTGGGTTGTTTGGGGGTTGTTTGTGGGTTGTTTGTGGGTTGTTTGCGGGTAGTTTGTGGGTTGTTTGTGGGTTGTTTGCGGGTAGTTTGGGGGTTGTTTGGGGGTTGTTTGTGGGTTGTTTGCGGGTAGTTTGGGGGTTGTTTGTGGGTTGTTTGTGGGTTGTTTGCGGGTAGTTTGTGGGTTGTTTGTGGGTTGTTTGCGGGTAGTTTGGGGGTTGTTTGTGGGTTGTTTGTGGGTTGTTTTGCGGGTTGTTTGTGGGTTGTTTGCGGGTAGTTTGGGGGTTGTTTGCGGGTAGTTTGTGGGTTGTTTGTGGGTTGTTTGCGGGTAGTTTGGGGGTTGTTTGTGGGTTGTTTGTGGGTTGTTTGGGGGTTGTTTGTGGGTTGTTTGGGGGTAGTTTGTGGGTTGTTTGCGGGTAGTTTGGGGGTTGTTTGTGGGTTGTTTGGGGGTTGTTTGTGGGTTGTTTGCGGGTAGTTTGTGGGTTGTTTGTGGGTTGTTTGTGGGTTGTTTGGGGGTTGTTTGGGGGTTGTTTGTGGGTAGTTTGTGGGTTGTTTGGGGGTTGTTTGGGGGTAGTTTGTGGGTTGTTTGGGGGTTGTTTGGGGGTAGTTTGTGGGTTGTTTGTGGGTTGTTTGGGGGTAGTTTGTGGGTTGTTTGTGGGTTGTTTGTGGGTAGTTTGTGGGTTGTTTGTGGGTTGTTTGTGGGTAGTTTGTGGGTAGTTTGTGGGTTGTTTGTGGGTAGTTTGTGGTTTTTTTTTTTTTTTATGGGTTGTTTGTGGGTAGTTTGTGGGTTGTTTGTGGGTAGTTTGTGGGTAGTTTGTGGGTAGTTTGTGTGTAGTTTGTGGGTAGTTTGTGGGTTGTTTGGGGGTTGTTTGTGGGTAGTTTGTGGGTAGTTTGTGGGTAGTTTGTGGGTTGTTTGTGGGTAGTTTGTGGGTAGTTTGTGGGTTGTTTGTGGGTAGTTTGTGGGTAGTTTGTGGGTTGTTTGTGGGTAGTTTGTGATAAAATAAAGTAAGTCTTTATTTTTATTTAAAATAAAGTAAGTCTTCCCTACTGGCCATCACAGTCTCCAGCCCTTGGCTCAACTAACATATGTGGCTGGAACTAACATGTATTTGAACTAACATATGTGGTATGAACTAACATATGTGGCATGAACTAACATATGTGGTATGAACTAACATATGTGGCATGAACTAACATATGTGGCATGAACTAACATATGTGGTATGAACTAACATATGTGGCATGAACTAACATATGTGGCATGAACTAACATATGTGGTATGAACTAACATATGTGGCATGAACTAACATATGTGGCATGAACTAACATATGTGGTATGAACTAACATATGTGGCATGAACTAACATATGTGGCATGAACTAACATATGTGGCATGAACTAACATATGTGGTATGAACTAACATATGTGGCATGAACTAACATATGTGGCATGAACTAACATATGTGGCATGAACTAACATATGTGGCATGAACTAACATATGTGGCATGAACTAACATATGTGGTATGAACTAACATATGTGGCATGAACTAATATAACCGTATATATATGCACCCTTAAGGGTACCCAGCTTTTTGGTCTATATACACATTGGAAACGGCGACCAATCGTCGTCTCGGCTTTATTATAAATATATTATAATATTATATATAATATAAATACTCTTGATTTGTATTATATATATGATATAAAAAGTTCATGGCATATAAGTACATCATGAACAAATGTATTTACCTATTGCGCCCAAATTAGAATTGTTAGAATTATTTCACAGTTTTGTGGACATCGTTGTCTAATGTTTTACTGAATACTAAGATTTTTTTTTCAAGTTTTGTATTAAAGGTCATATGGGAGTGTGAGAGTCGCCTGAAGGCTCATAAGGGCTCCCAGGGGCTCCGAACCATTCTCTCTACTAGTGTGATTGGTCCTGGTTGATATCTGGTTGATGGGGTTCTGGGAGTTCTTCTACTCCCCAAGCCCGACCCGAGGCCAGGCTTGACCTGTGAGAGTTTGGTCCACCAGGCTGTTGCTTGGAGCGGCCCGCAGGCCCACATATACCTGGTTGATGGGGTTCTGGGAGTTCTTCTACTCCCCAAGCCCGACCCGAGGCCAGGCTTGACCTGTGAGAGTTTGGTCCACCAGGCTGTTCCTTGGAGCGGCCCGCAGGCCCACATATACCTGGTTGATGGGGTTCTGGGAGTTCTTCTACTCCCCAAGCCCGACCCGAGGCCAGGCTTGACCTGTGAGAGTTTGGTCCACCAGGCTGTTCCTTGGAGCGGCCCGCAGGCCCACATATACCTGGTTGATGGGGTTCTGGGAGTTGTTCTACTCCCCAAGCCCGGCCCGAGGCCAGGCTTGACCTGTGAGAGTTTGGTCCACCAGGCTGTTGCTTGGAGCGGCCCGCAGGCCCACATATACCTGGTTGATGGGGTTCTGGGAGTTCTTCTACTCCCCAAGCCCGACCCGAGGCCAGGCTTGACCTGTGAGAGTTTGGTCCACCAGGCTGTTCCTTGGAGCGGCCCGCAGGCCCACATATACCTGGTTGATGGGGTTCTGGGAGTTCTTCTACTCCCCAAGCCCGACCCGAGGCCAGGCTTGACCTGTGAGAGTTTGGTCCACCAGGCTGTTCCTTGGAGCGGCCCGCAGGCCCACATATACCTGGTTGATGGGGTTCTGGGAGTTCTTCTACTCCCCAAGCCCGACCCGAGGCCAGGCTTGACCTGTGAGAGTTTGGTCCACCAGGCTGTTCCTTGGAGCGGCCCGCAGGCCCACATATACCTGGTTGATGGGGTTCTGGGAGTTGTTCTACTCCCCAAGCCCGGCCCGAGGCCAGGCTTGACCTGTGAGAGTTTGGTCCACCAGGCTGTTGCTTGGAGCGGCCCGCAGGCCCACATATACCTGGTTGATGGGGTTCTGGGAGTTGTTCTACTCCCCAAGCCCGACCCGAGGCCAGGCTTGACCTGTGAGAGTTTGGTCCACCAGGCTGTTGCTTGGAGCGGTTCTGACCATCACCCGGCCATGTTACGCACGTACCCAACACCAATTCCTTGAATAAAAATAAAAATGGTGAGGTTATCTGCAAGTATCTGTCATGTAGGCAGATGAATAGACAAAGAGATATACATACAGCCATTTTCACTAATAGATATATAGACATATCTTAATTGTTTCATCCAATTGCGGTAATCTGGTGTTCATGTTGTCGTATATGTTCTGAACAACACGGGAACTGTAGACTTTCACTTTCACTGCTTGGATGAAATCAACTTTCAATTACGTTATATCCTGAGTGTAAATAATTCCGGAGCCAAGAGTGTAAACATTGAACTCTGACGTTGTTTTAGATTTAGCTACTCAGAACGAAGTGTCCATGTAGCACGGGCTATGGTGAGCCCGTAATGGACTCTGACGTCTCGTCTCCGTTATTAAGAGCAGGAACCGAAGTGAAG
>NC_091216.1:24881671-24889171 GCF_040958095.1 Procambarus clarkii | reverse complement strand
CAAATTATTCATAACTCAGTATTTATATTATACAAAATGATGTATAATTGAGCATTATTACACCTTATACCATACCAAATTATACACAAGTGTTACATGTATCATTCACTGGGAGTTGACCTTTGACCTCTTCTGTGCCCACAGAAAAGGTGTCTGAAGGAGAAGGTCACGAGACCATCACAGTGCAGCCCTGGACCTCCAGAGTGCCCAAGATGACCCAGCCTGACCTCGATTACATAGGTGAGTGCAAGTATGACCCAGCCTGACCTCGAATACATAGGTGAGTGCAAGTATGACTCAGCCTGACCTCGATTACACAGGTGAGTGCAAGTATGACTCAGCCTGACCTCGATTACACAGGTGAGTGCAAGTATGACCCAGCCTGACCTCTGTTACACAGGTGAGTACAAGTATGACCTCATGTGACCTCACACTAAGCCCCTGGCGGCCAACAACGGCACTACACTAACAAGCGTCTCCGGTGATATTAGCGGTATTAATGGCCTATTTTAAGGGAGTCGTAATTTCAGTAATTAACGTAATTAAATCATTTAATTTACACATTTTCTTTAATGACTGGTTCCTACTGATTTTTAAAACCCTTTATTGACAGTATTAGCGCCTTGGTTTATTATTTGTTCCCTCGTGCCTTTGTTAGTAAAACTGCCGGTTAGTTCACCGCTGTTCGGTCACGGAGGGACCCGGTGTTCGGTCACGGAGGGACCCGGTGTTCGGTCACCGAAGTCCCCGGTGTTCGGTCACAATGGGCCCCGGTGTTCGGTCACGGAGGGACCAGGTGTTCGGTCACAGAGGGACCCCGGTGTTCGGTCACAGAGGGGCCCCGGTGTTCGGTCACAGAGGGACCCCGGTGTTCGGTCACGGAGGGACCAGGTGTTCGGTCACAGAGGAACCCCGGTGTTCGGTCACAGAGGGCCCCGGTGTTCGGTCACAGAGGGCCCCGGTGTTCGGTCACAGAGGGCCCCAGTGTTCGGTCACAGAGGGCCCCGGTGTTCGGTCACAGAGGGCCCCGGTGTTCGGTCACAGAGGGCCCCGGTGTTCGGTCACAGAGGGCCCCGGTGTTCGGTCACAGGGCCCCAGTGTTCGGTCACAGAGGACCCCGGTGTTCGGTCACAGAAGGTCCCGGTGTTCGGTCACAATGGGCCCCGGTGTTCGGTCACAATGGGCCCCGGTGTTCGGTCACAATGGGCCCCGGTGTTCGGTCACAGAAGGTCCCGGTGTTCGGTCACAATGGGCCCCGGTGTTCGGTCACAGAGGGCCCCGGTGTTCGGTCACAGAAGGTCCCGGTGTTCGGTCACAATGGACCCCGGTGTTCGGTCACAATGGGCCCCGGTGTTCGGTCACAATGGACCCCGGTACAAGGCATCATAAACCAGAGACTGAATATGGTCTATACATATACTATACGTATACAAATTATGTATACACACTACGAACCTTTCATAGTAGATTTTACCAAGCAACAATACTCACTCATACAGTTAAATACATAGATTACTGTATTCATTCCTTCCTCGTCAAAGACATAGGCTCAGCAACAACCACCATTGCACACTAATGCCCGATAATACGCACGATAATACGCACGATAATACGCACGATAATACGCACGAATTAACACTAATTCCTGCAGATGCAAAAGGTTGCTCTCAAATAAGCGGGAACCCGTGCGGGTTAGTTGTGAGTATTATGAAAGATCTCTCTCTCTCTCTCTCTCTCTCTCTCTCTCTCTCTCTCTCTCTCTCTCTCTCTCTCTCTCTCTCTCTCTCTCTCTCTCTCTCTCTCTCTCTCTCTCCCTCCCTCCCTCCCTCTCTCTCTCTCTCTCTCTCTCTCTCTCTCTCTCTCTCTCTCTCTCTCTCTCTCTCTCTCTCTCTCTCTCTCTCTCTCTCTCTCTCTCTCTCTTAGAAGGCGCTGTTAACTTTGTTAAATACTTGTGTTTTCTCTGTGGGAATGTTCAGTTATTTTGTTTTAAGACTTAAATGTTTTTTTAAAATAAAATGTTTAAATGTTTATTTAAACATTTTAAGATGTTTGACATCTTAATCTGGTACAATTGTTCCTTTATTGTATAATAAATGTGTATATGTGTGTTTGTGTGTGTGTGTGTGTGTGTGTGTGTGTGTGTGTGTGTGTGTGTGTGTGTGTGTGTGTGTGTGTGTGTGTGTGTGTGTGGATGTGTGTGTGTGTGTGTGTGTGTGTGTGTGTGTGTGTGTGTGTGTGTGTGTGTGTGTGTGTGTGTGTGTGTGTGTGTGTGTGTGTGTGTGTTTTAGGGAATGCAGACAAACAGACCAACAAGTACTTGTGTTGGGGTTCACAAGCCATTCCTCTCTCCATGCAATTTGCATATGGAAATTTACTACGAGTTCTCAAATTTCACGTTTGTTTTCATATTTGCATTTTGGTGGTGTGTGTATGGCGTCCATATTGATGGTCAGACTGACTGACAGACACAGAGAGAGAGAGAGAGAGAGAGAGAGAGAGAGATAGAGCCGTGTTTGTGTCATGTCAGTGCGGTTACTGAAATAATTAGAAATTAAATCATTTTGCTACCATTATGATTCATTGAACGGAAAATAAATTATTAAACCCCATCTGCTACACGCCAATGCACCGGTGAATATAGAAATAAACTTGGTATCTGAGAGCTTCACAAAGTTCACAGGCGGATCACTAGACCAACAAAGATAAGAATCTGGAGCTGCAGTTAAGGCAGGAAATTGCGTAGTTAGTTGGAGACTCTCAAACAGGTGTTGAACTTTACATACAGAGATGATATAGCCATTCAGAAAGTCTTTCGGGACATGCCCTTGTTGAACTTTTGCATCACGTTGTCTTGCAAACAGATTAGATAACTGTCACTGAAACCATGCAACAGAAATATTAATGAGATAGTATCCATCTGAGCACAAATGTTATGGCATTAATGGAATTATTCTACCGTCAAGGATGTCGAATATCCGTCATCCGGGTGCCAAGTCATGTAGGAATACTAGGGAATGACATGGTAGATGAAGCTGCAAAACTTGCAACTAAGAGTGGGATGTAGGCACTTACATGCCACTGAGTCTAGTAAAGATTAAGGAGAGCTTGAGCAATGCAGAAGTTGCACAGTGACTGCAGCACAGCAGCTGTAACATCAGGGTGTGCGGGGTGGGACAAGAATTACACCAGCTACGAGCCACTTATGTTGATGAAAGAGAACAAAAGAAACACAGGAGTGCACTTACACTGCATCAGGCTTGGAGACCCAAGTGCATGTGCACGGATGATAGACTCACAGGCTCCAGAAGACGAGAGGAACTGTCAGCGGTGCTGAGCGCTGCTGACCACAGCTCCGGGACACTAACTCGCTGCTCACTCACACAACAGCTGTCAGCGGTGCTGAGAGCTGCTGACCACAGCCCCGGGACACTAACTCGCTGCTCACTCACACAACAGCTGTCAGCGGTGCTGAGAGCTGCTGACCACAGCCCCGGGACACTAACTCGCTGCTCACTCACACAACAGCTGTCAGCGGGGCTGAGAGCTGCTGACCACAGCCCCGGGACACTAACTCACTCACACAACAGCTGTCAGCGGTGCTGAGAGCTGCTGACCACAGCCCCGGGACACTAACTCACTCACACAACAGCTGTCAGCGGTGCTGAGAGCTGCTGACCACAGCCCCGGGACACTAACTCGCTGCTCACTCACACAACAGCTGTCAGCGGTGCTGAGAGCTGCTGGCCACAGCCCCGGGACACTAACTCACTCACACAACAGCTGTCAGCGGTGCTGAGAGCTGCTGGCCACAGCCCCGGGACACTAACTCACTCACACAACAGCTGTCAGCGGTGCTGAGAGCTGCTGGCCACAGCCCCGGGACACTAACTCACTCACACAACAGCTGTCAGCGGTGCTGAGAGCTGCTGGCCACAGCCCCGGGACACTAACTCACTCACACAACAGCTGTCAGCGGTGCTGAGAGCTGCTGACCACAGCCCCGGGACACTAACTCGCTGCTCACTCACACAACAAACAACATTACAACTGATCTTTAACAGCGCAGAGGAAGTTGATATTAAACCCACTGGACATAACCTTCCTCAAGCCAACATGTGAGTAACAAATACTCATCCACCGACCTGAGTAAGGTAGTAACACTCACCAGGCCAGTGGCTGGCCAAAGAGGCGGGACCAAAGAGCCAGAGCTCAACCCCCGCAAGCACAACTAGGTGAGTACAGGCTTACGGCCCACGCTACCTTCCGGCCTCCCCTAAAAAAATAGAGACTTTCCTAGTAATTCAAAGTTTCTGTTTTTGAGCCGGGTAGAAGAGCAGATCACCTCCGGTTTGTTATTAGGCTATACAGCTTTCCATTTCCCACAGCTCACCATAAGCCATACCCCCCTTAACGTTCCCCCCCCCCTAGAACATGATCCATCAATTGGTTTACAACCAGGTCCCCAAATACTGCTGGGTGAACAGGGATGACGAGTCGGTGCCAAGTCGTCCCACTCCTGAGCAGGGTTCGAACCTGAGCCAGTGCCGCTAGCGAGGCGTGAAAAGTCAGAACCTTTAACTGCTGTTATAGACATGTTGTATACATGCTGTTGTATGCGTACTGTTATACACAGTTGGTGTATACTTATTAGTGTATATATACTGTTGTATACGGGTATGTGAGTATGTACGAACTTATTTCGTATTTGTCCCCCTCTCTTACTGAGGCTCAGGTTAATTATTCTGGCGTAAGCCGATTTGTACACAAAAGCCGGTCCTGTGTACGTTCATGACCTGTGGGTGGTGTTCTGTCCAGGACCTGTGGGTGGTGATGTGTCCAGGACCTGTGGGTGGTGTTGTGTCCAGGACCTGTGGGTGGTGTTCTGTCCAGGACCTGTGGGTGGTGATGTGTCCAGGACCTGTGGGTGGTGATGTGTCCAGGACCTGTGGGTGGTGTTGTGTCCAGGACCTGTGGGTGGTGATGTGTCCAGGACCTGTGGGTGGTGATGTGTCCAGGACCTGTGGGTGGTGTTGTGTCCAGGACCTGTGGGTGGTGTTCTGTCCAGGACCTGTGGGTGGTGTTGTGTCCAGGACCTGTGGGTGGTGATGTGTCCAGGACCTGTGGGTGGTGTTGTGTCCAGGACCTGTGGGTGGTGATGTGTCCAGGACCTGTGGGTGGTGTTGTGTCCAGGACCTGTGGGTGGTGATGTGTCCAGGACCTGTGGGTGGTGATGTGTCCAGGACCTGTGGGTGGTGATGTGTCCAGGACCTGTGGGTGGTGATGTGTCCAGGACCTATGGGTGGTGATGTGTCCAGGACCTGTGGGTGGTGATGTGTCCAGGACCTGTGGGTGGTGATGTGTCCAGGACCTGTGGGTGGTGTTCTGTCCAGGACCTATTTTTAGAATGTCGTCCAATACACCAGATTCAAAGAAATAGTTACACAGTTGGTGGTACAATAGGCCAGGAGGTCTAAAATCTTTTACCGTTTCACATTCAACAATATAGTGTTCTAGTGAATGCATTAAAGGTTTATCGCAGAGTTCACAATCTGAGTATTCTGGTAGTGGCTCAGCCTCACTAACCTGCCAGATGTGTCTATAGTCAAGGCAAATTCGCGCAATGACTACATCACATTGCCTGGTCCGGTTACTGTGCTGACCATACAAATACCTATTATTACAAAAGTTGTCATAACTTTTAATACTGCAGCTTTCAGGTCTCTGGCCATTTCTTAGTTCTTCTAAATCTGAAGTAATTTCTTTTAATTTGTATGTTTCTAATAATTGCATTAGATAGTCCAAAGTCATAATCAGTGTTTTCTTTCCTGCAAGCCTCATTGGCCAATCGATCTACAAAGTCATGTTTTCCAACTCCAACATGGGATGGGATCCACACAAATTTTATACAAGAGTTATTATCATTGGCAAAAATTACATTCCATTTAATATTACAAGCTACTTCCAACATACATTGTGATGGGTTATTTAAGGACTGCAGAGCACTTTTAGAGTCACAGAATATCACTCCACCACCATTGAGCTTAAGGTATTCAGTGGCTAGATAAATGCCCAATAGCTCGGTCTGTGTCGTGCTTGCCCAGTTGTTCAATCTCTGTGTACTAGACATTATCATTTCATTCCCTTTATACACTGCACATGCACAACCTGTTCTACCAGTGCCTAACTGCACAGAGCCATTAGTAAAGGCATAGGATTCATTTGGTTTGAGATTTTGAAGATGACTGTCAATAGCTTCTAATGTTATACATCTCATAGTTTCAGTGTTATACATTTGTTTTACACTGATGGTGTATAGTGTATATAGACCTGCACATCTTTCCAAGGGGGAATATAGTGAACAGTTTTATCAGGATTAAAAGACACATTCAGTTTCAGAAGATTATAGGCACAACAACTGAGCCACACACACTGTAAGGAACTTTTTGCGGCGGACTGAGGGAACAGTCAGAATTGTTTAGAATGGATCTCAACCATTTGAATAGAGCTGGGAGGACCATTATTTTTCAAAGTTTTGGCACAAAACATAGTACTAAGTAGAACTATTCTTTCGCAAATGGCAGGTAATTTTAGTTCCTTTCTCATGTTAACAATTCTGACAGTTCTAGGACAACCCAGGATGATGCGCATGGCATCATTCTGTACTACATCTAGGCCTTGTAATTGTTTAGCAGAACAGTTAAGAAGATGCAAGGCATAATAGTCAACAACAGATCGTATAAAGGCAATATAAAAATTACGAGTATATTTTATGTTAATGCCAAATCCTTTGCCAACAAGAGTTTTGAGAGGTTTAAGACGCTTTGAGGTAGATTGGGAGAGAGAGAGAGAGAGAGAGAGAGAGAGAGAGAGAGAGAGAGAGAAGGGGGTGGTAACCCCTCACAACGATAGAGAAGTACCGACAGTCTAAGCCAGACTCCCTAATCTCAGATATTTTCTTAATTACCGCCTCGAGTCGACTGTTCTCGAGGTAAAAGTGTCTGATTCCTCAGATAATGAAACTCCTTCATTGTCTGCACCCGTACTGTCGAGTATAGCAAGTGGAACAAGGCAATAGTGAGACGGGCGAGAGTCATTAAGTCGAGTGCTCAATTGTTCCCCCTCACGTAACTGATCCAACCTGGAGTGAGAAGCGCGTTGAGGTCGAGCACTCGGAGGGAGGGACTGAGTGCCACTTAAGAGTGCAAGAGCCAAATCACCGTGAGTATGAGGGAAGAAGAAGAAGGAGGAGGAGGAGTATAAGGATAAAACGTCGCGACGAAGGATTCTTGAACAACCTGTCGTATCCTTATCCTGACATTTCCTGATATTTCTGCTCCTCTCCCTATCCATCCCGCTCCTTCAAAGCCTCCCATGACGGATAGACCTGAGGACGACGTATCAGGATTATAAGGAGAGAGAGAGAGAGAGATAAGGCGTCCTTAGGGAGTGATGCCCTTATCACTGACCCCGCTATAGTGGGCTCTGACATTATCTTCAAGA
>NC_091216.1:24864171-24879171 GCF_040958095.1 Procambarus clarkii | reverse complement strand
GGTGAGAATGGTGGTAGTAGTGGTGGTGAGGATGGTGGTGGTAGTGGTGGTGTTGAGGATGGTGGTGGTAGTGGTGGTGGTGAGGATGGTGGTGGTAGTAGTGGTGGTGAGGATGGTGGTAGTGGTGGTGAGGATGGTGGTGGTAGTGGTGGTGGTGAGAATGGTGGTAGTAGTGGTGGTGAGGATGGTGGTGGTAGTGGTGGTGGTGAGGATGGTGGTGGTAGTGGTGGTGGTGAGGATGGTGGTAGTGGTAATGAGCAACACGTGACCATTAACAACAACAACAACAACCTAACCACCATCAGTGCTCTCAACAAACACACACAAGAAACCTTTATATATCCCAACAATACAATGATCCTTCGCAAGCAAACAAGGCTAACAAAGACACTGTACAAATAGTGAAGACAAAGACACACAAGAAGCAGGCGGGAGGAACAAGTAAACTACACACTTGGGCACTCTACCGTGCAAACGCAACTCCCGAGGCATCAATTTTTGAACAAAATTTCCTTGCGTTTAATTTTAAAGGATTCGAACCTGGGCAGCTTTGTAGACAAGGGAGTGGGCGGCCCAGCATCTTACCTGCGATGACGCGTGTTATCTCAGGTGTCGCACGCACACACGCACACGCACGCACACGCAAATGACCAGATACAGAGGAAAATTAGGGGAGCCAGAGTAGCTGAACCACCTGGAACATACCTGGAGAGTGTATCGAGAGGCCTGGCTTCGGCCCCGAGCCCGGGCAGAAGCCAGGCTCGACTTGTGATAACTTGGTCCAACAGGCTGTTGCTTCGAGCGGCCCGCAGGCCCACATGCCCATCACAGCCCGGTTTGTCCGGCACTTCTTGCAAGAACCTATCTAAGTTCCTCTTGAAGACATCCACCTTTGTTCCGGCAATATTTCTAATGCTCGCTGGGAATGTGTTGAACAGCCGTGGACCACTGATGATCAGTCAGTGTTCTCTGATTGTGCCTATGGCACCTCTACTCTTCACTGGAACTCTGATGTTCAGACAGTGTTCTCTGATTGTGCCTATGGCACCTCTACTCCTCACTGGACCTCTGATGTTCAGACAGTGTTCTCTGATTGTGCCTATGGCACCTCTACTCCTCACTGGACCTCTGATGTTCAGACAGTGTTCTCTGATTGTGCCTATGGCACCTCTACTCCTCACTGGACCTCTGATGTTCAGACAGTGTTCTCTGATTGTGCCTATGGCACCTCTACTCCTCACTGGACCTCTGATGTTCAGACAGTGTTCTCTGATTGTGCCTATGGCACCTCTACTCCTCACTGGACCACTGATGTTCAGACAGTGTTCTCTGATTGTGCCTATGGCACCTCTACTCCTCACTGGACCTCTGATGTTCAGACAGTGTTCTCTGATTGTGCCTATGGCACCTCTACTCTTCACTGTACCTCTGATGTTCAGACAGTGTTCTCTGATTGTGTCTATGGCACCTCTACTCTTCACTGTACCTCTGATGTTCAGACAGTGTTCTCTGATTGTGCCTATGGCACCTCTACTCCTCACTGGACCTCTGATGTTCAGACAGTGTTCTCTGATTGTGCCTATGGCACCTCTACTCCTCACTGGACCTCTGATGTTCAGACAGTGTTCTCTGATTGTGTCTATGGCACCTCTACTCTTCACTGTACCTCTGATGTTCAGACAGTGTTCTCTGATTGTGCCTATGGCACCTCTACTCCTCACTGGACCTCTGATGTTCAGACAGTGTTCTCTGATTGTGCCTATGGCACCTCTACTCCTCACTGGTTCTATTGTGCACTTCCTAAACTATTGTAAACTATTGTAAACCAGAATACATTAGGCATGTATACTGTATTAATGGTGACGCTGTAGTCATCAGGAGCCCCTCCACTTGTTCCCACACGCTCTCCCACACACACCTGCTCTACACACCTCCACACACCTGCTGTACACGCCTCCACACACACCTGCTCTACACGCCTCCACACACACCTGCTCTACACGCCTCCACACACACCTGCTGTACACGCCTCCACACACACCTGCTCTACACGCCTCCACACACACCTGCTCTACACGCCTCCACACACACCTGCTCTACACGCCTCCACACACACCTGCTCTACACGCCTCCACACACACCTGCTCTACACGCCTCCACACACACGTGCTGTACACGCCTCCACACACACCTGCTCTACACGCCTCCACACACACCTGCTGTACACGCCTCCACACACACCTGCTCTACACGCCTCCACACACATCTGCTCTACACACCTCCACACACACCTCCACACCACCTGCTCTACACGCCTCCACACACACCTGCTCTACACCTCCACACACACCTGCTCTACACGCCTCCACACACACCTGCTCTACACGCCTCCACACACACCTGCTCTACACACCTCCACACACACCTGCTCTACAGGCCTCCACACACACCTGCTCTACACGCCTCCACACACACCTGCTCTACACCCCTCCACATACACCTGCTCTACAGGCCTCCACACACACCTGCTCTACACGCCTCCACACACACCTGCTCTACACCCCTCCACATACACCTGCTCTACACGCCTCCACACACACCTGCTCTACACCCCTCCACATACACCTGCTCTACACGCCTCCACACACACCTGCTCTACACCCCTCCACATACACCTGCTCTACACCCCTCCACATACACCTGCTCTACACGAATGTAAACTAAAAGAAGATAAACTTGTGTAACTTTGTGAAGGTAAACTAACATATATGTTGGCGCCAGCGTGAAGTGGTTTACTTCACTCTCACTCTGTCTCTCTCTCTCTCTCTCTCTCTCTCTCTCTCTCTCTCTCTCTCTCTCTCTCTCTCTCTCTCTCTCTCTCTCTCTCTCTCTCTCTCTCTCTCTCTCTCTCTCTCTCTCTCTCATACTGTCCATACTGTCAATCACACAGTAAACCATACTGTCGATCACACAGTAGCCGAGGATGGTCAACAAATTATATTATTTGCTGAGAGATTAGTGATTCCAGGATCTTGTCAGTAATGGAGAGCAGTGACACAGGTCTGTAGTTACTAACTACTGAGCGGCTCTTCTTGTTGTGTACTGGAACAACGTCTGTCTTCTTCCATAAGGAAGACCACCTTCCTTGAACTAGACAGAGTTGGAAGAGGCGCGTGAGAGGTGGAGCCAACAGGTCAGCGCAGCTGCGTAGTAGTGGTGGCCTGACCTGGTCTGGTCCCAGAGCTTTATTGTGTCTAGTGTTGTAAGGAGACGGAGAACTTCAGCCCTGCTGTATAACCACTTCAGTCATCCTGGACACGGTGCTCGGGGGCAAGATGTGGAGGCTGACGTTCAGGATTAGGGACCTGCATCTTGGCAGCAAATTGGCTTACCAGTAGATCAGTCTTCTCCTGATTGCTGGTTGCAATAATTCCTTCCTTCCGGTTTAGAGGCGGGATTGTGTCCTCAGATGAGTATCCCTGCTCTCACTCCCTCACTCTCTCTCTCTCTCACTCTCTCACTCTCTCACTCTCTCACTCTCTCACTCTCCCCTCAGGCAGTTGTATAGTCTGCCCAATTTCCACTTCGCTCGTCCGACCAATTTTCGCTTCTCACATGTCACCCAGTTTCCCCTATTACGGCCCCTTCTCCCCCTTGGCTGTGACTATTACTTCTCTGTCTCTCTCCCCTCTCTCAGCTCTTTTTCTAGAGTCGTCAAGTTTAGTTCATTCAGTCTCTCTTCATTCGTCATTCCTAGCAATTCCTGGACGAGCCTCGTTGCAAACTTCTGTATTTTTTCAAGTTTTCACGTGTGTTTTTTTTAATGGGGCTCCGTGGTGTAAACTGGTCTCACGTGGACAATGAACAATGATCAAAATTCCTCCTTATTTAGGTTCTTGGATGATGTTTTGACTGTTGCTAGTGTAGAGCACGCTGCTGATGTTATTCTATTTACATGAGTCTCCGAAGTTCGGTGTAACGTCCACTTTCAGGTCTTTTTCTCGTTAGTCGTTAGAGGGAGGCAGTTTTACTTAATTGTGTAACGTCCTAATGGTCTCTTGTCACCTGTTGCCATTTTCATTACCTTACACTTGCTGGTGTTGACATCTAGTAGTCATATCAAAACGCAGTTTAAGTCATATGGGAGAATCTTACAACATGCCTGGACGTGATATTAATTTAGAAAGTTTGTCGTGGTCACGTACAGTAGTTTAGCTCTCAACATATCTGTACCTCCATGTGGCTCCGTGTTTTCCCAGTCTATCATCCCATGGTTGAAGTCTCTCTTGATTAGCAATCTGTAGTAATTCCTGCAGATGACAGAAGCTGTACTCTCCCTCTCTCTCTCTCTCTCTCTCTCTCTGTCTCTCTCTCTCTCTGTCTCTCTCTCTGTCTCTCTCTCTCTCTCTGTCTCTCTCTCTCTCTCTCTCTCTCTCTCTCTCTCTCTCTCTCTCTCTCTCTCTCTCTCTCTCTCTCTCTCTCTCTCTCTCTCTCTCTCTCTCTCTCTCTCTCTCTCTCTCTCTCTCTCTCTCTCTCTATTATAAAAATGGTTGTCATGTTGTTTCTGTCATACTCCTGTCTGGGTATTCTGTCGTTTAATGGAGGGTTATATATTACTACTACTATAACCTCTGGTCCTCCAATTGTTATTGTGCCCATTATGGGTCCCTACAACCCATTACCCTTAAACCCTTCACAGCCCAGGATAGCCCTCTCTTTGAAACTCCTGTCCTTCAATATCAACAGTGCCATTCCTCCTCCCGCTCTTCATTTCCTCTCTTTCCTGTCTATACAGTAGTCCAATGAAAGCATTAGATTGTTATGATGCTTGACAGATTTGTTTCTGTGAGTCTTATTGCATCTGGGTTGCTTCTTGCGACCTTTCGCCATATTCGTTTTCTTTATTTGTAATACCATCTATGTGTACATTACCTTAAAGTTCACGTTCTTCTGTTCATTCTCACATTACTCTCACCCTTGATGGCCACGCCACTGGTGTAGGAAGTTGTTCCATGGGCAGGGGGCTATTTGGATGGGATTGTTGTTTTGAGAGGGAGTTAACAGGGGGTTTGGAAGGTGGTCGGGTGGGGAATAGAAGGCTTGGGTCTAGCCTTGGCTTACATGGGGGTGAGACTAAGGGATGGGGAACAGGAAGGGCATGGTCCAGGGAGAGGATGGGTTAGGGTGCAAGGTTGGCGTGGGATGGGAGGCAGGGAGGACTTGGGGTTATCTTGAGGTTATCTTGAGAAGATTTCGGGGCTTTTAGTATCCCCGCGGCCCGGTCCTCGACCAAGCCTCCACCCCCAGGAAGCAGCCCGTGACAGCTGACTAACACCCAGGTACCTATTTTACTGCTAGGTAACAGGGGCATAGGGTGAAAGAAACTCTGCCCATTGTTTCTCGCCGACGCCTGGGATCGAACCCGGGACCACAGGATCACAAGTCCAGTGTGCTGTCCGCTCGGCCGACCGGCTCCCTTAAAGACCTCCAGGTCTTCACCTTTAAGGGGGTGAAGAGGGTTTCTTTAAGGTGGAAGGTGGGGGTGTTGCACTTCTCTCTGGGGTTGATGAACTGCTGGTGATGGGTTCCCCCCTCCTCTCTGAGACTGTTGGGTTAGTGACTGTGGTCCCCTGGTTCCCTCTTCTCCGCTTGTGCTACTTCCTTGCGTATGCTGCTGTGATTCTCTCATCCTTCGTCATGTCCCGTTGAAGGAACACCTTTTTGTATGCCATTCACCTGGGCCCTAGCAGACTCGAACCCTGGACCCCACGCGTGTGTGTGCCCGAAGCTCTATGACATTTTTGTATTCCATTACATTTTGTTCTTCTTTGCTAGAATTTCCTCTCTTTTGCCTTGTTCATGAATACTATTTCACTGTGGACATGGCTTCATTGCTTTTGCTTAGCACTTCTGCAAATGTGACTCCCACTGTAGAAGTCCCTTCCATGGTTCTATTCGACACTCCTCAGACGCTAGTTGCCTCGTTCCGAGCTTGAGTATGGTTCTCTTGGAGGCTTTTTAATCTCCGTTGCTGCTCTCAGCTCACTTTGTTGGCTGCTTGTTGTTTCCACCAAACCTCTCAGGTTCCTTACTGATTATTATTACCATTCTCGGTGGATCATCTCATTAGACGACTATTGCTGTCTATTCCCTCCACCTGTGTTCTGTTGACCCTCTTCCATGATTCTTCCCTTTTCTACTACATTACCTTAGGACTAGACTACGAGAGAGAGAGAGAGAGAGAGAGAGAGAGAGAGAGAGAGAGAGAGAGAGAGAGAGAGAGAGAGAGAGAGAGAGAGAGAGAGAGAGAGAGAGAGAGAGAAGGGAGGAAGGGGGAAATAAAACTCTAACGACACCCTGCCCTAACAACCCCTTCCGTTAACAACCATATACCCTAACAACACACTATCCTAACTACCCCCACTGCCTTAACTACCCCCCCCCCCCTACCCTAACAACTCTCTGCCCTAACAACCGCTCCAGCAGGACCTCCTATCTTAGCTCTGAGACTCTTGACACATCTTTTCTATCTTATCGTAAATTGAATTCTGGGAGCATCAGCTTGTTGGCCTCTCTTAATGCTGGGTCCTGGAGGTCAGCCTGTAGCCAGCTCCTGGAGGTCAGCCTGTAGCCAGCTCCTGGAGGTCAGCCTGTAGCCAGCTCCTGGAGGTCAGCCTGTAGCCAGCTCCTGGAGGTCAGCCTGTAGCCAGCTCCTGGAGGTCAGCCTGTAGCCAGCTCCTGGAGGTCAGCCTGTAGCCAGCTCCTGGAGGTCAGTCTGTAGCCAGCTCCTGGAGGTCAGCCTGTAGCCTGCTCCTGGAGGTCAGCCTGTAGCCAGCTCCTGGAGGTCAGCCTGTAGCCAGCTCCAGGAGGTCAGCCTGTAGCCAGCTCCTGGAGGTCAGCCTGTAGCCAGCTCCTGGAGGTCAGCCTGTAGCCAGCTCCTGGAGGTCAGCCTGTAGCCAGCTCCTGGAGGTCAGCCTGTAGCCAGCTCCTGGAGGTCAGCCTGTAGCCAGCTCCTGGAGGTCAGCCTGTAGCCAGCTCCTGGAGGTCAGCCTGTAGCCAGCTCCTGGAGGTCAGCCTGTAGCCAGCTCCTGGAGGTCAGCCTGTAGCCAGCTCCTGGAGGTCAGTCTGTAGCCAGCTCCTGGAGGTCAGCCTGTAGCCTGCTCCTGGAGGTCAGCCTGTAGCCAGCTCCTGGAGGTCAGCCTGTAGCCAGCTCCAGGAGGTCAGCCTGTAGCCAGCTCCTGGAGGTCAGCCTGTAGCCAGCTCCTGGAGGTCAGCCTGTAGCCAGCTCCTGGAGGTCAGCCTGTAGCCAGCTCCTGGAGGTCAGCCTGTAGCCAGCTCCTGGAGGTCAGCCTGTAGCCAGCTCCTGGAGGTCAGCCTGTAGCCAGCTCCTGGAGGTCAGCCTGTAGCCAGCTCCTGGAGGTCAGCCTGTAGCCAGCTCCTGGAGGTCAGCCTGTAGCCAGCTCCTGGAGGTCAGCCTGTAGCCAGCTCCTGGAGGTCAGCCTGTAGCCAGCTCCAGGAGGTCAGCCTGTAGCCAGCTCCAGGAGGTCAGCCTGTAGCCAGCTCCTGGAGGTCAGCCTGTAGCCAGCTCTTGGAGGTCAGCCTGTAGCCAGCTCCAGGAGGTCAGCCTGTAACCAGCTCCTGGAGGTCAGCCTGTAGCCAGCTCCTGGAGGTCAGCCTGTAGCCAGCTCCTGGAGGTCAGTCTGTAGCCAGCTCCTGGAGGTCAGCCTGCAGCCAGCTCCTGGAGGTCAGCCTGTAGCCAGCTCCTGGAGGTCAGCCTGTAGCCAGCTCTTGGAGGTCAGCCTGTAGCCAGCTCCAGGAGGTCAGCCTGTAACCAGCTCCTGGAGGTCAGCCTGTAGCCTGCTCCTGGAGGTCAGCTTATGGCCCAGGCCCCCAGAGGACAGCTGAGGGCCCCCGGCCTGCCTCAGGTGACGGGGTAACTCAGGTAATTGACTCTCCCTCTGGCCCTAAACTCCTGCACTACCCAGGGCCTGAGAGGACCCAGAAAACTCATGGACATCCATTTAAAGGAGGTTGGCCCTCCGTGGAGGCGCGGAGGACGAGCCCTGTAGCCACGGGGGCGAGAGTGACACTGGGGTAGTATGGGAGTGAGGACCACATTGGGAAGTGTGGCTTAGCACTTCCTTCGCTTTTCTGTTCCAGTGAGAGAGGCTTTAACGCTTGGGAGTGGGGATGGAAATGGAATTTGAAGGAGATAGAGAGAGAGAGAGGAAGAGAGGGGGGGGGGGGTGGAGAGACAGGGAGGGAAGGGAGGGAAACAGGGATGGAAGAGTTTTCTCTTCTCCAGTTCAGGCCTTGGGGGTGGACGGTAGAGCGACGGTCTCGCTTCCTGCAGGTCGGCGTTCAATCCCCCGACCGTCCAAGTGATTGGCCGCCATTGCTTCCCTCTTCCTCCCCGCCGTTCCATCCCAAACCCTTATCCTGACCCCTTCCCAGTGCTATATAGTCGTAATGGCTTTGTGCTTTCCCTCTGATAGTTCCCTTCCCTTCTCCAGTTCCAATCCACTTAACCTGACCTTCGTCTCAGTAACTATGTTAGCAGACAGCCTCTAGAGTGCCGGCACCTCACTGTACTCACTCACCCCTCCTGGCAGTGTAATAATGTCACTCTAGGTGTCCCAGAGTGTAATTATGTCACTCTAGGTGTCCCAGAGTGTAATAATGTCACTCTAGGTGTCCCAGAGTGTAATAATGGCACTCTAGGTGTCCCAGAGTGTAATAGTGTCACTCTAGGTGTCCCAGAGTGTAATAATGTTACTCTAGGTGTCCCAGAGTGTAATAGTGTCACTCTAGGTGTCCCAGAGTGTAATAGTGTCACTCTAGGTGTCCCAGAGTGTAATAATGTTACTCTAGGTGTCCCAGAGTGTAATAGTGTCACTCTAGGTGTCCCAGAGTGTAATAATGTCACTCTAGGTGTCCCAGAGTGTAATAATGTCACTCTAGGTGTCCCAGAGTGTAATAATGTCACTCTAGGTGTCCCAAAGTGTAATAATGTCACTCTAGGTGTCCCAGAGTGTAATAATGGCACTCTAGGTGTCCCAGAGTGTAATAATGTCACTCTAGGTGTCCCAGAGTGTAATAATGTCACTCTAGGTGTCCCAGAGTGTAATAATGGCACTCTAGGTGTCCCAGAGTGTAATAATGGCACTCTAAGTGTCCCAGAGTGTAATAATGTCACTCTAGGTGTCCCAGAGTGTAATAATGGCACTCTAGGTGTCCCAGAGTGTAATAATGTCACTCTAGGTGTCCCAGAGTGTAATAATGGCACTCTAGGTGTCCCAGAGTGTAATAATGTCACTCTAGGTGTCCCAGAGTGTAATAATGTCACTCTAGGTGTCCCAGAGTGTAATAATGGCACTCTAGGTGTCCCAGAGTGTAATAATGTCACTCTAGGTGTCCCAGAGTGTAATAATGTCACTCTAGGTGTCCCAGAGTGTAATAATGTCACTCTAGGTGTCCCAGAGTGTAATAATGTCACTCTAGGTGTCCCAGAGTGTAATAATGGCACTCTAGGTGTCCCAGAGTGTAATAATGTCACTCTAGGTGTCCCAGAGTGTAATAATGTCACTCTAGGTGTCCCAGAGTGTAATAGTGTCACTCTAGGTGTCCCAGAGTGTAATAATGTCACTCTAGGTGTCCCAGAGTGTAATAATGTCACTCTAGGTGTCCCAGAGTGTAATAATGGCACTCTAGGTGTCCCAGAGTGTAATAATGTCACTCTAGGTGTCCCAGAGTGTAATAATGTCACTCTAGGTGTCCCAGAGTGTAATAATGTCACTCTAGGTGTCCCAGAGTGTAATAATGGCACTCTAGGTGTCCCAGAGTGTAATAATGGCACTCTAGGTGTCCCAGAGTGTAATAATGTCACTCTAGGTGTCCCAGAGTGTAATAATGTCACTCTAGGTGTCCCAGAGTGTAATAATGTCACTCTAGGTGTCCCAGAGTGTAATAATGGCACTCTAGGTGTCCCAGAGTGTAATAATGTCACTCTAGGTGTCCCAGAGTGTAATAATGTCACTCTAGGTGTCCCAGAGTGTAATAATGTCACTCTAGGTGTCCCAGAGTGTAATAATGTCACTCTAGGTGTCCCAGAGTGTAATAATGTCACTCTAGGTGTCCCAGAGTGTAATAATGTCACTCTAGGTGTCCCAGAGTGTAATAATGTCACTCTAGGTGTCCCAGAGTGTAATAATGTCACTCTAGGTGTCCCAGAGTGTAATAATGTCACTCTAGGTGTCCCAGAGTGTAATAATGTCACTCTAGGTGTCCCAGAGTGTAATAATGTCACTCTAGGTGTCCCAGAGTGTAATAATGTCACTCTAGGTGTCCCAGAGTGTAATAATGTCACTCTAGGTGTCCCAGAGTGTAATAATGTCACTCTAGGTGTCCCAGAGTGTAATAATGTCACTCTAGGTGTCCCAGAGTGTAATAATGTCACTCTAGGTGTCCCAGAGTGTAATAATGTCACTCTAGGTGTCCCAGAGTGTAATAATGTCACTCTAGGTGTCCCAGAGTGTAATAATGTCACTCTAGGTGTCCCAGAGTGTAATAATGTCACTCTAGGTGTCCCAGAGTGTAATAATGGCACTCTAGGTGTCCCAGAGTGTAATAATGTCACTCTAGGTGTCCCAGAGTGTAATAATGTCACTCTAGGTGTCCCAGAGTGTAATAATGTCACTCTAGGTGTCCCAGAGTGTAATAATGTCACTCTAGGTGTCCCAAAGTGTAATAATGTCACTCTAGGTGTCCCAGAGTGTAATAATGTCACTCTAGGTGTCCCAAAGTGTAATAATGTCACTCTAGGTGTCCCAGAGTGTAATAATGGCACTCTAGGTGTCCCAGAGTGTAATAATGGCACTCTAGGTGTCCCAGAGTGTAGTATTTGGTCTCCACATTTGTCTTCCATCTTTAATGTTATTCGTTCTCGTAATGATACATTTACACATACAAGTGTGTCCAGCGTGTTGAACACCGGCCCCGGCTCTCACCACGGGTCCCACACCTGCACCGGCCCTGTCTCTCTCATGCTGGGCACGTTTAGATCAACGGGGGAGAAAGAGAGGCAGAGAAACGAGAAACAGAGTCAGAGAGAGAGAGAGAGAGACAGCACGCTGGACTTGTGATCCTGTGGTCCTGGGTTCGATCCCAGGCGCCGGCGAGAAACAATAGGCAGAGTTTCTTTCACCCTATGCCCCTGTTACCTAGCAGTAAAATAGGCACCTGGGTGTTAGTCAGCTGTCACGGGCTGCTTCCTGGGGGTGGAGGCCTGGTCGAGGACCGGGCCGCGGGGACACTAAAAATCCCCGAAATCATCTCAAGATAACCTCAAGATAACGGCACGAAGCCCCAGTGGTGGACCTGAGACATGGAGAACAGGACTACTGGACACCACAGAAGGGAACTTCCCTCTACACAACATGTCACGAGGTAACGCGAGCAGGAGGATGTAACAGACCATATCTTGAGGTTATCTTGAGACGATTTCGGGACTTTAGTGTCCCCGCGGCCCGGTCCTCGACCAGGCCTCCACCCCCAGGAAGCAGCCCGTGACAGCTGACTAACTCCCAGGTACCTATTTACTGCTAGGTAGCAGGGGCCTGAGGGTGAAAGAAACCCTGCCCATTGTTTCTCACCGGGATCGAACCCGGGACCAGAGGATCATGCGTCCAGTGATCTGTCCGCTCAGCCGCCGGCTCCGTCCAAAGAAGATTTGCAAAAGTCCAAAAGTCTGCAGCAAGACTGGTCTCGGGACACACGGGACTGAACTACGAGGAAAGGCTGATGAAACTAGACCTCACCACGCTTAAAAAAGACAGCGGGGTATGAGGTGACATGATCACGACATAGTGATACTGACAAACGTGGACACAAACGAAAAGCTTAGCATGAACAAGGGGTGAGGGGACATGTGCGGGAACTACAAAGTCAGAGGAGCCACAGGGATGTAAGGAAACACTTCCTCAGTGTACGAGAAATGAGAGCGGTGGCTGAAAGCCCGGGCCCAGGAGGTGAAGCACGCTTGTCAGACACACGTGGGTGAGTACACCTACACTAAACCTCTATATCACAATAACCATAATATTACCAATAATTAAACCCTACTACCACTTAACAAAAGTGAATTACAACTACATGAAAAGTGCATCGCTACACTTTATAGTAAAACTCTAAATACTTACGAGTAAAGTAAATGAAAATAATAATAATAAAATGCACTAGGACTATAGGTGGGGCTCGAACCTGCGGATGGGGGTAAAATACGCGCTTGACAATGCTGGGATCATAGGTCCGCCCCCTACCTCACTGCCCTAGTGGAGTTTCTCATTGATATATATATATCATGTTAATGTAGTTTGTGTGTGTTAATAATGATAATAATTATAATATAAAAATATAACCATTCCCATGGGAAAAGTGTGGTTCATCTCCAGCGTTCTCCTCCACCATCATCGTCCCTGTGAGAGAGAGAGAGAGAGAGAGAGAGAGAGAGAGGGAGAGAGAGAGAGAGAGAGAGAGAGAGAGAGAGAGAGACAGAGACAGAGAGAGACAGAGAGAGAGAGAGAGAGAGAGAGAGAGAGAGAGAGGGAGAGAGAGAGAGGGAGAGAGAGAGAGGGAGAGAGAGAGAGAGAGAGAGAGAGAGAGAGAGAGAGAGAGAGAGAGAGAGAGAGAGAGAGAGAGAGAGAGAGAGAGAGAGAGAGGCAATAACCGCAGCAGTGTCAGTACCTAAATTGCGATCACTGTGAGTCTGGTGTAATATCCGGTTTGTGAGTGAGAATGAGAGTGAGAGTGAGAGTGAGAGTGAGAATGGGAGTGAGAGTGGGAGTGAGAGTGAGAGTGAGAGTGGGAGTGGGAGTGAGAATGAGAGTGAGAGTGAGAGTGGGAGTGGGAGTGGGAGTGAGAGTGAGAATGGGAGTGAGAGTGGGAGTGAGAGTGAGAATGGGAGTGAGAGTGGGAGTGAGAGTGAGAGTGAGAGTGGGAGTGAGAGTGAGAGTGAGAATGGGAGTGAGAGTGGGAGTGAGAGTGAGAGTGAGAGTGGGAGTGAGAATGAGAGTGAGAGTGAGAGTGGGAGTGGGAGTGGGAGAGTGTGAGTGAGAATGAGAGTGAGAGTGAGAGTAGGAGAGTGTGAGTGAGAGTGAGAGTGGGAGTGAGAGTGTGAGTGGGAGAGTTGAGTCTGTCTCCACCACCTGTGGTTATTATCATCCACCAGGGGACACACCGTCTAGGAGAACAATAACCACCCCAGGAGGACAATAACCATCCAGGAGGACAATAACCATCCAGGAGGACAATAACCATCCAGGAGGACAATAACCATCCAGGAGGACAATAACCATCCAGGAGGACAATAACCACCCCAGGAGGACAATAACCATCCAGGAGGACAATAACCATCCAGGAGGACAACACCACCCCAGGAGGACAATAACCATCCAGGAGGACAATAACCATCCAGGAGGACAACACCACCCCAGGAGGACAATAACCATCCAGGAGGACAATATAAGCAGGGCCACGAGAGGGGAGGCCCACCACTGCTCTGTATAAGGGTCACAAAGGCGCCCACAGCGTGACCCGCGCCTCTTGAAATTTGTAGTTTTTTTCCTGCATTGAAATTAATGTTCCAAGATTGTATCCTCCCTGCCCCATCCTTCCTATCCTGCCCCATCCTCCCTGTCCCATCCTCCCTGCCTCCCCCTTCCCCTCTTGAAGGTCCAGGTTTGAGAAGTACATGAGGGTCTGAGCATGAAGGGGAGGTGTGTCACAGACCTCTTGTTAATGGTCTGACATCACTTAATATGAGGTTTATAATCTGAAATATTGCTTCGTGTACCAGTGGGCTTCGTCCCACTCTCACTACACCCAGCTCGCACCGTCGGAGCATCACTATAGGAGCTCTTCACCCATATGTTTCTTCCCATCACCCACTAGTTGTACTCACTTAGTTGTGCTTGCGGGGGTTGAGCTCTGGCTCTTTGGTCCCGCCTCTCAACCGTCAATCAACTGGTGTACAGGTTCCTGAGCCTACTGGGCTCTATCATATCTACATTTGAAACTGTGTATGGAGTCAGCCTCCACCACATCACTTCCTAGTGCATTCCATTTGCTAACTACTCTGACACTGAAAAAGTTCTTTCTAATGTCTCTGTGGCTCATTTGGGTACTCAGCTTCCACCTGTGTCCCCTTGTTCGCGTCCCTCCAGTGTTGAATAGTTTATCCTTGTTTACCCGATCGATTCCCCTGAGGATTTTGTAGGTTGTGATCATGTCCCCCCTTACTCTTCTGTCTTCCAGTGTCGTAAGGTGCATTTCCCGCAGCCTTTCCTCATAACTCATGCCTCTTAGTTCTGGGACTAGTCTAGTAGTATACCTTTGGACTTTTTCCAGCTTCATCTTGTGCTTGACAAGGTACGGGCTCCATGCTGGGGCCGCATACTCCAGGATTGGTCTTACATATGTTGTGTACAAGATTCTGAATGATTCCTTACACAGGTTCCTGAACGCCGTTCTGATGTTAGCCAGCCTCGCATATGCCGCAGACGTTATTCTCTTTATGTGGGCTTCAGGAGACAGGTTTGGTGTGATATCAACCCCTAGATCTTTCTCTCTGCCTGTTTCATTAAGTACTTCATCTCCTATTCTGTATCCTGTGTCTGGCCTCCTGTTTCCACTGCCTAGTTTCATTACTTTGCATTTACTCGGGTTGAACTTCAACAGCCATTTGTTGGACCATTCACTCAGTCTATCTAGGTCATCTTGTAGCCTCCTACTATCATCCTCTGTTTCAATCCTCCTCATAATTTTTGAATCGTTGGCAAACATTGAGAGGAACGAATCTATACCCTCTGGGAGATCATTTACATATACCAGAAACAGTATAGGTCCAAGGACTGACCCCTGCGGGACTCCACTTGTGACGTCTCGCCAATCTGAGACCTCACCCCTCACACAGACTCGTTGTCTCCTGTTGCTTAGGTACTCCTC
>NC_091216.1:24786671-24856671 GCF_040958095.1 Procambarus clarkii | reverse complement strand
GCAGCTTCGCTCTCATTCTATGCGCTAAAGTTGCTGCCCTCTGCAGTTCATCCATACATGTCTTGTTGCTGTCCTCGTACTCCTGCCTGGGCCTTCTACTGTTTGGTGGGGGATTGTAGAGTATCAAGATTACAATCTTCTTCCCATCCACTGTCAGGGTTCCATGTATGAAGCTTGTGCTTTCATTGGTACCCGGATTTTCCAGCTCATCAAACTTCCATTTCCGCTTTATTAGTAGTGCCACTCCACCTCCCTGTCTCTGTGTCCTTTCTTTTCTTATCACCTGGTACCCCTCTGGAAAGATTGCATCCGAGATCATGCCATTTATTTTAGTTTCCACTATTGCCACTATGTCTGGGTCTGCCTCACTAACTCTTTCTTTTATCTCTTCTGCTTTATTGGCTACCCCATCAGCATTGGTGTACCAAACCTTGAGACTCTTCTTGGAAACTCGGGTGTCAGAGTTCCCCCTTTCACCAGGGGTCTGGGGGGAACTGGGGGGTGTCTGGGGGGCAAGTGGGGGCTGTGGGGGCTGTGGGGGCGAGTGGGGGGGTGCTAGGGGGGTGCCTGGGAGTGCCTGGTAGGCAAATGGGGTCTGGGCATCTAGGGGGGTAAGAAGGGCATAATGGGTCTGAAAGTTAGGGGTCTGAATAGCATAGGGGGGTTGAGAAATAGAGTGAGACTGAGAGTCAGATAGAGGTTGAGAGGTTGGGGTGTGTGTGTGTGTGTGTGTGTGTGTGTGTGTGTGTGTGTGTGTGTGTGTGTGTGTGTGTGTGTGTGTGCGTGTGTGCGTGTGGGTGTGTGCGTGTGTGGTTGTGAAAGCCGGTGTGAGTTTCAGCCAGGATCCAGGTAATTGCTAAACCACCTCATTAGCCCCCCCCCCCACACTGTGATAACCCTCAGCTCCGTTCCATTAGCGAGGCTTATGGGGAAAGACCTTTTAAGGGGGTTACGTGAATAGGGAGAATGAATGGTGTGTGTGTGTGTGTGTGTGTGTGTGTGTGTGTGTGTGTGTGTGTGTGTGTGTGTGTATGTGTGTGTGTGTGTGTGTGTGTGTGTGTGTGTGTGTGTGTGTGTGTCACAGATGATGAAAGAGGTAGCGAAGCCTTACAGAGAGAGAGAGAGAGAGAATGAATGGGTGAATTCTACTCAGCTAGAGCCTAATGGGTAGACGCTTCTATAGGTTCATATCCTTGATTCCTTGCCCCCCATTATGCGTAGGATCTTAAATGGGTGGCGCCAGGTGACCTAAGCTCACACGCCTGGGGGCCAGCCTCACCAGGGTGAATGGTCGGGGGTTGGGGAATATCATAGACTAATCAGGTTATAAAATAGAAAGTGATACAGACTTATTAAACCACCGTAATATTAATGTTTAAACTGGAGAGGTTAGGGGGGTTGCTGGGGTTGGTACGTTTGTGGGGGGTTTAGGTTAAACAGTCGTAGTTTGTTACGGAGTTTTAAAGCTAGAGAATAATAGTTTGGTCCAGTACGGCGCTTGAGTAGTTTAAACCACTTTGGGGCTGTTGTGGGGGGGGGGGGTGTGAACCACTTTGGGGCTGTTAACCACTTTGGGGCTGTTGTGGGGGGTGTGAACCACTTTGGGGCTGTTAACCACTTTGGGCTGTTGTCCGTGGTGAACCACTGAGTTGTTGTGGTGCCCATGGACCTGTTACCTGACCTCAAGCGCAGGTTTGTGGGGAAATTCTAATACTCTCTATATTGGCCAATCACAATACCGAAAACGAATTTCCTGAGTGCCAAAGCGGCTTGATTGCTCGTTGGTGATTGGCGTACAACACGAGTCGGTTTGTTTGGCCAATCACAATGCTAAAAACAGATTACTGGGTCACCAAAGGCTGTTTAATTGTTCGTTGCTGATTGGCGGAGAGCGTTGAGTCGATTTATAATAGAATTATAAATAGAACAATTATAATAGAACGAATAAATAGAACAATTATAATAGAACGAATTGATAGAACAATTATAGTTATAATAGAATGAGAATTATAATAGAACTGACTCCATACACCATCTGTGTATGGAGTCAACCTCCACCACTTTTTGGAAGACTTTTGTTAACGTTTCCTTTCACCTGATTCATCTCTTCACCCACAAGCAAACCGCTTCACCCGGGAATTAACCGACTGTTGTGGTTGGCACCCTGGAAGAAGGCCAGTAGTCGACCTATCTTGAGTTATCTTGAGTTGATTTCGGGGCTTTAGTGTCCCCGCGGCCCGGTCCTTGACCAGGCCTCCACCCCCAGGAAGCAGCCCGTGACAGCTGACTAACACCCAGGTACCTTTTTACTGCTAGGTAACAGGGGCATTCAGGGTGAAAGAAACTTTGCCCATTTGTTTTCTGCCTCGTGCGGGAATCGAACCCGCGCCACAGAATTACGAGTCCTGCGCGCTATCCACGAGGCTACGAGACCTAAGTGATCTGTTGTTACAGATTTAGCTACTCAGAACGAAGTGTCCATGTAGCACGGTCTATGGTGAGCCCGTAAAGGAAGTGATCTCTATAGGCCTAACAAGCGTCTTATCGTCGACAGTGGGGAAAAGACAAGTGTGAATCAGCGGCCACTTGTTCCTGTACCACCTACGGTGATTATGGTGTGTCGTTAACAGTGCAGTCTCCTGCCCCACTGTTGTACCGTGATGGTACAGTGTGAGGCTGATGGTACAGTGTGAGGCTGATGGTACAGTGTGAGGCTGATGGTACAGTGTGAGGCTGATGGTACAGTGTGAGGCTGATGGTACAGTGTGAGGCTGATGGTACAGTGTGAGGCTGCTGGTACAGTGTGTGGCTGCTGGTACAGTGTGAGGCTGCTGGTACAGTGTGAGGCTGATGGTACAGTGTGAGGCTGATGGTACAGTGTGAGGCTGATGGTACAGTGTGAGGCTGCTGGTACAGTGTGAGGCTGATGGTACAGTGTGAGGCTGATGGTACAGTGTGAGGCTGCTGGTACAGTGTGAGGCTGATGGTACAGTGTGAGGCTGATGGTACAGTGTGAGACTGATGGTACAGTGTGAGGCTGCTGGTACAGTGTGAGACTGATGGTACAGTGTGAGGCTGCTGGTACAGTGTGAGGCTGATGGTACAGTGTGAGGCTGCTGGTACAGTGTGAGTGATGGTACAGTGTGAGGCTGGTGGTACAGTGTGAGGCTGGTGGTACAGTGTGAGGCTGATGGTACAGTGTGAGGCTGCTGGGACAGTGTGAGGCTGATGGTACAGTGTTAGGCTGATGGTACAGTGTGAGGCTGCTGGTACAGTGTGAGGCTGCTGGTACAGTGTGAGGCTGATGGTACAGTGTGAGGCTGCTGGTACAGTGTGAGGCTGATGGTACAGTGTGAGGCTGCTGGTACAGTGTGAGGCTGCTGGTACAGTGTGAGGCTGATGGTACAGTGTGAGGCTGCTGGTACAGTGTGAGGCTGCTGGTACAGTGTGAGGCTGCTGGTACAGTGTGAGGCTGATGGTACAGTGTGAGGCTGATGGTACAGTGTGAGGCTGATGGTACAGTGTGAGACTGATGGTACAGTGTGAGGCTGCTGGTACAGTGTGAGGCTGATGGTACAGTGTGAGGCTGATGGTACAGTGTGAGGCTGATGGTACAGTGTGAGGCTGCTGGTACAGTGTGAGGCTGATGGTACAGTGTGAGGCTGCTGGTACAGTGTGAGGCTGATGGTACAGTGTGAGGCTGCTGGTACAGTGTGAGGCTGCTGGTACAGTGTGTGGCTGCTGGTACAGTGTGAGGCTGCTGGTACAGTGTGAGGCTGCTGGTACAGTGTGAGGCTGATGGTACAGTGTGAGGCTGATGGTACAGTGTGAGGCTGATGGTACAGTGTGAGGCTGCTGGTACAGTGTGTGGCTGCTGGTACAGTGTGAGGCTGATGGTACAGTGTGAGGCTGCTGGTACAGTGTGAGGCTGCTGGTACAGTGTGAGGCTGATGGTACAGTGTGAGGCTGATGGTACAGTGTGAGGCTGATGGTACAGTGTGAGGCTGATGGTACAGTGTGAGGCTGATGGTACAGTGTGAGGCTGCTGGTACAGTGTGAGGCTGATGGTACAGTGTGAGGCTGCTGGTACAGTGTGAGGCTGATGGTACAGTGTGAGGCTGATGGTACAGTGTGAGGCTGATGGTACAGTGTGAGGCTGATGGTACAGTGTGAGGCTGATGGTACAGTGTGAGGCTGCTGGTACAGTGTGTGGCTGCTGGTACAGTGTGAGGCTGATGGTACAGTGTGAGGCTGCTGGTACAGTGTGAGGCTGCTGGTACAGTGTGAGGCTGATGGTACAGTGTGAGGCTGATGGTACAGTGTGAGGCTGATGGTACAGTGTGAGGCTGATGGTACAGTGTGAGGCTGATGGTACAGTGTGAGGCTGCTGGTACAGTGTGAGGCTGATGGTACAGTGTGAGGCTGCTGGTACAGTGTGAGGCTGATGGTACAGTGTGAGGCTGATGGTACAGTGTGAGGCTGATGGTACAGTGTGAGGCTGCTGGTACAGTGTGAGGCTGATGGTACAGTGTGAGGCTGCTGGTACAGTGTGAGGCTGCTGGTACAGTGTGAGGCTGATGGTACAGTGTGAGGCTGCTGGTACAGTGTGTGGCTGCTGGTACAGTGTGAGGCTGCTGGTACAGTGTGAGGCTGCTGGTACAGTGTGAGGCTGCTGGTACAGTGTGAGGCTGATGGTACAGTGTGAGGCTGCTGGTACAGTGTGTGGCTGCTGGTACAGTGTGAGGCTGCTGGTACAGTGTGAGGCTGCTGGTACAGTGTGAGGCTGCTGGTACAGTGTGAGGCTGATGGTACAGTGTGAGGCTGATGGTACAGTGTGAGGCTGCTGGTACAGTGTGAGGCTGCTGGTACAGTGTGAGGCTGATGGTACAGTGTGAGGCTGATGGTACAGTGTGAGGCTGATGGTACAGTGTGAGGCTGATGGTACAGTGTGAGGCTGATGGTACAGTGTGAGGCTGATGGTACAGTGTGAGGCTGCTGGTACAGTGTGAGGCTGATGGTACAGTGTGAGGCTGCTGGTACAGTGTGTGGCTGCTGGTACAGTGTGAGGCTGCTGGTACAGTGTGAGGCTGATGGTACAGTGTGAGGCTGATGGTACAGTGTGAGGCTGCTGGTACAGTGTGAGGCTGCTGGTACAGTGTGAGGCTGCTGGTACAGTGTGAGGCTGATGGTACAGTGTGAGGCTGATGGTACAGTGTGAGGCTGATGGTACAGTGTGAGGCTGATGGTACAGTGTGAGGCTGATGGTACAGTGTGGAGGCTGATGGTACAGTGTGAGGCTGCTGGTACAGTGTGAGGCTGATGGTACAGTGTGAGGCTGCTGGTACAGTGTGGGGCTGATGGTACAGTGTGAGGCTGCTGGTACAGTGTGAGGCTGATGGTACAGTGTGAGGGCTGATGGTACAGTGTGGGCTGATGGTACAGTGTGAGGCTGATGGTACAGTGTGAGGCTGATGGTACAGTGTGAGGCTGATGGTACAGTGTGAGGCTGCTGGTACAGTGTGAGGCTGATGGTACAGTGTGAGGCTGATGGTACAGTGTGAGGCTGCTGGTACAGTGTGAGGCTGATGGTACAGTGTGAGGCTGCTGGTACAGTGTGAGGCTGATGGTACAGTGTGAGGCTGATGGTACAGTGTGAGGCTGCTGGTACAGTGTGAGGCTGCTGGTACAGTGTGAGGCTGATGGTACAGTGTGAGGCTGATGGTACAGTGTGAGGCTGCTGGTACAGTGTGAGGCTGATGGTACAGTGTGAGGCTGATGGTACAGTGTGAGGCTGATGGTACAGTGTGAGGCTGCTGGTACAGTGTGAGGCTGATGGTACAGTGGTGAGGCTGATGGTACAGTGTGAGGCTGATGGTACAGTGTGAGGCTGATGGTACAGTGTGAGGCTGCTGGTACAGTGTGAGGCTGATGGTACAGTGTGAGGCTGCTGTACAGTGTGAGGGCTGCTGGTACAGTGTGAGGCTGATGGTACAGTGTGAGGCTGATGGTACAGTGTGAGGCTGCTGGTACAGTGTGAGGCTGATGGTACAGTGTGAGGCTGATGGTACAGTGTGAGGCTGCTGGTACAGTGTGATGGCTGATGGTACAGTGTGAGGCTGATGGTACAGTGTGAGGCTGCTGGTACAGTGTGAGGCTGCTGGTACAGTGTGAGGACTGATGGTACAGTGTGAGGCTGCTGGTACAGTGTGAGGCTGATGGTACAGTGTGAGGCTGATGGTACAGTGTGAGGCTGATGGTACAGTGTGAGGCTGATGGTACAGTGTGAGGCTGATGGTACAGTGTGAGGCTGATGGTACAGTGTGAGGCTGATGGTACAGTGTGAGGCTGATGGTACAGTGTGAGGCTGATGGTACAGTGTGAGGCTGCTGGTACAGTGTGAGGCTGCTGGTACAGTGTGAGGCTGATGGTACAGTGTGAGGCTGCTGGTACAGTGTGAGGCTGATGGTACAGTGTGAGGCTGATGGTACAGTGTGAGGCTGATGGTACAGTGTGAGGCTGATGGTACAGTGTGAGGCTGCTGGTACAGTGTGAGGCTGCTGGTACAGTGTGAGGCTGCTGGTACAGTGTGAGGCTGATGGTACAGTGTGAGGGCTGATGGTACAGTGTGAGGCTGATGGTACAGTGTGAGGCTGATGGTACAGTGTGAGGCTGATGGTACAGTGTGAGGCTGCTGGTACAGTGTGAGGCTGCTGGTACAGTGTGAGGCTGATGGTACAGTGTGGAGGCTGCTGGTACAGTGTGAGGCTGATGGTACAGTGTGAGGCTGCTGGTACAGTGTGAGGCTGCTGGTACAGTGTGGAGGCTGATGGTACAGTGTGAGGCTGCTGGTACAGTGTGAGGCTGATGGTACAGTGTGAGGCTGATGGTACAGTGTGAGGCTGATGGTACAGTGTGAGGCTGATGGTACAGTGTGAGGCTGATGGTACAGTGTGAGGCTGCTGGTACAGTGTGAGGCTGCTGGTACAGTGTGAGGCTGATGGTACAGTGTGAGGCTGATGGTACAGTGTGAGGCTGATGGTACAGTGTGAGGCTGATGGTACAGTGTGAGGCTGATGGTACAGTGTGAGGCTGCTGGTACAGTGTGAGGCTGCTGGTACAGTGTGAGGCTGATGGTACAGTGTGAGGCTGATGGTACAGTGTGAGGCTGATGGTACAGTGTGAGGCTGATGGTACAGTGTGAGGCTGATGGTACAGTGTGAGGCTGATGGTACAGTGTGAGGCTGATGGTACAGTGTGAGGCTGCTGGTACAGTGTGAGGCTGATGGTACAGTGTGAGGCTGCTGGTACAGTGTGAGGCTGCTGGTACAGTGTGAGGCTGATGGTACAGTGTGAGGCTGATGGTACAGTGTGAGGCTGATGGTACAGTGTGAGGCTGATGGTACAGTGTGAGGCTGCTGGTACAGTGTGAGGCTGATGGTACAGTGTGAGGCTGATGGTACAGTGTGAGGCTGCTGGTACAGTGTGAGGCTGATGGTACAGTGTGAGGCTGATGGTACAGTGTGAGGCTGATGGTACAGTGTGAGGCTGATGGTACAGTGTGAGGCTGATGGTACAGTGTGAGGCTGATGGTACAGTGTGAGGCTGATGGTACAGTGTGAGGCTGATGGTACAGTGTGAGGCTGATGGTACAGTGTGAGGCTGATGGTACAGTGTGAGGCTGATGGTACAGTGTGAGGCTGCTGGTACAGTGTGAGGCTGCTGGTACAGTGTGAGGCTGATGGTACAGTGTGAGGCTGATGGTACAGTGTGAGGCTGCTGGTACAGTGTGAGGCTGATGGTACAGTGTGAGGCTGCTGGTACAGTGTGAGGCTGCTGGTACAGTGTGAGGCTGATGGTACAGTGTGAGGCTGCTGGTACAGTGTGAGGCTGATGGTACAGTGTGAGGCTGATGGTACAGTGTGAGGCTGATGGTACAGTGTGAGGCTGCTGGTACAGTGTGAGGCTGCTGGTACAGTGTGAGGCTGATGGTACAGTGTGAGGCTGATGGTACAGTGTGAGGCTGATGGTACAGTGTGAGGCTGATGGTACAGTGTGAGGCTGATGGTACAGTGTGAGGCTGATGGTACAGTGTGAGGCTGCTGGTACAGTGTGAGGCTGATGGTACAGTGTGAGGCTGATGGTACAGTGTGAGGCTGCTGGTACAGTGTGAGGCTGCTGGTACAGTGTGAGGCTGATGGTACAGTGTGAGGCTGATGGTACAGTGTGAGGCTGCTGGTACAGTGTGAGGCTGCTGGTACAGTGTGAGGCTGCTGGTACAGTGTGAGGCTGCTGGTACAGTGTGAGGCTGATGGTACAGTGTGAGGCTGATGGTACAGTGTGAGGCTGATGGTACAGTGTGAGGCTGATGGTACAGTGTGAGGCTGCTGGTACAGTGTGAGGCTGCTGGTACAGTGTGAGGCTGCTGGTACAGTGTGAGGCTGCTGGTACAGTGTGAGGCTGCTGGTACAGTGTGAGGCTGATGGTACAGTGTGAGGCTGCTGGTACAGTGTGAGGCTGCTGGTACAGTGTGAGGCTGCTGGTACAGTGTGAGGCTGATGGTACAGTGTGAGGCTGCTGGTACAGTGTGAGGCTGATGGTACAGTGTGAGGCTGATGGTACAGTGTGAGGCTGATGGTACAGTGTGAGGCTGATGGTACAGTGTGAGGCTGCTGGTACAGTGTGAGGCTGCTGGTACAGTGTGAGGCTGCTGGTACAGTGTGAGGCTGCTGGTACAGTGTGAGGCTGATGGTACAGTGTGAGGCTGCTGGTACAGTGTGAGGCTGCTGGTACAGTGTGAGGCTGATGGTACAGTGTGAGGCTGATGGTACAGTGTGAGGCTGCTGGTACAGTGTGAGGCTGCTGGTACAGTGTGAGGCTGATGGTACAGTGTGAGGCTGATGGTACAGTGTGAGGCTGATGGTACAGTGTGAGGCTGCTGGTACAGTGTGAGGCTGATGGTACAGTGTGAGGCTGATGGTACAGTGTGAGGCTGCTGGTACAGTGTGAGGCTGATGGTACAGTGTGAGGCTGATGGTACAGTGTGAGGCTGCTGGTACAGTGTGAGGCTGCTGGTACAGTGTGAGGCTTGCTGGTACAGTGTGAGGCTGCTGGTACAGTGTGAGGCCTGATGGTACAGTGTGAGGCTGATGGTACAGTGTGAGGCTGATGGTACAGTGTGAGGCTGCTGGTACAGTGTGAGGCTGCTGGTACAGTGTGAGGCTGATGGTACAGTGTGAGGCTGATGGTACAGTGTGAGGCTGCTGGTACAGTGTGAGGCTGATGGTACAGTGTGAGGCTGATGGTACAGTGTGAGGCTGATGGTACAGTGTGAGGCTGATGGTACAGTGTGAGGCTGATGGTACAGTGTGAGGCTGATGGTACAGTGTGAGGCTGCTGGTACAGTGTGAGGCTGCTGGTACAGTGTGAGGCTGATGGTACAGTGTGAGGCTGATGGTACAGTGTGAGGCTGCTGGTACAGTGTGAGGCTGATGGTACAGTGTGAGGCTGCTGGTACAGTGTGAGGCTGATGGTACAGTGTGAGGCTGATGGTACAGTGTGAGGCTGCTGGTACAGTGTGAGGCTGATGGTACAGTGTGAGGCTGCTGGTACAGTGTGAGGCTGATGGTACAGTGTGAGGCTGATGGTACAGTGTGAGGCTGATGGTACAGTGTGAGGCTGATGGTACAGTGTGAGGCTGATGGTACAGTGTGAGGCTGATGGTACAGTGTGAGGCTGCTGGTACAGTGTGAGGCTGATGGTACAGTGTGAGGCTGATGGTACAGTGTGAGGCTGATGGTACAGTGTGAGGCTGATGGTACAGTGTGAGGCTGATGGTACAGTGTGAGGCTGATGGTACAGTGTGAGGCTGCTGGTACAGTGTGAGGCTGCTGGTACAGTGTGAGGCTGATGGTACAGTGTGAGGCTGATGGTACAGTGTGAGGCTGCTGGTACAGTGTGAGGCTGATGGTACAGTGTGAGGCTGATGGTACAGTGTGAGGCTGATGGTACAGTGTGAGGCTGATGGTACAGTGTGAGGCTGCTGGTACAGTGTGAGGCTGATGGTACAGTGTGAGGCTGCTGGTACAGTGTGAGGCTGATGGTACAGTGTGAGGCTGATGGTACAGTGTGAGGCTGATGGTACAGTGTGAGGCTGATGGTACAGTGTGAGGCTGATGGTACAGTGTGAGGCTGATGGTACAGTGTGAGGCTGATGGTACAGTGTGAGGCTGATGGTACAGTGTGAGGCTGCTGGTACAGTGTGAGGCTGATGGTACAGTGTGAGGCTGCTGGTACAGTGTGAGGCTGATGGTACAGTGTGAGGCTGATGGTACAGTGTGAGGCTGATGGTACAGTGTGAGGCTGATGGTACAGTGTGAGGCTGATGGTACAGTGTGAGGCTGATGGTACAGTGTGAGGCTGATGGTACAGTGTGAGGCTGATGGTACAGTGTGAGGCTGATGGTACAGTGTGAGGCTGATGGTACAGTGTGAGGCTGCTGGTACAGTGTGAGGCTGCTGGTACAGTGTGAGGCTGCTGGTACAGTGTGTGGCTGATGGTACAGTGTTCTGCTCCAGAATGAAATTACTGGACAGGATTGAAAACTCTTATTTTGCTCTTGTATGCTCTTATATGCTCTTATATGCTCTTATATGCTCTTATATGCTCTTATATGCTCTTATATGCTCTTATATGCTCTTATATGCTCTTATATGCTCTTATATGCTCTTATATGCTCTTATATGCTCTTGTATGCTCTTATATGCTCTTATATGCTCTTGTATACTCTTATATGCTCTTATATGCTCTTGTATGCTCTTATATGCTCTTATATGCTCTTGTATGCTCTTATATGCTCTTATATGCTCTTATATGCTCTTATATGCTCTTATATGCTCTTATATGCTCTTGTATGCTCTTATATGCTCTTATATGCTCTTATATGCTCTTATATACTCTTGTATGCTCTTATATGCTCTTATATGCTCTTGTATACTCTTATATGCTCTTGTATGCTCTTATATGCTCTTATATGCTCTTATATGCTCTTATATGCTCTTATATACTCTTGTATGCTCTTATATGCTCTTGTATGCTCTTATATGCTCTTATATGCTCTTATATGCTCTTATATGCTCTTATATGCTCTTATATGCTCTTGTATGCTCTTATATGCTCTTATATGCTCTTATATGCTCTTATATGCTCTTGTATGCTCTTATATGCTCTTATATGCTCTTATATGCTCTTATATGCTCTTGTATGCTCTTATATGCTCTTATATGCTCTTGTATACTCTTATATGCTCTTATATGCTCTTGTATGCTCTTATATGCTCTTATATGCTCTTATATGCTCTTGTATGCTCTTATATGCTCTTATATGCTCTTATATGCTCTTATATGCTCTTATATGCTCTTATATGCTCTTGTATGCTCTTATATGCTCTTATATGCTCTTGTATACTCTTATATGCTCTTATATGCTCTTGTATGCTCTTATATGCTCTTATATGCTCTTATATGCTCTTATATGCTCTTATATACTCTTGTATGCTCTTATATGCTCTTGTATGCTCTTATATGCTCTTATATGCTCTTATATGCTCTTATATGCTCTTATATGCTCTTGTATGCTCTTATATGCTCTTATATGCTCTTGTATACTCTTATATGCTCTTATATGCTCTTGTATGCTCTTATATGCTCTTATATGCTCTTATATGCTCTTATATACTCTTGTATGCTCTTATATGCTCTTGTATGCTCTTATATGCTCTTATATGCTCTTATATGCTCTTGTATGCTCTTATATGCTCTTATATGCTCTTATATGCTCTTGTATGCTCTTATATGCTCTTGTATACTCTTATATGCTCTTGTATGCTCTTGTATGCTCTTGTATGCTCTTGTATGCTCTTATATGCTCTTGTATACTCTTATATGCTCTTGTATGCTCTTGTATGCTCTTATATGCTCTTATATGCTCTTATATGCTCTTGTATGCTCTTGTATGCTCTTGTATGCTCTTATATGCTCTTGTATGCTCTTGTATGCTCTTATATGCTCTTGTATGCTCTTGTATGCTCTTATATGCTCTTGTATACTCTTATATGCTCTTGTATGCTCTTGTATGCTCTTATATGCTCTTATATGCTCTTGTATGCTCTTGTATGCTCTTGTATGCTCTTATATGCTCTTATATGCTCTTGTATGCTCTTGTATGCTCTTATATGCTCTTGTATGCTCTTGTATGCTCTTGTATGCTCTTATATGCTCTTGTATGCTCTTGTATGCTCTTATATGCTCTTATATGCTCTTATATGCTCTTGTATGCTCTTGTATGCTCTTGTATACTCTTATATGCTCTTGTATGCTCTTATATGCTCTTATATGCTCTTATATGCTCTTGTATGCTCTTGTATGCTCTTGTATGCTCTTATATGCTCTTATATGCTCTTGTATGCTCTTATATGCTCTTGTATGCTCTTGTATGCTCTTATATGCTCTTATATGCTCTTGTATGCTCTTGTATGCTCTTATATGCTCTTATATGCTCTTGTATGCTCTTGTATACTCTTATATGCTCTTGTATGCTCTTATATGCTCTTATATGCTCTTATATGCTCTTGTATGCTCTTGTATGCTCTTATATGCTCTTATATGCTCTTGTATGCTCTTGTATACTCTTATATGCTCTTGTATGCTATTATATGCTCTTATATGCTCTTATATGCTCTTGTATGCTCTTGTATGCTCTTATATGCTCTTATATGCTCTTGTATGCTCTTGTATACTCTTATATGCTCTTATATGCTCTTGTATGCTCTTGTATGCTCTTATATGCTCTTATATGCTCTTGTATGCTCTTGTATACTCTTATATGCTCTTGTATGCTCTTATATGCTCTTATATGCTCTTATATGCTCTTGTATGCTCTTATATGCTCTTGTATGCTCTTATATGCTCTTATATGCTCTTGTATGCTCTTGTATGCTCTTATATGCTCTTGTATGCTCTTATATGCTCTTGTAATGCGCTTATTTTGTATTATGAAAGTGGTGTTCTGGAAGGCCATTTTGAACATTGGTGCCGCATTGGTGAGTCCTGTTATACGATGTGTTTTGTATTCCTGTGTTATATGCTAACTTTTTGGTAACTAAAATGAACAGTGAACATGACAGTGAAGATGTTGAAGGAGTGTGTAATACTGATCACCCTCGTGCACACGAGAACATCTGTCCAACAGATCACTCCTTTCAAGTTGCTTGACGAGAGAGCGAGCCGTCTTAACACCCAAGACATGAGTAGTGAGCACCCTCAACATGTTCTTATATACCTGACTGTTGACCAGACCACACACTAGAAATTGAAGGAACGACGACGTTTCGGTCCGTCCTGGACCATTCTCAAGTCGATTGTCTTGAGAATGGTCCAGGACGGACCGAAACGTCGTCGTTCCTTCAATTTCTAGTGTGTGGTCTGGTCAACATACTTCAGCCACGTTATTGTGACTCATCGCCTGCATACCTGACTGTGAACGCGAAGTTTCAGGTGTTCAAAAGTGCAGATAATGATACAGGAAGAGAAGTTGAATACGGAAGCTTCTCTTATTTCTAGTTTCCGAGGTCATCTGTCCCAGATTTTGACATCTAACTTTCTGCCTAGATTATACAACAACAATAAAAATAGATTCTTGGGCTTGAGTAATTTATACAACATGTTGGTGGACTGGTTCCTGATCTTGCCAGCAGGGAGGAATGGAATGGAACTATTAGGGGTGAAAGCGCCAAGCCATTACGACTATATAGCACTTGGAAGGGGTCAGGATAAAGATTTGGGATGGGACAGGGGGGGAAAGGTAGGGTGCCTAACTACTTGGACGGTCGGGGATTGAACGCCGACCTGCATGAAGGGGAGACCGTCGCTCTACCGTCCAGCCCAAGTAGTTGGACACCAGCAGGGAGGAGAAGACAGCTTTGGGTGAATTATTTGGTATATTCCCCTGACCTTTTCCTGCATGGAAAAATATATATATATATATATATATATATATATATATATATATATATATATATATATATATATATATATATATATATATATACCGTTTTACCTTAGAGATGTTGAAAAACGTTCTGTACCTTTTAAAACTTGTGTTTAAATGTCAGGAACTTGTATTATGCGGACAAGTCGTCACTGTCTTCTCACTTGGGGGGAATTTATTTTGTCTCTATTATTGTTTGGTCATATTCATCAGCGGCTGACGAGTTATGATGAACAAGACGTCACATTACAAATCGTCTGAACACAGTGTCTTAAATTTAACGCTTAAGGAATTTCTGGTTTTATTTTCGTTCCTGGTCATACGTCGTCACAGTATTTATATATATATATATTTATATATATTTACAATATATACGTATATATAAACGTGCAGTCGTAATGCTAGTATGAATTGGCCTAAGCCGTGGACAATGGCGTCAGTAACCCTACAACACCCACGTAATCCTGGAACAGAGAGTCTCTCTCTCCGGCGTCCAGCAGTGATGCTGGACACATCACACAGACACACACACAGACACACAGGCTTGCCAAGGCCTTGGAGAGGTCATCGAGCACGTCGTGGAGAGGTTGGTGTATAGAGTGTGTGTAACAAGACTGAGATAAGACATAACTCGAGCTCCTGCTTCGCCACCAACAGAAAACACCTCCAACTTCACATTATCTTGTACTCTTTTTTAAGACGGCAGGTCGTTGTCACACGCCCCCAGAACACTCTCCTCCAAGCAGTGTAACAAAACTCTAGACCTTCTCAAGCTGACCAAATACGCTCCAGTAGCTGAGGTAAGAATAGCACAACCTGGCGCGGTATGGCAGTGTGTGGGAGCTGCCAAGTCCTCTCAACAAGTCGATTCAAAACACTTCAGACTATAAACAATTTTCTTAAGAGAAAACAGCTCCAGTCTGCACTTCCCTTCAACCGTGAAGCACCAGTGCAGAATCATAGCACAAATAAGCAAAGTTGTGTGTCTATATATATATACATATATATATATATATATATATATATATATATATATATATATATATATATATATATATATATATATATATATATATATATTTTTTAACCTGGAAGGGGTACCACCTCTAGTGCAAGTGTAGGGACCCATAGCCTCGGGGAAGAAAATAAAGAGTACTCAGAGAAGACCTTGTGGATCCTCACTGAACACCTTGATATGTTCTTCTCCTACCACCCCTATTCTTTTGGTATGTGTGTATATTTATCTAACTTTATTTGAAAATGTCATTACACAAGAAAAGTTACAATATTGATTGCATGCAGGGTGCAAGGCTGCTTGTCACAAGTTGAACAGCTCCTCCAGCTCCTCAGATGGCGGGCAGGAACCATGGATGCAGTGAGCATTTCCTCTCTGGATTCCCACACTAAGGCGCTGAAAAAGAAACTGGCAGCTCTAGGGTCTCTAGTTGTTTCGATTAGCTTAGACCCCTAACTCTTTCAAAAAGCTAGCAGCACTTTTACCCCTTTTTACCCCTTTTACTTTTTACCCTTTTACCCCCTTCACTTATATATATATATATATTTATATTATATATATATTTGCGCTACCTCATTCCTTTGTGGGTATTTATACCTCAATAAACTTATTTCAATTTGAAATAAGGAAAGTAAGGTAATTATGAGGAGAAAGCACTAAGTCATTACGACTTTGTAGACAAATAGGCACGAAGATGGACGAGATGAACACCGTCGGTGCCATCACCAGCGAGAACACAGGTGCCATCACCAGCGAGAACACAGGTGCCATCACCAGCGAGAACACAGGTGCCATCACCAGCGAGAACACAGGTGCCATCACCAGCGAGAACACAGGTGCCATCACCAGCGAGAACACAGGTGCCATCACCAGCGAGAACACATGTACCATCACCAGCGAGAACACAGGTGCCATCACCAGCGAGAACACAGGTGCCATCACCAGCGAGGAACACAGGTACCATCACCAGCGAGAACACATGTACCATCACCAGCGAGAACACATGTACCATCACCAGCGAGAACACAGGTGCCATCACCAGCGAGAACACAGGTGCCATCACCAGCGAGAACACAGGTGCCATCACCAGCGAGAACACAGGTGCCATCACCAGCGAGAACACAGGTGCCATCACCAGCGAGAACACAGGTGCCATCACCAGCGAGAACACAGGTGCCATCACCAGCGAGAACACATGTACCATCACCAGCGAGAACACAGGTGCCATCACCAGCGAGAACACAGGTGCCATCACCAGCGAGAACACAGGTGCCATCACCAGCGAGAACACAGGTGCCATCAGAGATGCGGACATAGCACATGCCCTGAGATGCAAACACCCACCCTGAACACCAGGTGATAAATAAAGTGTTCCAGCAGTTGTTGTCTTGTGTGTTGATAGAACCGCGGTTCGTGAAAACATGTTCGTCTTTGCCACCAGATGGTTCCCCGTGTTTGAGACTCTATCACGTTAAACTCTTGGCGACGTGGAACAGGGCCCTCGACGACGTGGAACAGGGGCCCTCGACGACGTGGAACACGGGCCCTCGACGACGTGGAACAGGGGCCCTCGACGACGTGGAACAGGGGCCCTCGACGACGTGGAACACGGGCCCTCGACGACGTGGAACACGGGCCCTCGACGACGTGGAACAGGGCCCTCGACGACGTGGAACAGGACCCTCGACGACGTGGAACAGGACCCTCGACGACGTGGAACAGGGGCCCTCGACGACGTGGAACAGGGGCCCTCGACGACGTGGAACAGGGGCCCTCGACGACGTGGAACAGGACCCTCGACGACGTGGAACAGGGCTTCCTGTCGGAATCCCCCAAATATTCCCCAACACGCAGCCACAGTAGTCAAGCAGGAAGCAGCCGACACCTTCAAACCAAAACATCTTCGAGCAATGAGGTCGTGTAACTAACACACACACGCACACACACACACACACACACACACACACACACACACACACACACACACACACACACACACACACACACACACACACACACGCACACACAGGCATTTTGGCCATCATCCGAGAACAGTATCCACCTCAGACTCGAATCTTTACATTCTCATTCAATCCCTCTCTCGCGGGGAAGGACTGGAATTGAGTCTAGTGGAAGAGTTCCGCTTCCTTCCCCCTGATTCAGCGCTCCTTGATTGTCCGGTAAGCTCTTAGGGCTTACATGCCGCGGCCACAGTGCGCGCTCAAGTGCCCTGCCAGCTTCCCCGACCATTTTTTCACTTAGTCTGATAAAATGCTTTTTGAAGGGCTCAAAAGCTCGTGTTTCTCATTTCAGCGGATAAAAGGTTAGCGGAGAGCTTTACAAGCGCCCGCGGGTTTTCTACTCGCTAATCAAATCGTTTGTAAATATAGTAAAAGGCGTGTGTTTGTTTGTTTGTTTGTTTGTTGGTGTGGCGGAGATGGTCTGCCTGTGAGCTGTCTATTGTTAGCTTCTTAGCTGTGGGAGGATTGTTTGGTTGATGCTGCTTTGGCCAAACTAAAATGACTACAATTTTTTGTTTAAATTTCCCAAGATTAGTGCATAAGGTTTCATATTACTATAAGAAAAAAATTGTTTGGAAATTTCGGTTTTTTATTTTTTTTAGCGAGGTGGTGGACAGAGCCAGAATGATCAATGGTAGTCAGTATGGGACCATAGCAAGCTCTTCCCGCCTGAATTCTGGCCACATCAATCCCACCATGTTGGGCACGTGCCCCACATGGATCACAGTGCAAATTTGGGTGAAGCTAGCCCAAAGCTTTTGGCCTCCAACTACGAACGCACATTCAGACATTCTAATACATATATATATATATATATGTTTCATTGAATATGACCGCATATTCTGTATTTATTATTTTCTGGTTTAGGGCTTCTATCCCTCTAACTATTTTCTTAGCATCAGGGCTTAATTGAAATAGGAGTTCTCCAAAACTCATTTTCGTACTTTTAAGTTGAAGAAAAGAAGTGATTTACTATAGAGTGTATTACACTTATTTATATAATTTGCACGACGTTTCGAACCTCCATGGTTCATTCTCAAGTGAACAGATCTTACAATACTAGTTGATTTTATACCCGCATTAGGTCAGGTGATAATACAATGAAGGTGAAAACATGGGGGGATACATAAGGGATAAACATAGGGGCTGCAGAAGGCTTATTGGCCCATACGAGGCATCTCCTATCTAAACACAAAGATTAATCCAGTGTAATTGGCCTGTTATGTTGGACATTGTCTTCTGTGTTGGCATCGATATGTTCTTGTCTTGTCCTTACTCTCATGGTGGGTAGAGTAAATAGTTCCGTGATTTGGGTGTTCATGGTAGGTCGCTCTATTCTTATGTGAATTGCCTCAAGAATTTGTAATCTTCTTGAATCTTGGGTTTTGTCTATTATGCAAGTATTCTTGTTCAACATTTCTCTTGTTAGAGTAATGTCATGGGCTTGTCTCATGTGATTCCTAGGGGCACCAGATTGAAGATGGCATGTCAAACGCCTCGTCAGCTTGGTCGACGTCATACCTATGTACTTACATTGAAGGTTACATCCTTCGTGGGGGCAAGTGTACATGTATACAACGCTTGACTGCTGTAGAGGGTTCTCCGTCGGCTTCGGGCTGTTTTTGATAAGGAGTTCGGAAGTCTTCTTGGTTTTGTAGAATATTATCAGGTTTATGTTTTGGTTAGGAGTAGTGCTTTTTACTCCTTTACGGATTATTTCTTTCATTATTCTTTCCTCTTTTATATGTTCACTGTGCATGGTTGATTTGTAATATAATTTTATTGGGGGTGTTGTGGTTTCTGTTCTAGGTTCTGAATTATACCAACGGTCCAAGTGTCTTCTTATAGCAGCGTTTATTTCCGCGTTGCTATATCCGTTGTTCACCAATACCTGAGTTACTCTTTCAAACTCTCTACTCACGTTGCTCCATTCAGAGCAGTGGGTAAGCGCTCGACGAATATAAGCATTGAGAACACTGGCTTTGTATCTTTGGGGGCACTCACTTCTACCGTTCAGGCATAATCCTATGTTGGTGGGCTTGGTATATACGTTGGTGCTTAAAGAGGTTCCTGTTTTTGTTATTAGTACATCCAAGAATGGCAGACTGTTATTTTCACTATTTTCATGTGTAAATCGGAGTACTGACTCTCTCTCTAGGTGTCTTTTTAGGTCAATTAGTTCATCTGAGTCTTTTACTATTACGAATATGTCATCTACATAACGGCAGTATACAGTTGGTTTTTGTCTGCTACTGAAGACCCTATCTTCGATGGTTCCCATATAAAAATTAGCAAATAAAACTCCTAAGGGGGAGCCCATTGCTACTCCGTCTATTTGTAAATACATGTCTCCTTGTGGACTGATGAAAGGGGCTTCCTTTGTACATGCTTCGAGAAGACTTTTCAAGTGTGGCTCAGGTATGTCTAATTTGGGGGTGCTCTCGTCTCTGTATACTCTGTCCAGTATCATTCCTATGGTTGTGTCGACTAGGAATGATACTGGACAGAGTATACAGAGACGAGAGCACCCCCAAATTAGACATACCTGAGCCACACTTGAAAAGTCTTCTCGAAGCATGTACAAAGGAAGCCCCTTTCATCAGTCCACAAGGAGACATGTATTTACAAATAGACGGAGTAGCAATGGGCTCCCCCTTAGGAGTTTTATTTGCTAATTTTTATATGGGAACCATCGAAGATAGGGTCTTCAGTAGCAGACAAAAACCAACTGTATACTGCCGTTATGTAGATGACATATTCGTAATAGTAAAAGACTCAGATGAACTAATTGACCTAAAAAGACACCTAGAGAGAGAGTCAGTACTCCGATTTACACATGAAAATAGTGAAAATAACAGTCTGCCATTCTTGGATGTACTAATAACAAAAACAGGAACCTCTTTAAGCACCAACGTATATACCAAGCCCACCAACATAGGATTATGCCTGAACGGTAGAAGTGAGTGCCCCCAAAGATACAAAGCCAGTGTTCTCAATGCTTATATTCGTCGAGCGCTTACCCACTGCTCTGAATGGAGCAACGTGAGTAGAGAGTTTGAAAGAGTAACTCAGGTATTGGTGAACAACGGATATAGCAACGCGGAAATAAACGCTGCTATAAGAAGACACTTGGACCGTTGGTATAATTCAGAACCTAGAACAGAAACCACAACACCCCCAATAAAATTATATTACAAATCAACCATGCACAGTGAACATATAAAAGAGGAAAGAATAATGAAAGAAATAATCCGTAAAGGAGTAAAAAGCACTACTCCTAACCAAAACATAAACCTGATAATATTCTACAAAACCAAGAAGACTTCCGAACTCCTTATCAAAAACAGCCCGAAGCCGACGGAGAACCCTCTACAGCAGTCAAGCGTTGTATACATGTACACTTGCCCCCACGAAGGATGTAACCTTCAATGTAAGTACATAGGTATGACGTCGACCAAGCTGACGAGGCGTTTGACATGCCATCTTCAATCTGGTGCCCCTAGGAATCACATGAGACAAGCCCATGACATTACTCTAACAAGAGAAATGTTGAACAAGAATACTTGCATAATAGACAAAACCCAAGATTCAAGAAGATTACAAATTCTTGAGGCAATTCACATAAGAATAGAGCGACCTACCATGAACACCCAAATCACGGAACTATTTACTCTACCCACCATGAGAGTAAGGACAAGACAAGAACATATCGATGCCAACACAGAAAACAATGTCCAACATAACAGGCCAATTACACTGGATTAATCTTTGTGTTTAGATAGGAGATGCCTCGTATGGGCCAATAAGCCTTCTGCAGCCCCTATGTTTATCCCTTATGTATCCCCCCATGTTTTCACCTTCATTGTATTATCACCTGACCTAATGCGGGTATAAAATCAACTAGTATTGTAAGATCTGTTCACTTGAGAATGAACCATGGAGGTTCGAAACGTCGTGCAAATTATATAAATAAGTGTAATACACTCTATAGTAAATCACTTCTTTTCTTCAACTTAAAAGTACGAAAATGAGTTTTGGAGAACTCCTATTTCAATTAAGCCCTGATGCTAAGAAAATAGTTAGAGGGATAGAAGCCCTAAACCAGAAAATAATAAATACAGAATATGCGGTCATATTCAATGAAACATGTTTGAAAGAAAACCTGCTGCCAGTATACACCAATATATATATATATATATATATATATATATATATATATATATATATATATATATATATATATATATATATATATATATAATGATTTAAAATACTCCTCAGCAATGACAGTCAGCTCTTCTTAATACACAAAGTTAATGCAATTAAGGATCACGAAACAATGCTCATTGGTATGAGGAAAATCAAGAGAAACAGGAAGGAAAGTGAACGTTTCAGCTGGTAAGAGCCATTGTCAACATTGGTTGACAATGTTGTCCTTGTGGTAAAACATTTTGTCCTAGTGGTAAAAACACTCATAAAATTGGTGTCGCCACAGTCATTTGCCAAGTTTGCGTTCGAGGCAGGACACTGTATAGTGTGTGTGTATAATGACATTGTATACTGTGTGTATTATGACACTGTATAGTATGTGTATTACTAACACTGGTGTGTTCTCTCTCCCCCTGTGCGTGTGTGTAGCTCCTGAGGTGCAGACAGCTTCCACCTGCAGTGTGCTGAGCGACATGTTCTCTCTGGGACTGACCATCTGCGCCATCTTCAACTCCGGCAAGTCTCTCATCGAAGCCAACCACTCTAGCTCCGTCTACCAGAAGCAGCTGGAGGTGGTGAGTATGGTAGGGGTGAGTAGTGGTTGGTGGGGGTGAGTAGTGGTGGTGGTGGTGGGGTTAAGAGACAGGGTGTTGAGCAGGCTATCTGCACGATAGTGGAGATCAACGTAAATGTACATTTACTTTTACAAAGTTACCCAGAGGCCAAAATTGACTTAAATATACATTTACAAAGCTACCCAGAGCCCGAAATTGACTTAAATATACATTTACAAAGCTACCCAGAGCCCGAAATTGACTTAAATATACATTTACAAAGCTACCCAGAGCCCGAAATTAACTTAAATGTACATTTACAAAGCTACCCAGAGCCCGAAATTGACTTAAATGTACATTTACAAAGCTACGCCAAGAGCCCAAAATTGACTTAAAATATTCACAGTATATATTCAACTTTTCCTTAAACGACGTTTCTGCTCAAATTCTCATTTCAAACAATGGGGAAGAAATACAGAAATAAGAACAAAATATCGCTATAATTATTGTGACAGTTTGGGGGGCTTAACAGCCCTATCAAACGTAGTTACGGGCTCACCATAGCCCGTGCTACTTGGAACTTGTTCCACGTAGCGAATCTTTAACAACAACAACAACCTATCAAACTACGGAGGGTCGTTAAGCTCCAACTACTGACCAACCAAGTATACATGTGTCTTGAAAATATGTATATTTGTTTGTATAAATATGTATGTATAAATATGTATGTATAAATATGTATATATATACCACAAAAAGGGGGGGGGGGGGGGGGTGTTGTATCACCATCCCTTTAGGGTTATACTGACCTTGATCAGGTCAGAAAGGTCTTATTGACCAGACAGAAAGTATATTTTAGGCCTTAATATAAACCGGGACACTAAAGTGCTCATCTCAGTATATATATATATATATATATATATATATATATATATATATATATATATATATATATATATATATATATATATATATATATATATATATATATATATATATATGTCGTACCTAGTAGCCAGAACGCACTTGTCAGCCTACTATATATATATATATATATATGTATATATATATATATATATATATATATATATATATATATATATATATATATATATATATATATATATATATATATATATATATATATATATGCAGAATAACAACATGTGAAAAATAGAAAATGCTTAACGCGTTTTCGGCTAATTCGCCTTCATCAGAGCAAAGTAGAATGAAGATCAAAATGATCTTCATTCTACTTTGCTCTGATGAAGGCGAATTAGCCGAAAACGCGTTAAGCATTTTCTATTTTTCACATGTGGTTATTCTGCATACTTGGATCAGTGTTTTTATGATCATTGTTGCATATATATATATATGTGTATATAATATATATATATGTCGTACCTAGTAGCCAGAACGCACTTCTCAGCCTACTATGCATGGCCCAATTTGCCTAATAAGCCAAGTTTTCATGAATAAATGTTTTTTCGACTACCTAACCTACCTAACCTAACCTAACCTAACTTTTTCGGCTACTTAACCTAACCTAACCTATAAAGATAGGTTAGGTTAGGTTAGGTAGGGTTGGTTAGGTTCGGTCATATATCTACGTTAATTTTAACTCAAATAAAAAAAATTGACCTCATGCATAATGAAATGGGTAGCTTTATCATTTCATAAGAAAAAAATTAGAAAAAATATATTAATTCAGGAAAACTTGGCTTATTAGGCAAATCGGGCATTGCATAGTAGGCTGAGAAGTGCGTTCTGGCTACTAGGTACGACATATATATATATACTCCAGTGTATATACATTTGGAAGCAGCTATTTTTTTCTGGACAACTGTGTGTGTATTTACATTTTGTGCCTGCAGAATCAAGCTGTTAGCTCTTGGGCCCCGCCTTTCTAACCGCCGGTTGTCTAATGTACTGACTCCCGACCTATTTTTCCATATATGTACTACATATATTTCTCTCTCACACACACATACATCCCCCAGGATGCAGCCCGTAGCAGCTGTGTAACTCCCAGGGGCCTCTTTACTGCTAGGTGAACAGGAGCATCAGGTGAAAGACATTGTTCATTTGTTTCTGCGTCGTCCGGGAATCGAACCCGGGTCCTTAGGACTACGACACCCGAGCGCTGTTCATTCGGCTGTGAGTGTGTGTGTATTATTATTACCTAAGTGTAATTACCTAAGAGTAATTACCTAAGTGTAGTTACAGGATGAGAGCTACGCTCGTGGTGTCCCGTCTTCCCAGGTGTAAGTGTAGCAAGGTTACCTGGCGCTCGTGGTGTCCCGTCTTCCCAGGTGTAAGTGTAGCAAGGTTACCTGGCGCTCGTGGTGTCCCGTCTTCCCAGGTGTAAGTGTAGCAAGGTTACCTGGGTTACCTGGGTAATTAACTACCTATACTATTGTTACCTCGGCCAGAAATGCGATATTCATATCAAGCCGTTGAACCTTGAGATATAAATTCCTATTTGTTCTGATTCTCACACATTTAAATACTAAATCTTCACATTCAACTCCTAAACTCTGACAAGTCAAGCCTGGCCTCGGGCCGGGCTTAGGGAGTAGAAGAACGCCCAGAACCCCATCAACCAGGTATTGGATCAGATCATAAGGTCACTGGTGCTCTCTTCTCTACACTCTTGACTCTTTCCTGAGAGCTGGGGGAACAGGAGACCACCAGGGGCTCGTAAGGAACAGATAGTCCCCTACGACCCCGTGCTCCCTCCGTCTCAACCCCCGCCAGGGCTCTCTGTGTGTGCTCCAGGGGTCTGAGGCAAGAGGTCGACCCCGTGCTCCCTCCGCCTCAACCCCCGCCAGGGCTCTCTGTATGTGCTCAAGGGGTCTGAGGCAAGAGGTCGACCCCGTGCCCCCTCCGTCTCAACCCCCGCCAGGGCTCTCTGTGTGTGCTCAAGGGGTCTGAGGCAAGAGGTCGACCCCGTGGGAGATGTCAAAGAGATTGTCCAAATCCTGGACGAGCGCGGCTTCATTACCTCCGTGTGCCTGGGTCTTCCTTCAGCGGATCTTCCTCAGGCTCAGAAAACCTTTTTGTATAATTTCTGGACCTTGGTGATATCCAGCCTCAGGTTGTGCTGGTCCAAGGGGCGCCCCCGTGCCCAGGTACTCTACCACGGGTACTCTACCCCGGGGAGAATAATATGTATGTAGGAGACATGTTAGAGGAATAGAAGTTAATCGGTTACAAAGGCGGAGTTCAAGAGCTAACACACACACACACACACACACACACACACACACACACACACACACACACACACACACACACACACACACACACACACACACACACACACACACACACACACACACACACACACACACACACACACACACACCTGTCTAATTGCACCGTGAACTTCCACTGCCTTAATTACTCAATTACAGCTTGGCTTCCTCTCGGAAACCAATCTCAGCGCCTCCAAAATGATGCCAAAAATAATGAAGGCGTCCATCTTTCTTTATTTTGGAGGGGGGGGAGGGGAGGGAGGGAGAGATGAATGGTCAGGGGTGATGAGGGGAAATGGGAGGAGGAAAGGGGGGTAAGGGGGAGAGAAAGAGGAAAAGGGAGGGAAGGGAAGGGAGTATGGGAAGGGTGCCATACCGCTAGTGACTGAAGGGCTTTGGAGAACCCGGCCAGGTAAACTTATGTAGTTTACTCTTGACAATGTTGAACACCTGCTGTCCCTGGCAAGCTGGAGGGGGGAGAGAGAGAGAGAGAGAGAGAGAGAGAGAGAGAGAGAGAGAGAGAGAGAGAGAGAGAGAGAGAGAGAGAGAGAGAGAGAGAGAGAAAAAAAAAATAGCATCAATTCTCTATCTCTGTCATCATATTCTAACTAAAAGAATATCATAAACTGATTAGTCTTGACTAGGTTAGTCTTAGAAACATCTTAGTCTTGACTACACTAGTCTTAGAAACATCTTAGCCTTGACTAGCCTAGTCTTAGAAACATCTTAGCCTTGACTAGGCTAGTCTTAGAAACATCTTAGCCTTGACTAGGCTAGTCTTAGAAACATCTTAGCCTTGACTAGGCTAGTCTTAGAAACATCTCAGCCTTGACTAGGCTAGTCTTAGAAACATCTTAGCCTTGACTAGGGACAAGGAAATGCCTAAAAGGCTGCATTGTTCGGATTCAAATGTCCTAACCTTTAATAAAGGCATACAATGCCTGACAGAAATGCCTGGGTGGATTTTCCTTGTAAAGTCTGGAATTGGACGTGTTTGACCTTTGACCTAGCCGGGAGGTCATGGAAAGTCTCCAAGACTGAAGAAGATCAGAAGAAGAGAGTTCCCAAGACTGGAAGTTCCCAAGACTGGAAGTCCCCAAGACTGGGAGTTCCCAAGACTGGAAGTTCCCAAGACTGGAAGTTCCCCAAGACTGGGAGTTCCCAAGACTGGAAGTTCCCAAGACCTGAAGTTCCCAAGACTGGAAGTTCCCCAAGACTGGAAGTTCCCAAGACTGGGAGTTCCCAAGACTGGAAGTTCCCAAGACTGGGAGTTCCCAAGACTGGAAGTTCCCAAGACTGGGAGTTCCCAAGACTGGGAGTTCCCAAGACTGGAAGTTCCCAAGACTGGGAGTTCCCAAGACTGGAAGTTCCCAAGACTGGAAGTTCCCAAGACTGGGAGTTCCCAAGACTGGGAGTTCCCAAGACTGGGAGTTCCCAAGACTGGGAGTTCCCAAGACTGGAAGTTCCCAAGACTGGGAGTTCCCAAGACTGGAAGTTCCCAAGACTGGGAGTTCCCAAGACTGGGAGTTCCCAAGACTGGGAGTTCCCAAGACTGGAAGTTCCCAAGACTGGAAGTTCCCAAGACTGGAAGTTCCCCAAGACTGGGAGTTCCCAAGACTGGAAGTTCCCAAGACTGGAAGTTCCCAAGACTGGGAGTTCCCAAGACTGGAAGTTCCCAAGACTGGAAGTTCCCCAAGACTGGAAGTTCCCAAGACTGGAAGTTCCCAAGACTGGGAGTTCCCAAGACTGGGAGTTCCCAAGACTGGAAGTTCCCAAGACTGGGAGTTCCCAAGACTGGGAGTTCCCAAGACTGGAAGTTCCCAAGACTGGGAGTTCCCAAGACTGGGAGTTCCCAAGACTGGAAGACGTAGGAATTCTGGGCTCAAATGTCTGTCAAATTTACATAGTTAATTGCCCACTTTCCCTTCATCCTCTCAGCTCTCCTCAACCCCCTTCACTTTGTTGCATATTTCAGTCCCTTCCCGCTTTTATTCTCTATCTCCACCCCCTAGTCTCGCCCCCTCAACCATCTTCCTATCCCCCCTCCCTATTCTCTCATTCCTATTGTCACTCCTCGCTCTTATTCTTACATCCCTGTTCTTCGCACTCCACCTCTAATCTCCCATATTCTTACCCAAGAACCCTATCCTTGATATTCTCGGCTCTTATCCCTTTGTTCAGGTGTAGATCCATTGGGTTAGTTCCTGTGAACACAGACGAGGGAGATATTATAATGTTTAGTTGGAGATATTAGAGATGGATAGAGATAGTCGTGTAGCTACACTGTGAAGTAATTCCTTACGATACACAGAGGCAGTAATTCCTCTTGTTCCCCCTCTTCACCTGTCTCTTGTCCCCCGTTCACCTGCCTCTCACCTGTGTGGCGTGGCTGCGCTTCCCTGCACAGGTGCGTCTAGAGGTAATCTCCCCCAGAGGGTATTAACTCTCTGCCAATCCACTCTGTGGCATCAACTCTTCCTCCCCCTTCTCCCCTTCTCCCCGGCTCAATACTGCCCTGCCTGCCTCGACCCTGTCTTCTGCCTCCCCCTCTCACTCTGTCTCTGTCTCTCTCTCTCTCTCTCTCTCTCTCTCTCTCTCTCTCTCCCTCTCTCTCTCTCTCTCTCCCTCTCTCTCTCTCTCTCTCCCTCTCCCTCTCTCTCTCCCTCTCTCTCTCTCTCTCTCTCTCTCTCTCTCTCTCTCTCTCTCTCTCTCTCTCTCACTCTCTCCTACCTCCTCCTCCCCCACTCCCTAGTATCGGTATTTGAATTAATTCTTTCTTACAGCCCCCAATACCCTCTCCCCCTCTCCCCCTCCCACACAATACAGAGCTCAGGTTGGGTCGTCCCAACCGGTTGCTTTCCAGGGATATTAGACCGGGGCTGATCTCCCGGTCTGGGGGCCCCTCGCTGCCTCCTATTGCTTCGCAAAACCTGAATAATAATAGATATAACTTTTGGGGTCGGCGCTGCCGCTCGTAGCCGGGATTACTTACTCTCTTGTTACTTTACTTCCTCCTTACGGTCAAGCTGTTTCTCTCTCTCTCTCTCTCTCTCTCTCTCTCTCTCTCTCTCTCTCTCTCTCTCTCTCTCTCTCTCTCTCTCTCTCTCTCTCTCTCTCTCTCAGGGGCTGGTCTGCTATAGCCGGCTGTATGGTCGTGGGTGTGATCACTGTCGCCGGGGTTCGACACCCTGGGGTTTGACGCTAATGCGTTCACTGTTACACACAAAGTTGCCCCTTTGTAAGCTGCGCCTGGCATTTTCCCGCGTCTGGTCCGGGTGTCAACTTTCCTCATTAGTCGCCACTATTGGTCCGCCTGAGTTTACCCTTTTTTATACATTTGTGAGCACTCTGTAGACTCGTGCGCTCTACACCCCTGGGCTCTACACCCCTGGGCTCTACACCCCTGGGCTCTACACCCCCTGCCCTCTACACCCCTGTCCTCTACGCCACTGTCCTCTACACCACTGCCCTCTACGCCACTGTCCTCTACACCCCTGGGCTCTACACCCCTGCCCTCTACACCCCTGCCCTCTACACCCCTGTCCTCTACGCCACTGTCCTCTACACCACTGCCCTCTACGCCACTGTCCTCTACACCCCTGGGCTCTACACCCCTGCCCTCTACACCCCTGCCCTCTACACCCCTGGGCTCTACACCCCTGCCCTCTACACCCCTGCCCTCTACACCCCTGCCCTCTACACCCCTTCCCTCTACACCCCGGCCCTCTACACCCCTGGGCTCTACACCCCTGGGCTCTACACCCCTGCCCTCTACACCCCTTCCCTCTACACCCCGGCCCTCTACACCCCTGGGCTCTACACCCCTGCCCTCTACACCCCTGCCCTCTACACTGTCCTCTACACCCCGGCCCTCTACACCCCTGTCCTCTACACCCCTGCCCTCTACACCCCTGCCCTCTACACTGTCCTCTACACCCCTGCCCTCTACACCCCTGCCCTCTACACCCCTGCCCTCTACACCCCTGCCCTCTACACCCCTGCCCTCTACACCCCTGCCCTCTACACCCCTGCCCTCTACACCCCTGCCCTCTACACCCCTGGGCTCTACACCCCTGGGCTCTACACCCCTACCCTCTACACCCCTGGGCTCTACACCCCTACCCTCTACACCCCTGGGCTCTACACCCCTGCCCTCTACACCCCTGCCCTCTACACCCCTGGGCTCTACACCCCTACCCTCTACACCCCTGGGTTCTACACCCCTGCCCTCTACACCCCTGCCCTCTACACCCCTGGGCTCTACACCCCTGCCCTCTACACCCCTGCCCTCTACACCCCTACCCTCTACACCCCTGGGCTCTACACCCCTGCCCTCTACACCCCTGCCCTCTACACCCCTGCCCTCTACACCCCTGGGCTCTACACCCCTACCCTCTACACCCCTGGGCTCTACACCCCTGCCCTCTACACTCCTGCCCTCTACACCCCTGGGCTCTACACCCCTACCCTCTACACCCCTGGGCTCTACACCCCTGCCCTCTACACCCCTGGGCTCTACACCCCTGGGCTCTACACCCCTACCCTCTACACCCCTGGGCTCTACACCCCTGCCCTCTACACCCCTGGGCTCTACACCCCTGTGCTCTACACCCCTGGGCTCTACACCCCTGCCCTCTACACCCCTGTCCTCTACACCCCTGCCCTCTACACCCCTGCCCTCTACACCCCTGCCCTCTACACCTCTTCCCTCTACACCCACTAGCTCACTCCAGCTGATGCCTTGTTGCCAAGTCTACATTAACTACATATTATATGTATAAACATGTGTGCTATTCATATGCTCGCTGCACGTGAGTAGGTAAACATAGGGTACATGTACACGGCCAAACAGATCCACCGCGGGTCAACGAGGCTGTTGGTGTTAGCGGACACACTCGTCCAACACCCACGGCTCCGGCCCACTGGTAATCCTGCCCATCAACACTGTCAGCCATGAATATCATGGTATTAAACACCTTGAAGCTCAAGTGATCACCCATGGTGACCTCTATGGTTCATGGTACTACCACAGGCTGGTGGATCATGGTACTACCACAGGCTGGTGGATCATGGTACTACCACAGGCTGGTGGATCATGGTACTACCACAGGCTGGTGGATCATGGTACTACCACAGGCTGGTGGATCATGGTACTACCACAGGCTGGTGGATCATGGTACCACAGGCTGGTGGATCATGGTACTACCACAGGCTGGTGGATCATGGTACTACCACAGGCTGGTGGATCATGGTACTACCACAGGCTGGTGGATCATGGTACTACCACAGGCTGGTGGTTCATGGTACTACCACAGGCTGGTGGATCATGGTACTACCACAGGCTGGTGGATCATGGTGCCACCACAGGCTGGTGGATCATGGTACTACCACAGGCTGGTGGATCATGGTACTACCACAGGCTGGTGGTTCATGGTACTACCACAGGCTGGTGGATCATGGTACTACCACAGGCTGGTGGATCATGGTACTACCACAGGCTGGTGGTTCATGGTACTACCACAGGCTGGTGGATCATGGTACTACCACAGGCTGGTGGATCATGGTACTACCACAGGCTGGTGGATCATGGTACTACCACAGGCTGGTGGATCATGGTACTACCACAGGCTGGTGGATCATGGTACCACAGGCTGGTGGATCATGGGACCACAGGCTGGTGGATTATATATATGATGAAGTGTAAGAAGAACTTTTATAAGTATATAAAATCATTATTAATTTTATTATATATATATATATATATATATATATATATATATATATATATATATATATATATATATATATTGCACTGAATGTTATCATATAATGTTAATTTTTGTCCTTAACAAATGTGGTGTTGATCATTAATGTAACCCCCCCCCCCTAGTGACAAGACTAGGCCCTGCACACCTGCTAGTGAGGCAGGTGTGCAGGGGAGTGAGGTGTGTGAAGACCAGGGGCCCCTACACACCTGCTAGTGAGGCAGGTGTGCAGGGGAGTGAGGTGTGTGAAGACCAGGGGCCCCTACACACCTGCTAGTGAGGCAGGTGTGCAGGGGAGTGAGGTGTGTGAAGACCAGGGGCCCCTACACACCTGCTAGTGAGGCAGGTGTGCAGGGGAGTGAGGTGTGTGAAGACCAGGGGCCCCTACACACCTGCTAGTGAGGCAGATGTGCAGGGGAGTGAGGTGTGTGAAGACCAGGGGCCCCTACACACCTGCTAGTGAGGCAGGTGTGCAGGGGAGTGAGGTGTGTGAAGGCCAGGGCCCCTACACACCTGCTAGTGAGGCAGGTGTGCAGGGGAGTGAGGTGTGTGAAGACCAGGGCCCCTACACACCTGCTAGTGAGGCAGGTGTGCAGGGGAGTGAGGTGTGTGAAGACCAGGGGCCCCTACACACCTGCTAGTGAGGCAGGTGTGCAGGGGAGTGAGGTGTGTGAAGACCAGGGCCCCTACACACCTGCTAGTGAGGCAGGTGTGCAGGGGAGTGAGGTGTGTGTGTGTGTGTCCCGCAGGTCGGGGAGCAAGTGAACAACGTACTGCCCAAGATCCCCCTGGGGCTGCAGGAGGCCGTGGTGAGACTGGTCAGCCGCGACCCGCGCCAGAGGCCCACTTCGCAGCTCGTCGCACTCATTAAGTACTTCAGGTGAGTGGCCACGGTGAGAGGGGGTGAGAGAGAGAGAGAGAGAGAGAGAGAGAGAGAGAGAGAGAGAGAGAGAGAGAGAGAGAGAGAGAGAGAGAGAGAGAGAGAGAGACGAGCGGAGAAACTGTTGAAAGCAGAGCATAATAGAAATAAAAAATATAGATATTTCTATATACTGATTAAATTAGAGGGATAAAAGTAGTGGATGATTTTGGAGAAACTGGGAGACAGGTAAAGAAAATGGGCGAGAGAAAGAAAATGGGGAGTTGAACTGAGACTGCTCTAATGAGAAGACTCTGAGAGACATACTACACGGTATATAAGGCCAGCTTGGCGGGATATTGTTGGGGGCTCACCATAGCCCGTGCTACTTGCCCCGCTCCTGTGCCAGGTAAGTTACGGGCTCACCATAGCCCGTGCTACTTGGAACTTGTCTCGAGTACCTGAATCTATAACAACAACAACAACAACAGGGAGAGTGTATGTACTGGCCTAATTGTTCTTAAGTGGGAAGTTGAGCTTGGTCTCTTTGGTCCCGCCTCTCACTCAACTGCCAGTCAACTGGGAGTACGGGTTCCTGAGCCTATTGGGCTCTTATCATATCTACATTTGAAACTTTGAGAAACTCATTTGATTGAGAAAAGCATTTGGGGCAATGAATGTGACTCGAACTCGCGGCTCTCTATTTCCTTTTTTTCATGTTGATTGTGTGTGTGTAAACTACATATCACGTGATGCCTGCGTCAGTAAAGGTCGGGGTCTACAATAGTCAGGTGGAGGTTTACAGTGTTAGATCAGTCAGTCAGGTGGAGGTTTACAGTGTTAGATCAGTCAGTCAGGTGGAGGTTTACAGTGTTAGATCAGTCAGTCAGGTGGAGGTTTACAGTGTTAGATCAGTCAGTCAGGTGGAGGTTTACAGTGTTAGATCAGTCAGTCAGGTGGAGGTTTACAGTGTTAGATCAGTCAGTCAGGTGGAGGTTTACAGTGTTAGATCAGTCAGTCAGGTGGAGGTTTACAGTGTTAATGCAGCTTCTGAGTAGATATTAATAATGATTTACTATTTTGATCTACTTTTGATTTTAATTGGCCAACTTTAATTTATATTTTGCAAACTTGAGAGGACAGGAAGGTCCTGGAACAACCAATGAGAGCACAAGAAGATCCTGGAACAACAAATGAGAGGACTGGAAGACCCTGGAACAACCAATGAGAGGACAGGAAGGTCCTGGAACAACCAATGAGAGGACTGGAAGACCCTGGAACAACCAATGAGAGGACAAGAAGGTCCTGGAACAACCAATGAGAGGACAAGAAGGTCCTGGAACAACCAATGAGAGGACTGGAAGACCCTGGAACAACCAATGAGAGGACAGGAAGGTCCTGGAACAACCAATGAGAGGACTGGAAGACCCTGGAACAACCAATGAGAGGACAGGAAGGTCCTGGAACAACCAATGAGAGGACTGGAAGACCCTAGAACAACCAATGAGAGGACAGGAAGACCCTGGAACAACCAATGAGAGAACAAGAAGGTCCTGGAACAACCAATGAGAGGACAAGAAGGTCCTGGAACAACCATGGTGCCAGATTAACAACACACACACCCTCGGGTACTGTGGAACAAGCTGCAGAAGAATGACGAAGAGGAAGCAGAGAAACAAAGCAAGAAAATAGGAGTGAAAATAAGAAGGAGAGTTTGGAGGAAGAATGACAGATTATGTCAACTGGTGAGTGCTATTGACAACCGCTCAGCCTCGTCCTGGAAATGGAAAATATGATTCGAGTTCGAATTTCTAGTATAATCGGAGACATTTGTTTTCCCAGCGTGACTGGAGGACACTTACAGCGTCTGGAGACTGAGGTGGACTTTTGTACTTACAGCAAGATTTCCTGACAAGATGCACTTGATGTAAGATTATCATGATGAGAGAGGGAGGGAGAGAGAGAGAGAGAGGGGGAGAGAGAGAGAGAGAGGGGGAGAGAGAGAGAGAGAGAGAGAGAGAGGAGAGAGAGAGAGAGAGAGGAGAGAGAGAGAGAGAGAGAGAGTGACAAGTGCCTAAGTGAATCAATAGACGTTTAAATAATGTACAATTAAAGGGACAACAGCGAGGACTAGAGGTGACCGTAGAGGACCTCACCTGCTGACACTCCCACAGGTAACACCTGGTCAGTGTCAGGGAAGGGGGGGGCTAAACCCACTTGGAAGTCTATATTGTGGTCGGGGACCGGGCCGCGGGGACGTTTGAGCCCCGAAATCATTACATTGCAAGGTAACCACTATAAGAAAATGACGAGGAAATGTGTGAGACGTCATCAAGAAGGACTTAGGAGATGATACTTGTACAAGGAACAAGGAAGCCGTTGAGAGCCGCCCCGCCCTCAGGCAGGGAAGTCGAGCTTCTCCTCGAGCTCCTCCTCGAGTCTTACTCGAGCTCCTCCTCGAGTCTTACTCGAGCTCCTACTCGAGTCTTACTCGAGCTCCTCCTCAAGCTCCTCGAGCTCCTCCTCGAGCTCCTACTCGAGCTCCTCCTCGAGCTGCTACTCGAGCTCCTCCTCGAGCTCCTCCTCGAGCTCCTACTCGAGCTCCTCCTCGAGCTGCTACTCGAGCTCCTCCTCGAGCTCCTCCTCGAGCTCCTACTCGAGCTCCTCCTCGAGCTCCTACTCGAGCTCCTCTTCGAGTAAGAGCTCCTCTATAGAGCAAACAAAACGAGGCAAAAGACACAAGAGGTATGAGTGTGAATGTTTATTTCCTAGAAGGCAATATAAGGCCTTTTGATGCACTCCCTCACGAGACTGTTATTGAAGTTACAGAATCAAGTTGCTTAATGACAATGAACTTTATTTTGACAACTGGGAAAACCTGGAAACCTCATTCTTAAGTGACATACAAAACTAAACTAAATTTGGACTCATTAGGTGTCAAAAGGTATTTAACCTTTAATTAATTACTTCAGGTGTTGTGATATGGCGTCGTGTAGCATAGCTGTGTCAGGGGTGTGTGTGGGGGGGGGGGTGTAGGGGTGTGTGGGTGGTGGTGTAGGGGTGTGTAGGTGGGGGTGTAGGGGTGTGTGGGTGGGGGTGTAGGGGTGTGTAGGTGGGGGTGTAGGGGTGTGTGGGTGGGGGTGTAGGGGTGTGTAGGTAGGGGTGTGTCAGGGGTGTGTGGGTGGGGGTGTAGGGGTGTGTAGGTGGGGGTGTAGGGGTGTATCAGGGGTGTTTGGGGGGGTGTCAGGGGTGTGTGGGGGGTGTAGGGTGTGTGTCAGGGGTGTGTATGGGGTGTGGGGGTGTAGGGGTGTGTGGGGGGGGGTGTCAGGGGTGTGTGGGGGGTGTAGGGTGTGTGTCAGGGGTGTGTAGGGGGTGTAGGGGTGTGTTATGGGTGTGTGGGGGGGTGTTGGGATGTGTCAGGGGTGTGTCAAGGGTGTGTGGGGGGTGTGGGGGTGTGTCAGGGTTGTGGGGGTGTGGGAGGGGGGTGTAGCATCCTCTTCACCCGGATGCTGTTCATCTCAGCCGTGTATCTGAGCTTGAGTCGTTATCCTCCCGCTATAAAGGTGCTTTTTATCGCTTCTATCTCTGCTTTTATGGTCTTGCTCTGGAGCTAAGAGGTACTCTGTCGGTATCTCTGTATCCCGCTGTAATAGGTATAGCGCCTGTGATGATGCGCATGCCTGTAATGGGAGGCCCTGTAATTGGCAGCGCTTCCTGAACCGATTATGTGCCTCTGTAAGCCTTTACACCACCGCCCACGGGATGGGTATGGGGTGCATAATAAAGAAATTGAATTGTAATTCCTACTGTAATTGGCGGTGAAATTATGAAAAACTAATTATTATCGCTTCATTAATACGGCCATTATCCAAATATATTTTATATTACACATTCAAGAATTGCCTTTTTTCATGATCTTAACTACAGCAATCGGCGAAAGGCCTCTCCCTTCAGTCGTTGTGTCTCACCTTCAAAATCGTCTTTATTTCTGGCGACGTCGGTCGTCGGAGCGAGGGAGCCGGTCGGCCGAGCGGACAGCACGCTGGACTTCTGATCCTGTGGTCCCGGGTTTAATCCCGGGCGCAATGGCCAGTAGTTTCTTTCACCCTATGCCCCTGTTACCTAGCAGTACAATAGGTACCTGGGAGCGAGTCAGCTGTCACGGGCCGCTTCCTGGGGGGCGGGAACACTAAAAAAAAAAAAATCCCCGAAATCATCTCAAGATAACGTAAAGACTTAGATTTGTTTTCTCCTAATGTGCGTATTGGTGTTGGACCTGAGGCCTGTCATCCATTGGAGGCTTATTATGGCCTATCAACTTTAGATGGGTTATTAAGGCCAATCAGCCTTTGGAGGGTTATTAAGGCCATTCAGCCTTTGGAGGGTTATTAAGGCCATTCAGCCTTTGGAGGGTTATTAAGGCCATTCAGCCTTTGGAGGCTTATTAAGGCCTATCATCTTTAGATGTGTTATTAAGACCAATCAGCCTTTGGAGGCTTATTAAGGCCTATCATCTTTAGATGGGATATTAAGGCCAATCAACTTCAGAATGGCTTTTAAGACCAATCATACTCTTCAGGGTTAATAAGGCCTATGAACTTCTCGATTCTTAATAATGCCACCTCAGTAGTTCAGTGCCCAACCAGCAAGTATACTTTAGTCCTGTATAGTATACTTAATATACACACTGAGAAGCGAAGTATACACCTCTAAGTGTATTATTTTTAGTCCCCAGATTAAAAATAATATTTGCAATACTACTGAAGGCGGTGATAATATGATAATTTCGTTACTAATGTATTAACATTATTATTATTGTATTTTGTTGATAATAAAATAATGTTTAATAAAATAATGTTAATAATAATAATTTCTATTAATAATAATAATATTCAAATTGAAAAAAAATTGTAATAAGAAAATGTGTTGGGTAATGTGCCATTGTATTAGACGACCACACACACACACACACACACACACACACACACACACACACACACACACACACACACACACACACACACACACACACACACACACACACACACACACACACACACACACACACACACACACGCGCGCACACACACACACACACACACACACACACACACACACACACACACACACACACACACATACACACACACACACACACACACACACACACACACACACACACACACACACACACACACAGCCCCAGCATGGAGTCCATATCTAGTCAAGGATAAGACTAAACTGGAAAAGATTCAAAGGTTTGCCACCAGAGTAGTACCCGAGCTGAGGGGTATGAGCTACTAGGAGAGGCTATGAGAATTAAACCTCACTTCGCTGGAAGACAGAAGAGCTAGGGGGGACATGATCACCATATTCAAGATTCTGAAGGGAATTGATAGGGTAGATAAAGACAGGCTATTTAACACAAGGGGCACACGCACTAGGGGACACAGGTGTAAACTGAGTGCCGAAATGAGCCATAAAGATATTAGAAAGAACTTTTTTTAGTGTCAGAGTGGTTGACAAATGGAATACATTAGGCAGTGATGTGGTGGAGGCTGATTCCATACACAGTTTCAAATGTAGATATGATAGAGCCCAATAGGCCCAGGAATCTGTACACCTGTTGATTGACAGTTGAGAGGCGGGACCAAAGAGCCAGAGCTCAACCCCCGCAAGCACAATTAGGGTAGTACACACTATCTCTTTGTGTCCCCCTGTTATATATATATATATATCAATATTATATAGTATAAAACGTTCAACACTTTAATTAACGCCCATTAGGCAATGTTGGCATTTAACAGCAGAGTTCACCTGTCACTCAATTGAGTCTCCCCCCCCCACTCACGCTGGCTAATGAGGCAGTTGATGTGTTGGTGAACAGGGCCATTGGTGGCGGGAGGATAGGAACACAGGGTGGAACACGTGGGAGGGTAGGAACCACCCACACCAGGATGGAACACGTGGGAGGGAGGATAGGAACACGGGGTGGAACACGTGGGAGGATAGGAACCACCCACACCAGGATGGAACACGTGGGAGGGAGGATAGGAACCACCCACACCAGGATGGAACACGTGGGAGGGTGGATAGGAACCACCCACACCAGGATTGAACACGTGGGAGAGAGGATAGGAACCACACACACCAGGATGGAACACGTGGGAGAGAGGATAGGAACCACACACACCAGGATGGAACACGTGGGAGAGAGGATAGGAACCACACACACCAGGATGGAACACGTGGGAGAGAGGATAGGAACCACACACACCAGGATGGAACACGTGGGAGAGAGGATAGGAACCACACACACCAGGATGGAACACGTGGGAGAGAGGATAGGAACCACACACACCAGGATGGAACACGTGGGAGAGAGGATAGGAACCACACACACCAGGATGGAACACGTGGGAGAGAGGATAGGAACCACACACACCAGGATGGAACACGTGGGAGGGAGGATAGGAACCACACACACCAGGATGGAACACGTGGGAGAGAGGATAGGAACCACACACACCAGGATGGAACACGTACCGTACAAGTCACGGGCTGGACATGGCACCGGATACCACAGTCAGCTGATACAGTCCACGCCATGTCTTCTCCAGAACACGATCTGCCAATCGCTTTACAACCATGTTCGCCTTTACTGGTGATGACGGAGGGGGGGGGGCGAGGGGGTACGATATAGTGTGCTTGGTCGTCCCAGTCTGTCCAGGGTTCGATCCCAGGTCTTCTGATTGGCGAGGCTACGTTAATATTATTATTATTTAATAATTTGGAGTGAGGTGCTGCGCCCTCTGTGGTATTAAGCGTGTGAGTCTTCACAGGCGTACACAGTGTGTGTGTGTGTGTGTGTGTGTGTGTGTGTGTGTGTGTGTGTGTGTGTGTGTGTGTGTGTGTGTGTACTCACCTAATGGGGGTGGACCACGTGTGTGTGTGTGTGTGTGTGTGTGTGTGTGTGTGTGTGTGTGTGTGTGTGTGTGTGTGTGTGTGTGTTTGTTTGTTTGTCTATGTGTGTGATCAAACTTTTTTTTAAGATTTGAAGACATCTTAAATCTATTTTAATTCTCTGGCATTTAAATGCGGCGACATTTTTAATTCTGTTAATATCTTTATTTCTATACTCTAAAACTAAAATTATCAAAACTCGAATTCCTATTTATTTGGATAACCTTTGTCTAATTCTAAATATTGTGTATATTCTATGATTCTATATAAATATTATATTCGCTATGTCTAATGTTAAGTAATTATATTTTTTAGGAAAGTTGCATTTTTGAACACTTATTTATTCCGGTGAAGTGTTCAAAGTACATATTATTGATACCGTGATAAATTGTCCCTCACATGTGGCTCTCATTTGGACCCCTGAAGTGTGTAGTATATATGTGTATATGTGGCCTTAACGCTAGCAGTGTGTTGCTAAAGTTTCTCCCCTTGACCTCGGCAGCGACCCTACGGTTCAAGCCCTTCAGTTCCTGGACGTCATCAACATGAAGGACCCGTCCCAGAAGACTCACTTCTACCGCACCACCCTTATGGAGGTCCTCCCTCACATCCCTAAGGTCAGCATCCCTCATTATCTCTCTCTCTCTCTCTCTCTCTCTCTCTCTCTCTCTCTCTCTCTCTCTCTCTCTCTCTCTCTCTCTCTCTCTCTCTCTCTCTCTCTCTCTCTCTCTATCTCTCTCTATCTCTCTCTATCTCTCTCTCTCTATCTCTCTCTCTCTCTCTCTCTCTATCTCTCTCTCTCTCTCTCTCTCTCTCTCTCTCTCTCTCTCTCTCTATCTCTATCTCTATCTCTATCTCTCTATCTCTCTCTCTCTCTCTCTCTCTCTCTCTCTCTCTCTCTCTCTCTCTCTCTCTCTCTCTCTCTCTCTCTCTCTCTCTCTCTCTCTCTCTCTCATATTTTCAGGTCAGCTGTAAGGAGACATACATCTGTCCAAGGTAAGCCATTGGGCATGCTTTACTTATCTACCATCATATTTGTCGTATTTGACTACTAATATTATTGTAAGATGTGCTGCAGTCTTCTAAGGCTTGTTGCTACATGAAACCCTCTGTGTGGCCAAAGGATAGGAGACAGACTAAGTGTGTACTTTAATCTCTTATGTATGAGTTGCGTGGTCCTGCTAGAGAAAGAACGCCTGTTAATTACTGTGTGTTGTATTTTGTATTTGTATTATTATTATTATTATTCTGTTGATATGGAACCGATGACCTTTTAATTCTGGTGTCAGAAATTCATTCGTTCAGCATTAACAAGTCAGCTTCACCTCCTTAACCTTTAGAGTGCTGAGGACGGCTTTTGTCGCCATACGTGGCATTACTCTCCTTCACTGCATACATCGACACTTGGTCGCACTCTGACGTATCGACAACATATCCCCTGACCTGCCAAATGCAAGTTAAACGTTCGAGTAGATATGTTATCATCTAACCTAGCCTAACCTAACCAACAACATTGTTTTGCCTGTTCTTCAACCCTCCAGCCACTTGCACTCGCCGATACAGAGGAGGGCCTCGCTTTTTGCTGGTCGGCGTTCGATCCCCGACGGTCCAAGTGCTTGGGCACCATTCCGTCCCTCCATCCTATCCCAGCTCATTGTCCTCCCATCCCTTCAAATGATATATGGCCTTGGTGTTGTTTCCTGATAATTATCTTAGTTTATATATATATATATATATATATATATATATATATATATATATATATATATATATATATATACATATATATATATATATATATATATATATATATATATATATATATATATATGTGTATATAATATGACAGTGTCAGACCTCGAAGGAGGATTAAGACAGCCTGACAGCTGAGTGGACAGCGCTCGGGATTCGTAGTCATGAAGTTCTGGGTTAGATCCCCGGCGGAGGCGGAAACAAATGGACAGAGTTTCTTTCACCCTGATGCCCCTGTTACCTAGCAGTAACTAGGTACCTGGGAGTTAGACAGCTGCTATGGGCTGCTTCCTGGGTGTGTGTGGGTGAGAAAAAAAATAGCAGTAACAGTTGATTGACTGTTGAGAGGCGGGCCGAAAGAGCAAAGATCAACCCCCGCAAGCACAACTAGGTGAACACACACACACACACACACACACACACACACACACACACACAAGGTTGACAAATGGAATGCATTAGGCAGTGATGTGGTGGAGGCTGACTCCATACACAGTTTTAAATGTAGATATGATAGAGCCCAGTAGGCTCAGGAATCTGTACACCAGTTGATTGACAGTTGAGAGGCGGGACCAAAAAGCCAAAGCTCAACCCCCAGCAAGCACCAATAGGTGAGTACACACCTCATAACAACACCTCAACAAGCGAACTGATTGGCGAAGAAGGCAATATCTCCGGCTAATCACAAGCTTCGTTACATAGCATTATGACTGCCTTGACCAATCACCAGCCTTGTTACCTAAATTATACTCCCGCCATGCTGATGTTTGAGAGAGGGAGAGAGAGAGAACTGCAATTGCTGCTCTATTGTCACTATTATTTAGTCATGATAATGCTACATTAGCTAGCCACAACTTATATTTATTTAAGCCATTACAATTTTTTTTTTACCATTAACAAACAACGTGTCAAAGTGGCCTGGTCGAGGACCGGGCCGCGGGGACGCTGAGCCTCGGAATCATCTCAAGATAACCCCCTCAAGATAACCAAGATCCTCTGCCTGGAATTACACCTCCTTTTTTATTTTGAATTTTAAGTGGAAGTTTATCTTGAATGAAATCTAGTTTTGCCTGGTATTATCTATATTTATAAGAGCGAGTATCTGTTTGTGTGTGTCTGTCTGTCCACTGTTGGAGGCCAGGGGGGGGAGAAAGACTGTCTTGGCTCCTCCCCCGGAACCCCCCCCCCCTCCTAGTACACCTGGAACAAGTCCTGGAACAAGCCCTGGAACAAGCCCTGGAACAAGACTTGGAACAGGCCCTGGAACAAGACCTGGAACAAGACCTGCAACAAGCCCTGGAACAAGACCTGGAACATGACCTGGAACAAGACCTGCAACAAGCCCTGGAACAAGACCTGGAACAAGACCTGGAACAAGACCTGGAACAAGACCTGCAACAAGCCCTGGAACAAGCCCTGGAACAAGACCTGGAACAAGACCTGCAACAAGCCCTTGCTGGAAATCTCCGAAGGAATATCTCCTGTGAAATGACTTCAGTAAATGGAAGGTCTGGTTCTGGAAGGATTAGAAAAGATAGCTTTGGTATATCTCTCTAATTGCCAGGTCGCATCTCGGCCTCCAGGTCGTATCTCGGCCTCCAGGTCGTATCTCGGCCTCCAGGTCGTATCTCGGCCTCCAGGTCGTATCTCGGCCTCCAGGTCGTATCTCGGCCTACAGGTCGTATCTCGGCCTCCAGGTCGTATCTCGGCCTCCAGGTCGTATCTCGGCCTCCAGGTCGTATCTCGGCCTACAGGTCGTATCTCGGCCTCCAGGTCGTATCTGTTTTCAAGAATATTCCAGAACCATGGATTACAATCCTCGAAACTCAGGTTATGGAATAATCTTCTATAATCCTGCCCCAGAATCTTCTAGAACAGTTTTCTAGATTCATGCGAATTCATTTGCTGGAATAGGAGACTCTCTAAAGGACCCGTTCTTGAAATCACCGAGAACCCCATTCGTTGAATCTTCTGGAATCCGGATTCGGATCCATCAATCCTCAAATCCGGTCGACGGTGCGATCTTTATCCTCGCTCTGAATTGTCGAGATTGGAGGAATATCTCTCATCCTCTTTCTCTAAGCTCTCTATGTCCCTCACTCCCTCTCTGTCTCTCTCTCTCTCTCTCTCACTCTCTCTCTCTCTCTCTCTCTCTCTCTCTCTCTCTCTCTCTCTCTCTCTCTCTCTCTCTCTCTCTCTCTCTCTCTCTCTCTCTCTCTCTCTCTCTCTCTCTCTCTCTGTGCCTCTTCCTGCTCCTTATCTGTTGTTGTTGTTAAAGATTCGCTACTTGGAACAAAAAGTTCCAAGTAGCACGGGCTATGGTGAGCCCGCAGCCTTGCTCCTTATCTCTGTAGCTCCCTCCCTCCCTCCGTGCCTCCTATCCCTCACTACCCAACCGCTACCAACTGGACAAATCTCACCGCCACCCGCCGCCACATCAACCCGCCAATATCAATACGGGCAGCAGGCAGCAACAGTTGCGTGGATCATCACTCACGCTGCCATGGTGGTAATCCAGCCCGGCTTGCCTTTTGTGTCGGCACATTTGCATGCATGATGGAGGTGATGGGGCCGTGTGTGTGTGTGTGTGTGTGTGTGTGTGTGTGTGTGTGTGTGTGTGTGTGTGTGTGTGTGTGTGTGTGTGAGAGAGAGAGAGAGAGAGAGAGAGAGAGAGAGAGAGAGTGAGAGAGACTCAGTCTCTCTCACTTCCCCTTCTCTCCCTCACACCTCTCCTTCCTCGTCTCTCCCCTCACTACGAGCCAAAAATAGCCTCTCCCTCATTACGGGAGAAACAAATTTTAACTCTTCGTTGCCTGGTTACTATACCGGGGCCCCGGGGGTCACCTGGGGAGAGTAGGTGGATATATATCCACCACTAGGGAGTGGATATATATATATATATATATATATATATATATATATATATATATATATATATATATATATATATATATATATATATATATATATATATATATATATATATATCCACTATATAAGAGATATAAGGCAAGGAGATCGTGCCTATTCCTTTACCGAACATTCAACAACTATTTTGCATACTCAAGTGTAAGAAATTAGCATCAAGAACAATACGTGCTCAGCTCTCCGCGGCGTCTAGACAGATACCACTTCTCACTGCCCGCCAGTACCCGTGACCCCCGACCCACCTACGTCTGGAGGCCCAGCTACACTCGCCAGCTAAACTGTTCGTTTGAGACTGCCGGCTGACAATTACCTGCACACCAGCGCCACCTACAACTGGGCTTGGCCGTGTATAAAAGTAGTTCACCACTAGCCAGACGAGACCCGCACCGCTCCTGTGCCAGGTAAGTCTACTGCGGGCTCACCATAGCCCGTGCTACTTGCCCCGCTCCTGTGCCAGGTAAGTTACGGGCTCACCATAGCCCGTGCTACTTGCCCCGCTCCTGTGCCAGGTAAGTTACGGGCTCACCATAGCCCGTGCTACTTGGAACTTGTTCCGAGTAGCTGAATCTATAACACCAACAAGAGCCAGACGGCAGAATACTCTTCAGTGCTCTAAGCTGCACATCTACTCTCGCTCTCCTGGGTGTCCGGTAGACTCGCGCAGCTCATGTATATAGTACTGTATTTGCACCTTTAATTTTGCTATTAACGTAACAGTCACTTGTTTGTTTCTCTCGCATGTTTGTGTTGTGTAATGCCAAGTCTTATTGGGGATTTGTTTTAATTGTTCAAGTAATTTTTTGCTATATTAAATATTTGAGTTTTTCCGTGTACTGGACTTTATCCCGCAATTTTCACACCGTAAAGAGATTTAGCAGCAAAACCAGTTTTATTTACTTTGTTTTACTCTTTTTTTACTTAAAGTTATTGGCGTTCCACCGGCTAGAATAGAATAATATATATATATATATATATATATATATATATATATATATATATATATATATATATATATATAATAAAGTTAGTGTTTTAATAGATTCTAATGTAATATTTTTTATATTTTAGATTTCGGACGTGGAATTAACATGAAAATTAATTAAAATTCTCGTCCAGCACAAATTTAGGTCCGACCCGGGCCAGGGGGAGGTAATATATTGTGCTGGGTGGTGCTGGGTGGTGCTGGGTGGTGCTGGGTGGTGCTGGGTGGTGCTGGGTGGTGCTGGGTAGTGTGGTGATGGGTAGTGTGGTGCTGGGTAGTGTGGTGATGGGTAGTGCTGGGTGGTGCTGGGTGGTGCTGGGTAGTGTGGTGATGGGTAGTGTGGTGCTGGGTAGTGTGGTGATGGGTAGTGCTGGGTGGTGCTGGGTGGTGCTGGGTAGTGTGGTGATGGGTAGTGTGGTGCTGGGTAGTGTGGTGATGGGTAGTGCTGGGTAGTGTGGTGATGGGTGGTGATGGGTAGTGTGGTGATGGGTGGTGATGGGTAGTGTGGTGATGGGTGGTGCTGGGTAGTGTGGTGATGGGTAGTGTGGTGCTGGGTGGTGATGGGTAGTGTGGTGCTGGGTGGTGTGGTGCTGGGTAGTGTGGTTTGGTGATTAGTGAATCACTTGTCCTCCGTTCATTTCCCGTTTTCTGTTTTGGGTTCTCTGGCTTAGGCTGTTGGGTTTGGAGCGGAAACTTTCAATTAACGCTTTTATGACGTTTGGAAACCTTAGGAGAACTTGCTGCAAACGATCAGACGAAGCAGTTACGCAAGCACGTACGAACCTGTACATCTTTTCTCAATCTTTGGCGGCTTTGTTTACCATCATTAAACAGTTAATGAGCTCCGAAGCACCAGGAGGCGGTTTATAACAATAACAACAGTTGATTTGGCAAGTTTTCATGCTTGTAAACTGTTTAATAAATGTAACCAAAGCCGCCAAAATTGAGGAAAGATGTACACGTTCGTAAGTGCTTGCGTAACTGCTTCATGAATCGTGCTCCAAGGCATCATTACCCAATATTATCCTATCCTATCTATTTAGTGCCCCAAGAGTGGTTGTATTCACTCTACACTCTACGCCCACTCGACCCGAGGCTCTCAGAGTGCACTTGGAATAGGAGATGGAATAGACCCAATTCAACACAAGCTCTTTTAATAGTTCAATTTCTTAATAATAGATCTTTCTTAATACGATAAAGTGATGCCGTGGAACTTCGCATTTCATTTCGCATTTACACGAGTAAATATAGCAATGATTTCTGAACCAATCTGTGTTCCACCTCCGCTGAACACTGAACAAAGCTACAGTTCACTCGAGAAATGATATGTAAGTTCATTCCAATGACCTCTTCGCTATTATATATAATAAAATAATTTAACTATATCATTGTATAACAGAATAAAAGAGAAGAAAAAGGGAGGGGGGGGGGGGTGAAGATAATACTCAAGTGTCTAGGGAAGAACCCACAAGATCTTCTCTGAATACCCTATTTATGCTCTGTTCACCCCCGGGAACCGCCGGGTAACTCCTCCTGGTATATTCTAAATATAAAGCAAAAGAGATTTTGTTGGTGTCGTTAATTCTGCAGAATTAACAGACACACACATAGAAGCGCCTGAGTCAAACTGACTTCAACACGTCAGTTGATTGACAGTTGAGAGGCGGGACCAAAGAGCCAGAGCTCAACCCCCGCAAGCACAACTAGGTGAGTACGAGGAGGGTGGAGATAGCCTAATCTGTTCCATCCCTTTGAGATGTTTGAGATGAATTTTATTGTCTCAGTAAACGTATTTGATCTTGAACTTGAGCACAACTCATTAGGCACAAGTTAGGTCATTAGTGAGAGCAGTTAAGGTTAGGTTAACGATGTGCGAAGCTGTGAAAATAAGTGGTGTGTGTTGGGGCCTGACAGCTGAGTGGACAGTGTTCGGGACTCGTAGTCCTGAGGTTCTGGGTTCGATCCCCGGCGGGGGCGGAAACAAATGGTGCAGGGTTTCTTTCACCCTGATGCCCCCCCTGTTCACCTATCAGTAAATAGGTACCTGGGAGTTAGACAGCTGCTACGGGCTGCTTCCTGGGGGTGTGTAACAAAATGGAGATCTGGTCGAGGACCGGGCCGCGGGGACGTTAAGCCCCGAAATCAGATAACCGTTCGCTGGATAGATGAGTCCCTTCTTATAAAGAACATTACCATTATTATTAAGAACATTATTATTAAGAACTTTATTATTAAGAACATTATTATTAAGAACTTTATTATTAAGAACATTATATATAATGTTCTTATAAGAACATAAAGAAATATTTTATGGTCAGGTTTACGCAGCAACTCGTCCTCTTACACATTACGTCGCTTTCCGCTCGTATGCGCACTCAGACTAAAAAAAAAATCGACGTAATTCAAAATGAAATCGGCTCACGAAAATGACGTGTTGTCCCGGTTTTCTGTTTTAGGTCCTCTGGCGTAGGCTGTAAGGTTAGGAGACAAAACTTTCAATTAACATTTTACGTGACGTTTTGTAACTTTAAAAGATTTTTTTTTATTAATACATGAGGTACATCTGCATTAGTGCAGCTACCCTAGACTATATGAAGTGGAGTACAGTGTGTCAAAAAAGCTAACTAGGTGATGCTAAAAAATCCCCATCACACAGGATGGTTAGTCATACAGAGGCATGTGATAAGCGGTCTGCACTGGCAGACTCCGGATGCATTTTGAGGATATCAACAACACAAGATTGAATAAGGTAGCAGTGGTAATACAAGTCCCCATCTCGCAGGATGGTTAGTCATACAGGGCCATGTGTTTAGTAGCCTGCACTGGGTATACTGGGTATTTGCCTCACTGACAAATTTTGGGTATACTGTGAGGATATCTTCAAGAATACGAGAGTGAATAAAGTAATTGCAAAGCTTCAGGTACCTCATGCCAACTGGTCTGAAAGGTCTAATAACTGGGCATTCAGTGATGTAGTGCGGGAGATCATGCCGTAGTTCCTGCTCACAGAGTTTGCAACTGGAGTGCTCAGGATTGGGAGACCCGTCACCTGCAGCCACCTGCTACAGGTAACGGTAACCCAACCTGATCCTTGCAACCACTGTGTCGCACAGTCTAGTGGACGTTTTGTGCTGTCCATAGATGTAGCTTTCAGATCTGAACAAATCATAGCTTTTTATACTAGTACTTTCAGGTCGTTGGGAATCAGTAAGTTCTTTCCTATCAGATCTGAATGTTTGGACCAATACAGTTTTGACAGCACAGATGGGGATACCTAGATCTAATTCAACTTCATCTTTGTTACACGCAAATTTGGCTGCAATGTCTGTCTCATTATGATGGGTTATATTTATGTGTGAAGGTATCCATACAAAGGAGATTCGAGGCCCTTTACTCTGTGCATCAATTAGGTCATTTATAATTGGGAGTATGAGGTTCTTGCTGTCGATCTTCCAAGAGAAGTTTTCGATTGCTTGAAGAGCAGACTTTGAATCACAGAATATTATTCCTCCTCCAATGTTTTTTATAACAAGAACTTGTTGGAACGAGTCAGAAATCTACGGTAGTAAAACATAACTTTCAGGGCAGGCCTATAGCCTAGCCTGGAGCTCATCTGTGGAAACTCAGGGAGGCCTAGTGGGTGGAGCTAATCAGGGCACTGATTGGCTCGAATCCAGAGCCGGACATTTGAAATCATTGTCTGTAGACTTGGAGAGCTGTCAATGGCTATAGGGGAAACAGGAGAGAGGGAAACGTTTGGAGGAGGAGGATTGGAAAAGAGGATTGGTGAAGAAGATTGGGGAATAGGATTGGCCGGCGACGGTCTCACTTACCTGAGACTCCAGTTTTATGGCTGGAAAGGGGCGGCGCGATAAAAGGGGAAGGAAAGGAAGGGAAAGATAGGAAGGATAGGAAAGATAGGAAAGAAAGAAAAGAAGGGCAACGGGGGAGGGGGGAGAATGAACAAGGAAGGGGAAGACGAATGAGGGGAAAGAGGAGAAAGGTAAAGGGGAGAAAGGGGAGAAAGGGAAGAAGCTAGGTCTATACACAGACCATTAAACTTCACATCCATATAAACTGACAAACTAATAAATATTTGTACTTTCGAATAACTGTGAGGATGACGAAATTCTCCTTTTAGAATGACATATGTTATTTACAGCTGTAAATGTGCACAGATTTACAGTGTGACGGTAACGCGTTGGTGTTCGGCTGTTTAAGGCTAGGGGTATGGCCTCGTCACATAGTTATAAAAAAAAAGAAAAAACTGGAACTTCGTCTGTGGTAAGGTAAGGAGAAGACACACAAAACACAAGTAAATTTTAACAATGAAATTTTAATTACGTTAAATAAATCAAAACATAAATAAAAGGGACAAACAAATTTGTATAATAAAATCAATCAATCAAAATAATAAGAATAATTAAATGACACAATGAAAAGTTACGTTAAGACAAAATAACAAGAAGTGCAATACAAAAATAAAGGTAAGGTGCTGGAATATTGGCTTTAAGCTACCACCTCTCTCAGTACACGCTTACGTCTAGCCGGGAGAAGTGTTAACTGTGGAAGCACTGAATATTCTGAGGTCTGAGGTCGTGGCGACCCCAGACATCAAGTAGTATGGGGGGGGCGAGTGCAGTTGCAGCCAGACCGGCGACCAATCAGCGGAGCCGGTAGTAAGACAGGTAGTTTGGCGGTTTGAGTCTGAACAGGTGTCCCTGGCTGCATACGTTTTGCGCTCTGGCAAACCTTGCTGGTGTTGTTGTCGTTGTTGGACATTTCTTCCATAGTAGTTATATATATTTGTTGCGACGTATTTGTGGAGGGAAGAGCAGGCTCAATCTCTTGAAGGAGATTCTCGTCACAACTCTCCCCCGAAGCCTGCGGTTCTGGAAGAAGTATGTCGTTATGTGGTGGAGTAATGGATGGAGTTGCTTCTACTTCATAAACTCTGGAGAGATCATGGGCTAAGATGTTGTCAGACTCTTGGTATAGCGTGTCTCCAGGTTGAATTTCTGCAGGTAGCAAGCCCATAGTAGAAGACGTTGAGAGGAGAAGTGGGCGTGCTGCAGGAGATGTAGGGTGGAGTGGTCCGTGTTGATGGTAGACCGAGCACTTTTCAGGTGTGGAGTGAAGTGCTGGAGTTTCAGGATGAGGAAGAGTAGCTCCTTGCCAATTGTTCCGTAGTTCCTTGTAGCAGTAGTCGCTGACAGGTCTATTCTTCTCGCCTCGTTGCTGCATCACGACACCACCATCGTCGGTACCATTGGCGTCGACATGGAGGATGAAGGGCTTATCTGACGAGGTGAGAGTGGAATTAGAAGAGGGCAAAGGAGCACGATTATTATCCTGAAAGCATTTAGGAAGATCATTAAGGATTTCGGAATTAGAAAGCGCTGACTCCTTGTCAGTGCTTTCGGGAGAAGAAGCTGGGAAGGTCTCACTGTGGATGTAGGGTTCTGTGAAGGTGGAATAGTTAATTAAGACAGTGGGAGGAGTACCATTATATTGCTTCAGGAGGTTGACGTGGCACAGCTGGGTCTTCCGCCGCCTATCTGGAGTCTCTATTACGTAGTTGTTATTATTCCTGCACTCTTTGACGCGGTAGGGTCCTGAAAACCTGTTTTGTAAAGGTGAACCTGGGATAGGGAAAAATGCAAGGATGAAGTCTCCCGGCTTGAATTTTCTTACTTTGCTGGTCTGGTCGTAATGAGTCTTCATTCTCTCCTGGGCTTTCAATAGATTATTATGGGCAAAACGGTGGACTCTCTCTAGAATGTGTTGAAGGTTTTGAAGAAACTGGGGCACATTCTGATGCTCACTGAAGGTGGCATCTCTGAGAGAGTCTTTGAAAGCCTTAAGGGGAGTACGGCACTTACGGCCGTAGAGCATCTCATAAGGAGATACTCCTAGGGACTCATTGGGGAGACTTCTGAAAATACACATTATAAGGTCAATCTGCTTATCCCAATCCTTCGAGGTTTCACTACAAAACTTTTTCAAGAGTGCTTTGATAGTCTGATGACTACGTTCAAGAGAACCCTGTGAAGCAGGATGATAGGGGCTGGACAATACCTGTTTGATGTTGAACTCCTCCAGTGTCCTTTTGAAGAGATCACTGGTGAAGTTGGTACCACAGTCGCTTTGAATCTCCCTGGGAAATCCGTATTGAGTGAAGATCTTCAATAGATGTTTTATAACCGTAGCAGCCGTGATGTTCTTCACTGGAACTGCTATGGGAAATCTGGTGGTAGGACACAGGATGGTTAGGATGTAGGCGTTACCTGAACTGGTCCGAGGTAAAGGACCAACACAGTCTATTATGAGTCTGTGGAAAGGTTCCGCAGGCACCTGTATGGGAATCAGTGGCGCTCTGGGAATGGAGATGTTCGGTTTTTGCCTGCCATCTGACATGTATGACACTGTTTTACGTACCGTTTGACGTTATTTACCATACCTGGCCAGTAGTAGTCTTGACGAATCCCATGGTAAGTCTTGTTGAAGCCGTAGTGGGAGAATGCTCCGTGGGCCAGGTGTAGAATAGTGGGCCGCAGGCTGGTAGGAATCACAAGTTGTTCGATGTTGGCCCAATCGTCCTCCTCCTTCAGTTTACTGGGTCTATATCTGCGGTAGAGCAAGTCGTTCTCTAGGAAGAACCCAGGAATACTGTCGGGTTGAGTCTCAGCCTGGAAAAACAATGGTGTTAAAGTAAGATCTTCCCTCTGCAACTTACGGAACTCCAACTTGGTCAGATGTGGGGGGAGTTTCTGAGGGTCTTGAGGGACAGCGGTAGCAGTAGAGTCAGCTGGCTGTGGACATGCGGCTTGTGCACGGGTGGTCACGAGAACCGGAGGAGAAACTTCATCACTCTCTTGAACCTCTGCTGGAACATACTCTAGAATAGGGTTACTTGGCACAGAGTTACACACCTGGGGTTTGTCCATGACGATCAGGTTGGTCGGTTGCAGGTCTTCTGCCAAGTCGTTGCCTAGGAGAAGTTGTACTCCAGGCATGGGAAAAGGCTTTTCCCTGACGGCGACTTGGACTTCCCCGTTCACGTAGGGACAATCCAGGTGGACTCTGGCGAGAGGGTATGGAGTGGTAGCAGTGAGGTCAGTGATGAAGACAGTTTCTCCGGTGTAGGTGATGTTGGGCACAGCCGACTTCAAGATGATCGATTGTAGAGCCGCTGTGTCCCTCAAGATCTTCAATTTGAAACGTCCCTCCGGATTTGAACCGTTGGCAGAGACAGTTCCAGTATACAGGTGGTTACTGAAAAGAGAAAGATCATTAACCTCAACACCAACATTCATCACAGGCTTACCGGACTTAGGAGGAGTGGGTTTGGGTCTTTGTTGGTCAGTGATTCCCTTGTATTGAGACTTACCACACTTGTCTATGGTATGTCCATAGAGTCTACAATACTTGCAGTACAGTTGTGAACCAGCTTGATCGGGGCTCACCTTCTCGTAACTGTACCACGACTTCTTACTGGAGGATGGTTCGGGTGTCAGCCGGTGGATGAGGCTGTAAGTGTCAGCCGACTTAGCACACTTCAGGTAGTCGGTTTCTTCTTTATCTGCTAAGTAGAGGCGGACAGGAGGCGGCACACGTCTCAAGAATTCTTCAACAAGCATCAGGTTGACGAGTTCTGTAAAAGTAAAGACATGTGCTGCTTCCAGCCATTTCATGAAATACCTCCGTTTCGTGTTAGCAAACTCAAGGAAGGTAGTGGTACTTGCCTTCAGGTGGTCACGGAATTTCCTTCTATAACTTTCGGTGGAAAGTAGGTAGGCGTCCAACACTGCTTGTTTCAGAGTGTGGTAGTCATTCTCAGACGCCAAAGTACTGAGTGTGACTGCAGCTCTACCTGTAAGATGGACTCTGAGAAGTGTGGCCCATTGGTCGACAGGCCAACTGAGTTGATTAGCAAGAGTTTCAAAGGTGGTGAAAAACACATCAACTTCTGCTTCTACAAAGGATGGCATTAACTTACTTGCGTGTGATATATTAAAACTGACGGGAAGATTGGCAGTAGCTTGCTGGCGTTGAGCGAGGTGGGAAGTTTCCAACGTGTATTCTCGTTGACGACACTCAAGAGCCAGAGTCGCTTGTTGCTTGTCATGTTCACGTTGCATTTCCAACTCGCGTTGTTTGGTTTCAAGCCGTATGCGTTCCCGCTCCTGGAGTAAGGCAATCTCACGTTCTTGTTCGTCCCTCCGTATGGCAGCTGTTCGTTCTTCAATCTTGGCCAGCTCTAGTTTGAGTTTCAGCGTTGCCAAATCAGTTTTTTCTGCAATATAGTAAGTTTCATGAGTTTCAGAGTCTATCTTACCTTGCTCTAAATAGTAATCCAGCAACAGGTTGTGTAGGTCATTTTTGTTGGCTTGGTAGGGAACTTCTAGTTGATACTCGTGTGCAAGAGTTTGTAATTCAGTCTTCTTGGCACGACTTAAAGTCCCTATTTCACCTGCTGGATTTGCACGGAAAGCTTGGAGACGAAACATGGTGAAATTAGCAAATAAAGGTACACGAATATTCAATAGTGAATGTCAGAAACAGGACAACGTGGCAACTGGTACCTATCCTGTGAGATCTTTAACAATTAAAGTTAAGTAAAAGATATTAAATGATTAAATTAAATCAAGGGCGCAGGAAATCTTGTACCCGGTACTCATGTAAGAGGATAAGGGCAAGAAAATCCTACTAACAAATGAAACAGAGTTTCGAAAACAAATGAAACAGTTAAATGCTTCAAAAGTAAAATTGGTAGTCCAAGGATGTAGGCATACCTTGCCAAGTCTCTATAGGACATAAAGCAAGTTTTTCCTACTGAATTTAATATGATACTTACAGAATTAGCGAACTTTTGTGCTCTGAAAAGTAAGCTAATTCCCTACCGTTGTATGTATCATCATCTCTGACTGACGTGTAGGGGTGCGAGGTGTCAACTGGTGACGAGAACTGCTGCTGAGGTCCCAATTCAGCAACTAAAGTTCGAGCTAGAGGAACTATGGCCCTCTTTGTCCTCCTACAGTCAGATTGCAGAAGATTGGGTACTCTTGACCCGGGGCAGACCACAGTACCAGGGTACCAATATGATGATCTGTCAAAAATGAGAAATATTCAAGGGACAAAGATGGTAAACACGAGTAATAACACGGAGGGAGAGATGACCAATTAAGAGTATGACTGCGGCCTACAGTCACCACGTAATCCAAAGTTGTCTCACCTTCACCATATGTTACTATCGTAATGCACAATACACCGCACCTTATAAAAAATGAAATTGAATATGAAAAATAGTAAAGCTACGTTAACAAAGTTAAATATGCTTACCATAAATTACCACTTGGCACCAGTACCTGAGTGAAGCTCCTAGGACAGGCCCCCATATAACTTATATATGACAGGCCCCCATTGTGACGGTAACGCGTTGGTGTTCGGCTGTTTAAGGCTAGGGGTATGGCCTCGTCACATAGTTATAAAAAAAAAGAAAAAACTGGAACTTCGTCTGTGGTAAGGTAAGGAGAAGACACACAAAACACAAGTAAATTTTAACAATGAAATTTTAATTACGTTAAATAAATCAAAACATAAATAAAATGGACAAACAAATTTGTATAATAAAATCAATCAATCAAAATAATAAGAATAATTAAATGACACAATGAAAAGTTACGTTAAGACAAAATAACAAGAAGTGCAATACAAAAATAAAGGTAAGGTGCTGGAATATTGGCTTTAAGCTACCACCTCTCTCAGTACACGCTTACGTCTAGCCGGGAGAAGTGTTAACTGTGGAAGCACTGAATATTCTGAGGTCTGAGGTCGTGGCGACCCCAGACATCAAGTAGTATGGGGGGGGGGCGAGTGCAGTTGCAGCCAGACCGGCGACCAATCAGCGGAGCCGGTAGTAAGACAGGTAGTTTGGCGGTTTGAGTCTGAACAGGTGTCCCTGGCTGCATACGTTTTGCGCTCTGGCAAACCTTGCTGGTGTTGTTGTCGTTGTTGGACATTTCTTCCATAGTAGTTATATATATTTGTTGCGACGTATTTGTGGAGGGAAGAGCAGGCTCAATCTCTTGAAGGAGATTCTCGTCACAACAGATATTCACAAATTAATAAGCATGCCCTTGAAGGATTTAACGTGACCCAGAATGTTTAACGAGATTTCCCCCCCCCCCCTCTGCCTTGTAGTCAACATTGCTAGATAAAGATAAATCTTAGAGATACACAAATTTGACAATATATATATGATAAAGATTATGAGAGATCAGACAATATATTAAATTGCAAAATGTTAAAAATGTGAGACTAGGAGGTAATATTTATGCCGGTGATAGCATGATAACATGTTCCTTGAAATTGAAATTGAAAATGAAATATGTTTATTGATGTATAAATACCTCAGTGATATCAGTTGTTAACGCCCCGAGGGACATGTGACCTGGTCAACAAGGGTTCACACTTCTCCCCCGTGGGTACGCCTTGAGGCTGATGAACGCTGCACCTTGCAATAAGAACGCAACAGATCATGATACCGTTGAACGCGAGAGAGAGCGCGAGAAGCACTATATAGAGGTTGTATTGAGAGCAGTCAAGAGGTTGTGGGTGGTGGAGGGTGTCTGGTGGTGGTGACGTGTGTTGGGGAGTGTTGGAGAGTCCTGTGGTGGTGGTGGAGGAGGAGGCTGAGAGGGCGGCCACCACCGTCACCCTCCCGGATACGTCCTCGAGGGTGACGTCAGCGCCGGGGAGGAGTTCGAGGACGGCCGGGGAGCGGTCAGACTTCACGGGGAACTTGATCTTGTTGAAGCTGTTGCCCCTCGACGCCAGCGAGAGAGCGCCGCGCGGGACGTCGCCGATGACGCTGTCATGGAGGAGGACCTTAGCGGACTGGTCGACCTTGAGACTCTCCAGGCGGCTGACGCTGGTGCTGTGTATCTTAACTGACACTCGACCATCGCCTCGGACTCGCCCCACCTCCAGCACTCCAACACTGGAGCCGATGAGAGTCAGCTGCTCCTCCAAGTTCCCGAGGCTCAGCTCCCCGATCCTGGAGTCTTGGGCGTGGACACTAGTGAAGGGCTCGGCCAGGAGGTCGAGGGTGACGTTGAGGAGGTTGAGATTCATCCTCGAGCAGGAGGTAGACGGGTGACCCTCGACTCGAGCGTCACCCACGTTCCTGAGGCCGAGGTGGAGGCAGACGGAGCGGTGGAGGGTGAGGTGGTGCAGACGCTGGAGCAAGATCGAGGTCGACCTTCCTGCTGACCTGTCATCCAGCGTCACCTCCTACGGGAGAACGGCAGTTGTATACCACACAGTCAGATATATACTACAACACCCACTTATATGGAACGATTAACCGCCAGATTCAAGTCCGGATAATGCCTCAGGTCTGACCTCACACGGAGGTCCACTGTACACTTCTGGACTTCACATTACGGAAATATACGACAGATTGTATATTTCCGTATATTATATCGATATTATATCAGCTATATTATATCTAACCCGTCTCTCAGGGCCACCACAGTGCCCTGAGACACCCGTCTCTCAGGGCCACCACAGTGCCCTGAGACACCCGTCTCTCAGGGCCACCACAGTGCCCTGAGACACCCGTCTCTCAGGGCCACCACAGTGCCCTGAGACACCGTCTCTCAGGGCCACCACAGTGCCCTGAGACACCCGTCTCTCAGGGCCACCACAGTGCCCTGAGACACCGTCTCTCAGGGCCACCACAGTGCCCTGAGACACCCGTCTCTCAGGGCCACCACAGTGCCCTGAGACACCCGTCTCTCAGGGCCACCACAGTGCCCTGAGACACCCGTCTCTCAGGGCCACCACAGTGCCCTGAGACACCGTCTCTCAGGGCCACCACAGTGCCCTGAGACACCCGTCTCTCAGGGCCACCACAGTGCCCTGAGACACCGTCTCTCAGGGCCACCACAGTGCCCTGAGATACCCGTCTCTCAGGGCCACCACAGTGCCCTGAGACACCCGTCTCTCAGGGCCACCACAGTGCCCTGAGACACCCGTCTCTCAGGGCCACCACAGTGCCCTGAGATACCCGTCTCTCAGGGCCACCACAGTGCCCTGAGACACCCGTCTCTCAGGGCCACCACAGTGCCCTGAGATACCCGTCTCTCAGGGCCACCACAGTGCCCTGAGACACCCGTCTCTCAGGGCCACCACAGTGCCCTGAGACACCCGTCTCTCAGGGCCACCACAGTGCCCTGAGATACCCGTCTCTCAGGGCCACCACAGTGCCCTGAGACACCCGTCTCTCAGGGCCACCACAGTGCCCTGAGATACCCGTCTCTCAGGGCCACCACAGTGCCCTGAGACACCCGTCTCTCAGGGCCACCACAGTGCCCTGAGACACCCGTCTCTCAGGGCCACCACAGTGCCCTGAGATACCCGTCTCTCAGGGCCACCACAGTGCCCTGAGACACCCGTCTCTCAGGTCCACCACAGTGCCCTGAGATACCCGTCTCTCAGGGCCACCACAGTGCCCTGAGACACCCGTCTCTCAGGGCCACCACAGTGCCCTGAGATACCCGTCTCTCAGGGCCACCACAGTGCCCTGAGACACCCGTCTCTCAGGGCCACCACAGTGCCCTGAGATACCCGTCTCTCAGGGCCACCACAGTGCCCTGAGACACCCGTCTCTCAGGGCCACCACAGTGCCCTGAGATACCCGTCTCTCAGGGCCACCACAGTGCCCTGAGATACCCGTCTCTCAGGGCCACCACAGTGCCCTGAGACACACGTCTCTCAGGGCCACCACAGTGCCCTGAGATACCCGTCTCTCAGGGCCACCACAGTGCCCTGAGACACCCGTCCCTCAGGGCCACCACAGTGCCCTGAGATACCCGTCTCTCAGGGCCACCACAGTGCCCTGAGACACCCGTCTCTCAGGGCCACCACAGTACCCTGAGACACCCGTCTATCAGGGTCACCACAGTGCCCCTGAGACACCCGTCTCTCAGGGCCACCACAGTGCCCCTGAGACACCCGTCTCTCAGGGCCACCACAGTGCCCTGAGACACCCGTCTCTCAGGGTCACCACAGTGCCCCTGAGACACCCGTCTCTCAGGGCCACCACAGTGCCCCTGAGACACCCGTCTCTCAGGGCCACCACAGTGCCCTGAGACACCCGTCTCTCAGGGCCACCACAGTGCCCCTGAGACACCCGTCTCTCAGGGCCACCACAGTGCCCTGAGACACCCGTCTCTCAGGGTCACCACAGTGCCCCTGAGACACCCGTCTCTCAGGGCCACCACAGTGCCCTGAGACACCCGTCTCTCAGGGCCACCTCAGTGCCCTGAGATACCCGTCTCTCAGGGCCACCACAGTGCCCTGAGACACCGTCTCTCAGGGTCACCACAGTGCCCTGAGACACCCGTCTCTCAGGGCTACTACAGTGCCCTGAGACACCCGTCTCTCAGGGCCACCACAGTGCCCTGAGATACCCGTCTCTCAGGGCCACCACAGTGCCCTGAGACACCGTCTCTCAGGGTCACCACAGTGCCCTGAGACACCCGTCTCTCAGGGCCACCACAGTGCCCTGAGATACCCGTCTCTCAGGGCCACCACAGTGCCCTGAGATACCCGTCTCTCAGGGCCACCACAGTGCCCTGAGACACCCGTCTCTCAGGGCCACCACAGTGCCCTGAGATACCCGTCTCTCAGGGCCACCACAGTGCCCTGAGACACCCGTCTCTCAGGGCCACCACAGTACCCTGAGACACCCGTCTCTCAGGGTCACCACAGTGCCCCTGAGACACCCACTCTCAGGACCACCACAGTGCCCCTGAGACACCGTCTCTCAGGACCACCACAGTGCCCCTGAGACACCCGTCTCTCAGGGCCACCACAGTGCCCTGAGACACCCGTCTCTCAGGGTCACCACAGTGCCCCTGAGACACCCGTCTCTCAGGGTCACCACAGTGCCCCTGAGACACCGTCTCTCAGGACCACCACAGTGCCCCTGAGACACCCGTCTCTCAGGGCCACCACAGTGCCCTGAGACACCCGTCTCTCAGGGCCACCACAGTGCCCTGAGACACCCGTCTCTCAGGGTCACCACAGTGCCCCTGAGACACCGTCTCTCAGGACCACCACAGTGCCCTGAGACACCCGTCTCTCAGGGCCACCACAGTGCCCTGAGACACCCGTCTCTCAGGGTCACCACAGTGCCCTTGAGACACCGTCTCTCAGGACCACCACAGTGCCCCTGAGACACCGTCTCTCAGGACCACCACAGTGCCCCTGAGACACCCGTCTCTCAGGGCCACCACAGTGCCCCTGAGACACCCGTCTCTCAGGGCCACCACAGTGACACACGTCTCTCAGGGTCACCACAGTGCCCCTGAGACACCGTCTCTCAGGGCCACCACAGTGCCCCTGAGACACCGTCTCTCAGGGCCACCACAGTGCCCTGAGACACCGTCTCTCAGGGCCACCACAGTGCCCCTGAGACACCGTCTCTCAGGGCCACCACAGTGCCCCTGAGACACCGTCTCTCAGGACCACCACAGTGCCCCTGAGACACCCGTCTCTCAGGACCACCACAGTGCCCTGAGACACCCGTCTCTCAGGACCACCACAGTGCCCCTGAGACACCGTCTCTCAGGGCCACCACAGTGCCCCTGAGACACCGTCTCTCAGGACCACCACAGTGCCCCTGAGACACCGTCTCTCAGGACCACCACAGTGCCCCTGAGACACCGTCTCTCAGGACCACCACAGTGCCCCTGAGACACCGTCTCTCAGGACCACCACAGTGCCCCTGAGACACCGTCTCTCAGGACCACCACAGTGCCCCTGAGACACCCGTCTCTCAGGGTCACCACAGTGCCCCTGAGACACCGTCTCTCAGGACCACCACAGTGCCCCTGAGACACCGTCTCTCAGGACCACCACAGTGCCCCTGAGACACCGTCTCTCAGGGTCACCACAGTGCCCCTGAGACACCGTCTCTCAGGACCACCACAGTGCCCCTGAGACACCGTCTCTCAGGACCACCACAGTGCCCTGAGACACCCGTCTCTCAGGGCCACCACAGTACCCTGAGACACCCGTCTCTCAGGGTCACCACAGTGCCCTGAGACACCCGTCTCTCAGGGTCACCACAGTGCCCCTGAGACACCGTCTCTCAGGACCACCACAGTGCCCCTGAGACACCGTCTCTCAGGGCCACCACAGTGCCCTGAGAAACATAAACATAGCCTCTACATCTTGAGCTTGTTTTAAACAGTGATTCGCGCGGAAACATTTAACGATGTTCCGAGCTTAACCAATTTTGTCTAGGAGGGAGGGGGTGGTGGTTGTGGGTTGAAGGGGGGGAGGGTTGTGGATTGGTGGAGGGGGGGGAGGAAAGAAGGGGGGGAGGAGGAGATTTAAGTGGCTGATATTACCCCATTACCTAATTATTCTGATCCACGGCTCTATTCATATTTCCTTCATGCAAAGTAGTTCGATAATTAGTCATTTGGTGTGCACGCAAATTGTGTTTTAAATTGTTAGACGATAACAGATGAGGCAGTTATGTTTATATAGGCCTAATGGGTGCATATTTGATGGTGGAACGTATAGGCCTTAAATCAGGCACTGGAATCGGTTATATTTAAGTCATGCAATGCTATGACTCCCCCTAGCACACGATCCATCAATTGTTTTACATCCAGGTGTCTATATAATACCTACCGAATGGTAGAGTGATGACCTCTGCGCCACGGAGCGCCCCTGACCTCAAGAGTGATGACCACTGCGCCACGGAGCGCCCCTGACCTCAAGAGTGATGACCACTGCGCCACGGAGCGCCCCTGACCTCAAGAGTGATGACCACTGCGCCACGGAGCGCCCCTGACCTCATCTGTTTATTATTAGTAGTATTATATCATTTTTATTAGAAGCAGAAAGGCTAAGCTCTAAAAGGATTATTAGCACTGAAACGCACACACACGCGCGCGCACACCCACGTGGCCAATTACCAACTCACCTATTAATAACATCATGTATAATTAATCACGCCGAATCCTCTCTTAATTGAGGAAATTATCCCTCTTTGTGTGACCACGGGTTGAGACACGTTACTGGAACACAGTGGCCACGGGTTGAGACACGTTACTGGAACACAGTGGCCACGGGTTGAGACACGTTACTGGAACACAGTGGCCACGGGTTGAGACACGTTACTGGAACACAGTGGCCACGGGTTGAGACACGTTACTGGAACACAGTGGCCACGGGTTGAGACACGTTACTGGAACACAGTGGCCACGTTCCCACACTATGTCCCACACTCTTCACCCTTACACCCTACACATCTTCACACCACTGGCTTTTTGGAGGAAGACTGGTTTGTAGTTCTGCAGTTGCTTTTAACTGTCTAACTGTTATGTTTAACTGTTTTAACTGTTATGTAATCATCAGCCCCTCTACCCCCCACCAACCCCCTCCTCCTCCTCCTTTGGTGGGAAATTTCCCCTCCCAATGAATGTGCAGAGATTTCAGAGGACCAATGGTGCCTGAGGCGGGGAGTGGGGGGTGATGGGGTGCGTTCAGTCACATCATTAGGGGGGAAAGGCCGCGTTCAGAGTCCTCCTGCGCCTGGCCAGCTGGTATTAGGAGATCCGGTATGAATCTGTCTCTAATGGCGTCCTGTCTTGATGGCTTCCGTTATTCTTTCTTAGTTTGAAGCGGTGGATTCTGGGAGAAAGAATACGAAGGAATGTCTTTCATTTCTTGAGAATGTTGTGATAGTATTATCACTGCTGATTACAACACCAGCCTTACAACCTTGTTCACAAGACGTGGCCATATTTATACTGTGATTGGGGGAGGGAAACACATGACTATTGGTCTCCTCCTGATGCTTGGTATCTCTCTCTGATGCATAGTCTCCCTCTGACGCTTGGTATCTCTCTGATGCGTCCCAGCCAGGCACAAGACATTTTGGCTGACCCCAGCCATCACAAGACATCATGGCTGACCCCAGCCATCACAAGACATCATGGCTGACCCCAGCCATCATGGCTGACCCCAGCCATCACAAGACATACCTGATCTCTCCACTGGTAATCACAGTGAAGTATTGACGTCGTCATCTTGCAGAAAGTGGAGTTCTGTCCCACTGACAGGTGTGGTCTAGGTACCTTCCCTTCCCTTCCTGTCTGTCCCCCCGTCACTGTCCCACCAGACGCCTGGACGGTGCCCGGGGACACCACCACCACCACCAGCAGCAGGAGGATGGTGGTTGGGATGGTGGTTCTACCTCTGTGGATAGTGGTGATGTGCTTGGATTCCATTATGACATCCTGAAAGATAATATATAACAAATATGCAGTTATTACTTCATAAACCTGCTGCTTGGGTAACAGCTTCTCCCCCGAATCAACCTACCCTGGCTTTGCGCCCTGGTGAGGCCACTCCAGACCGACAACCAGAGCACAACTCCATAGTCTCCTGAGACTGATGGATGCCTACTACTACTACCTCATTACGATAATCACCAGCAGTAACTAACATAGTCAAGGATCCACTCAGTGAACTGCATATCCCAATCCGGCCTTCACTAACTAGCCAATCAGAATGCGTCACTTGCCAGTCACGCACTTGACGTGGCACTCAGAGAACACAGCATGTCCCCCCAGCCTCTTCAAGGAACTATAATGCCTTGTTAAAGTGGTAAAAATAATTCCATGATCCCAGCCCGTCGTTAGGCTATGTTCATTCCATCCAGCGGCCGACCCCAAAAGACGCAGTCATAAATTTAACATGCCGCTCTTTCAAAATATAAATATTCTCAAATATAAATTAATGTTATATATATATATATATATATATATATATATATATATATATATATATATATATATATATATATATATATATATATATGCCTGTCAAATGCCCACTTGGGGACTGTAAGCTCCAAAAAACCCAGTATATAGGCAAGACAACAACATCTCTTTCTAGGCGTTTAACGATGCATAAGCAACAGGGCTCCATTAAGGAACATATAATCTCTTCCCACAACCAAACCATCGCCAGAGAAATCCTAGTAAACAACACAGAAATCATCGATAGATACAGCGATAGCAGGCGGCTTGACGTTTGCGAGGCACTACACATCAAGAAGTCAACACCAGCAATCAACAGCCAATTATTGCACAACTATATTCTACCCACCTCAAGACTCCGCTCCAATATAGAAGCATCAAGAAATATGGACCAATAGGCTTTCTACAAACACTTCTATTCAATACCCATTGTTTGTGTTCTGTCTTGTGTTGATACTTTTAATACCCTATTAATATCCCCTCTTGTTCTGTCTTGTGTTAATGCCACATCACCCCTCCCACCTCACTCAAATGTAGATATAAAATCGGAGATACGTAAGTTCTATTCAGTTGTGTATTTGTGAACTAAAGTCTTTGAAAATGTAATAAGTTTTACGAAACGCGCCCGTGTCGCGTCAGACTAGAAATAAAAATGAATTTTGGAGAATTGATTTTTGATTTACCTCCAACAGTGAAGCGTAATGTACGAAAGATTGAGAAAATTCGTGTTAGAATTATTAATCTTACTTTTTCGGTCATATTTAATAATATATATATATATATATATATATATATATATATTATATATATATATTGTTGAGAAGATGTGTGTGTGTGTGTGTGTGTGAAACAGACAGCTGAACAATGAGATAAGACGTTAAAGGCATCTTTTTCTGGAGGAAATGGAAAAGTATATATGCAGAGATACAGAACACATATATATATATATATATATATATATATATATATATATATATATATATATATATATATATATATATATATATATATATATATATATATATATATATATATATTGTGACGGTAAAGCGTTGGTGTTCGGCTGTTTCAAAAGCTGGGGGCAGGGCCTCGTCACATAACAAAAATAAAGAGAAGTTTGTCCTTTTGTCTGTGGTAATGAAATTTTAATTACTCTAGAAAACAAGATATGAATGAAGACAATCTCGTAAAATTCAAAACAAGTCAACCAACAAAACAACATGAATAATTACTGTCAGTGACAAATTTTACTCGAAGACAAACAAGTGCAAGTAATATAAATAAGGTGAGGTACTGAGAATACTGGCTTCAAGCTGCCACCTCCCTTAGTACACGACAGCCAAGGCTTGTCTACTATAGAGAGATGTCAACTCCAAGGAGCACAGGGATATTCTGAGGAGACGGCGTGCTGCTGGCCCAGACGTCGACTCATGTAGTGGCGTGAGTGCAGGTGCGGCGACACACCAGCCAATCAGCAACAGGCAGGCGGAGAATGAGTAGTTTGCTGGTTTGACGGCGGGCGGTAGCCGGTGTGTCGGGTTGTGCATGGTACGCTTTGCTTCCTGGGCAAAACGTTTGCCGATACTGGTGGACGTATCTTCAATATAGTATCTTGTACTTGAAAGACGTAAATGTGTTGGGAAGAGCAGGCTCAATCTCTCTTGAAAGAGATTATCGTCACAATATATATATATATATATATATATATATATATATATATATATATATATATATATATATATATATATATATATATATATGTCGTACCTAATAGCCAGAACGCACTTCTCAGCCTACTATTCAAGGCCCGATTTGCCTAATAAGCCAAGTTTTCATGAATTAATGTTTTTTCGTCTACCTAACCTACCTAACCTAACCTAACCTAGCTTTTTTTGGCTACCTAACCTAACCTTACCTATAAATATAGGTTAGGTTAGGTTAGGTAGGGTTGGTTAGGTTCGGTCATATATCTACGTTAATTTTAACTACAATAAAAAAAAATTGACCTCATACATAGAGAAAAGGGTTGCTTTATGATTTCATAAGAAAAAAATTATAGTAAATATATTAATTCAGGAAAACTTGGCTTATTAGGCAAATCGGGCCTTGAATAGTAGGCCGAGAAGTGAGTTCTGGCTACTAGGTACGACATATATATATATATATATATATATATATATATATATATATATATATATATATATAGAGAGAGAGAGAGAGAGAGAGAGAGAGAGAGAGAGAGAGAGAGAGAGAGAGAGAGAGAGAGAGAGAGAGAGAGAGAGAGAGTTGGTCGGGTGTCTGGCTGTTCTCAGAATAGTCTTGTCTCCTCCTCTCTCTCTCTCTCTCTCTCTCTCTCTCTCTCTCTCTCTCTCTCTCTCTCTCTCTCTCTCTCTCTCTCTCTCTCTCTCTCTCTCATTATCTACCACTGGTGTGTGGGTGGTCTGCTGGCGGAAGGAGCTTAGTGATGTGAAATATTAAAAATAAAATAGTTATCCCTGTGCTTTGATAAAGGCTCGAGACTTGAAAAAGCCTTTTAAGCCGTGGAATTATTGTCGTTTTTATGCTATTACAGCCAAAGTAAGAATAGGAGAATATTTTATGTTAATTGTTCCAAATCAGTGAATAATGGTGTATATTTCAGTAATAAAAACTGTTTAGAAATGTTACAGCTCCTGTAAATGATATCCCATGTCGCCTTTTCATCTTTATGAGGTCATGTATGTGTGTTTCAGGATTTACACGTAAGTAAATGTATTTTTTACATCATACTGGAATGTCTTCCCTAGGGGCCCATTATCCTCCCCTAAGGGGACGATGTGGACACATTTATAATGCAGTGTTAGTGTGGGAGACTAGCCGGGAGACATCTCCCGTCACGCAGGGTGCAGTCGCACCTCCACAGATCTCCAGTATCAGCTCTTGATACTGGTAATGGCTCCAAAGGGCCACCACTTACGGGCTATTCATGCCCGTGCCACCTTTTGGGTGGCTTAATGTTCATCAATCAATCAATGGTAGACTGACACCGTGGAGACAGCGGAAGGGGGATGCGAAAGCATGACAGCATGAATACACATTATGGGATATTACATGTAAAGTATGGTAGAACTTTTTTGAACATTTTATGGACATCAGTGTTTAATGTTTTACATTACAGTAAGAAAAATATCAATAATTCCGTGACCAATTTATAAGATATGGCGAAATATATCATGTTGGTTCCATTGACACCATGATATATGACACTTGTTTCATTTATGACTACCGCAAACAGACTATGTTGGGCACGTACCCAACAACAATTACTGTTAAAAATTGGGTGAGGCTTGTCCCAACTGTCTGGATCTGGACAAGCTCAGTAAAAAAAATAGTAAATGCCCAAAGATATGCAACAACTCCCGTTGCTGAGCTGAAGAGATTGACTTACGAGGAAAGACTGAAGTAACTGGACCTCACCACACTGAAGGAAAGGAAGAATTTGAGGGGATATGATAACAACATACAAGATTCTAAAGAGAACTGACAAAATAGACAAAGAAGCAATATACAGATGAGTCAGACATCCCGAGGACGCCTCACCTTATCTATACAAGGATACTGAGCGAGAAAACCGTCCTTGAATGATGTGTGTTGTCTTACCAGCAGACTCTAAGGCCTACGTCTATCTTGAGGTTATCTTGAGATGATTTCGGGGCTTTAGTGTCCCCGCGGCCCGGTCCTCGACCAGGCCTCCACCCCCAGGAAGCAGCCCGTGACAGTTGACTAACACCCAGGTACCTATTTTACTGCTAGGTAACAGCAGCATAGGGTGAAAGAAACTCTGCCCATTGTTTCTCGCCGGCGCCTGGGATCGAACCCAGGATCACAAATCCAGTGTGCTGTCCGCTCGGCCGACCGGCTCCCCGAAGACGTCACCGACATTGTCTGAAGAAGCTCCACCACAGTGGACTTCATAGACATATTTATATCCCAGGCTTCCTGTGGCTATCTCACAGCTACAGGAAGCCTAACAGAATACACAGAATAAACTATAGTTCCAAGCCTATTACACCGAACACACAACATGTCAGCTCTTCCTCTCCCAGGAAGAAATAAGCCTATGACACAGCCTACTCGCTGATGCCATCAAGGATATTATTGTGGTTCATAACTCACCTGAATGGCACCTCAGGCAGCGTGCTGGACATACTGAACCGGTGGAATAATGACTAAATTCACTATCTTATCAACTGATAACACACACCCCTACACCTCCCATGATCGATACCTCTTGCCATTGCTGCAACTGCCTGTTGCAACCCGTTCTCGCACTTGCTTAAGTCAATATTGGCTTATTTAATAAGTGCATATGTGACATATTAATTGATTGTAAATATTTTAGTTTACCTTGAAAAGCTTCATAGAAAACACCGACCTCACCTAACCTTCTTAGTATGTTAAGATAAGCATCTTATTGCTTCATATTTACAATTATTACTTAACCTATCAACGGTATAGGTTAGGTAATAATTGTAATTAAGAAGCAATAAGATGCTTATCTTAACATACTAAGAAGGTTAGGTGAGGTCGGTGTTTTCTATGAAGCTTTTCAGGGTAAACTAAAATATTTACAATCAATTAGTATGTCACATATGCACTTATTAAATAAGCCAATATTGACTATACGCAAGTGCGAGAACGGGTTGCCTCCTCACATACACACCTTGAGATGAGCCAACTACCTTGTTGGCACTCAGTTTAGACACTTATTGTAAGTCATTTTCAATGCCTCAGCCTTTGCAGGTGAGATTTGCGGCACTTGTGAAACTTTTAAATTGCGTAAACTTTTTCTAAATGAAAGAAATGAACTGCAGACATGAACTGAATTCTCAGCGTCTCGCTCTCTCTCTTGTCTGCGGCCTCCAGCAGCATCCACACTCCTGCTGGAGACAAGAACTTGAGCATCAGTATATCTCCTCTTATCGTAAGATGCTCACTCATCTTGTTAGAGACATTAATAACTCATATTTCAAGCACTAGTGAGGCGTCCAGCACAAGATTTTGTCAACAAATATATATATATATATATATATATATTTGGCACGAGGACTTATGGTGTAAGATATATTCATTAACACGTGACCTGTTTGCTGATACAATAATAGGCGAACTATTTGTATGCAGTTGTTGTCATGGAGAAATGACTTGTTACTGAGTAATGTGATTTGTTATATATGCTGTGTATACAATTGTGAAACCAGTTAATCTGTGATATATAGAGAGCAACCGCTGGACATGCAAACTAGATAACGTCATCATTATAAGATGATGAGGATGATGATGATGATGTGTGTGTGTGTGTGTAATTACCTAAGTATAATTATCTAAGTGTAGTTACAGAATGAGAGCTACGCTCGTGGTGTCTCGTCTTCCCAGCACTCTTTGTCATATAACGCTTTGAAGATTTGAACACACTTGAAGTGTGTGTGTGTGTGTGTGTGTGTGTGTGTGTGTGTGTGTGTGTGTGTGTGTGTGTGTGTGTGTGTGTGTGTGTGTGTGGAGCCTCCTCCCTTCGTCTCATTCTCCCTCACTCCCTTCCTTTCTCACTCATGTTTCGCCTTTTTTTTCCATTCCTTCTTCCCTGCCATTCTAACCTTCCATCATTTCCTGCATCCCTCCATTTCCACCCTCTCCATTCCTTCTCGTTTTTGTCTCTCTTCCTCCCTTGTTCACCTACCTCTTTTTTTCTCTCTCTTGCCCCTCTATCTCTCAATCTCCCTCCCTCACCTCTTCCCTCCCTCTCTCACCTCTTCTGACTTTCATAATTACAAACCAACACTCATTAAGGAACAGGAGCTCACGTGGGAGAAATTTAAATACTAATGTTAAAGGTGTGTTAGTTAAGATGGTCTCTGTCTGTGTTGTCTGTCTGTCTACTGTGTGTGTGTGTGTGTGTGTGTGTGTGTGTGTGTGTATGTGTGTATGTGTGTATGTGTGTGTGTGTGTGTGTGTGTGTGTGTGTGTGTGTGTGTGTGTGTGTGTGTGTGTGTGTGTGTGTGTGTGTGTGTGTGTGTGTACTCACCTAATTGTGCTTGCGGGGGTTGAGCTCTGGCTCTTTGGTCCGTGTGTGTGTTGGTCCGTGAATGTGTGGATGTCTGTCTGTTCACACATTCTTAGCGTACGACTGTCTACCTTCTCTGTCTCGATATATTTATTTTTAGACATGGTCGACTATATTAATAAATTAGTCGGTATTAATAACTTATATTAATAGGTTCTCCATTAATAAACAACTCCTAAAGACTGTAAAGAATTATCTCGTTTCTCTTAATAGACATAAATTACTATGAAACCTAATGCTGGAGATTAGACATAGCCAAAGTACTTTTTTTGAGATATATACAAGAGTTGTTACATTCTTATACAGCCACTAGTACGCGTAGCGTTTCGGGCAAGTCCTTAATCCTATGGTCCCTGGAATACGATCCCCCGCCGCGAAGAATCGTTGTTACAACCAAGTACACATTTTACTGTTGCGTTAAACAGAGGCTACAGTTAAGGAATTGCGCCCAGTAAATCCTCCCCGGCCAGGATACGAACCCATGACAAAGCGCTCGCGGAACGCCAGGCGAGTGTCTTACCACTGCACCACGGAGACTGGTATAGACTTTATTTCATGTATAGCATTCATTAATTCACTCACCAACACTCAGCTTACACCTAGGGACAGCTGAGTACCATCTGTTGTTGTTTAAGATTCGCTGTCTGGAACAAAAAGTTCCAAGTAGCACGGGCTATGGTGAGCCCGTAGAGGACTTAGTGCCATCTACACGACCAAGACAGAACTACCAGATGACAACCACGCCCCCACCGGAGCCAGCCGACCAATGAACATGCAGGACAAGAGTGCCTAGTTACCTCACCAGGGTAACAACCTCGGGTACTAATCATTTGTACTAACGACCGTAACTATAAGACCAGCAGTAGATGTGGAAAGAATTATGCTAAGATTAGATACACACAGAAAATCCCACTGCTTGATACCTGGTTGATGCCTGGTTGATACCTGGTTGATGGGGTTCTGGGAGTTCTACTCCCTCTAAGCCCGGCCCGAGGCCAGGCTTGACTTGTGAGAGTTTGGTCCACCAGGCTGTTGCTTGGAGCGGCCCGCAGGCCCACATACCCACCACAGCCCGGTTGGTCCGGCACTTCTTGGAGAAAACTATCTAGTTTTCTCTTGAAGATGTCCACGGTTGTTCCGGCAACTTTTCTTATACTAGTATAACTTACTTGTACAACATTAGCGATATACACATTAAAGTATACCTCGTCAGCGATGGTAGGGCAGTAGAGTATGCGACTGGTGATGCCCTGGTCGCGGGTTCGCATCCCCTCCCAGCCCCAGAGGATTTTCTCACGAAGATAATTATCAGGGGAAAGCGCCAAGCCATTACGATCATATAGCACTGGGAAGGGGTCAGGATATAAGGATTTGGGATGGAACGGGGGAGGGGGAAGGAATGATGCCCAACCGCTTCGACATTTCTCACTAAGATCAGCCTTATTTTTCCCTCTCTTACACTCAAATTTCTCTATAACCCCCCACCCCTTCCCCAAACCACTTGGGCTAGACGGTAGAGCGACGGTCTCGCTTCATGCAGATCAGCGTTCAATCCCCGACCGTCCACAAGTGATTGGGCACCATTCCTTTCCCTCCCCCGTCCCATCCCAAATCCTTATATCCTGACCCCTTCCCAGTGCTATATAGTCGTAATGGCTTGACACTTTCTCCTGATAGTTCCCTTCCCTCACCCCCCCCCC